>NW_027397083.1:26235284-26573300 GCF_003265705.2 Callorhinus ursinus | reverse complement strand
ACACACACACACACACACACACACACACACACACACACACACACACACAATGGAATATTATGCAGCCATCTAAAGGAATGCATTCTAGCCATTTGGAACGACATGGATGGAACTGGAGGGTGTTATGCTGAGTGAAATAAGTCAATCAGAGAAAGACATGTATCATATGACCTCACTGATATGAGGAATTCTTAATCCCAGGAAACAAACGGAGGGTTGCTGGAGTGGGGGTGGGGTGGGAGGGATGGGGTGGCTGGGTGATGGACATTGGGGAGGGTATGTGCTATGGTGAGCGCTGTGATTTGTACGACTCTTGAATCACACATCTGTACCTCTGAAACAAATAATGCAATATATGTTAACAAAAAAAAAAAAGAAGAAGAAGATAGCAGGAGGGGAAGAATGAAGGGGGGGAAATTGGAGGGGGAGACGAACCATGAGAGAAGATGGACTCTGAGAAACAAACTGAGGGTTCTAGAGGGGAGGGGGTGGGGGGATGGGTCAGCCTAGTGATGGGTATTAAAGAGGGCACGTTCTGCATGGAGCACTGGGTGTTATGCACAAACAATGAATCATGGAACACTACATCAAAAACTAATGATGTAATGTATGGTGATTAACATATCAATAAAAAATTTAAAGAAAAAAAAAGGAACACGGATTTCACACTGCCCTATCTCTGTGTGCCAAAGTCAGGTTTGACTTGATTTATGTTTCCCCTAACTTTATAAGAAATCCTCTCCACAGTACAAGAGAAAGAACACGCTGTGCTATAGAATCCAGTCAAGGTCAGGGAAACAAATGAATATCCTGATAGGCTTTAGAGAGGAACAGGAAGTTTAAAGTTTGAAATTGTTCATAAGTGACATCTACCCCATGACTCTTCTGGGATTATTAGTTATTTTCTGGAAATAACAGCTTTCTTCTGAGGTCGTATGGAGCCTCTACCTCCTACCCCATAAGAGATAAATTATTTTTAGATTTCAGGCAACATACAGAATTTGTTTGGAGATATGGGGGGATTTTTATTTTATTTAACCTACACGGTTACAGAATAACTAATATTAGAAGTCTAAGAGGAAGCTTATAATCAAATAATCCAATCTGTTGGCTTTATAGCCCATTAAGTGGATGTCCAGAGATCAGATCCCCTTGTTCAAGTCACTCAACTCAGAAACATTAAGTCAAATTAAAACCGTGTTCTGAAAATAAAGGCTTCACTTTGCATCTGTTTTTGCTCATAACTTCTCTGCCTCCAGTTCATTCCTTCCCCCCAATTCCCCTCACTTCCCATGGCCAAATTTACCTATATGTCGCCAAATGTTCCAAGTAAACTCCTAATTCCCTGAGGGAAATATGAACTGTCTTCCGTGATGGCCAAGAGAGCGCCTTTCACCTAACAGGCATAGAATCAGTGCCACAGAAAGAGACACAAATTATCTAAAGGAGAAGCTCTCACGTATCTTGGATGGCAGTGTGAATGAAACCACTCTGACAAGGGGCAGCATTTTTGGCATATATCTCAAAAGCCACAGGCTTGTGTATAAAATTTGAGTCAATAATCCCATTTTGATGAATATATCCTAGGGGAAAAAAATCTCAGGCAGTGAAACAACAATGAAGCTTTATGTATCAAGATACATAATAATGCTATTTATCTTGATAAACAGCATTATTTATCATCGGAAGAAAAAGTAAGCCCTAACGATAGTTCTTTACTTCAGTAATAATGGTTAAGTAAATTTTAATGCATATTATCAATGGAATATTACACAGTGATTTAGAATTGTGCTTGCAAAGAGATCTGATAGTAGCATTTAGTGGCAAGAGCATGAATACTAGTTTCAATCTCAGCTTCACTCCTTATTAGCTATGTGATATTGGGCAAGTTTCCATGAATACTATATAAATATAACTATTATGATTATTATCGTCAATGCCATTACTTATGCTAACCTGGGAGAATGAAATGTTTACACGGACTATACTGAGAGGAATAAAGCACTATATAGCTAATAATGATACTGGTTTTATGATCATGATCATAACTACCTAAATAAACCATTATATCAACCTACACTTTATGTGTCCCCACTGTAGTTTTGGTGCTCATGCAATGTTTTCATTATTGCTTGAGGGCCCATGGCTCTCTGCCCCTCCCCCAGTACTACCTGCAAGAGGAAGCCATACCCATAACCAGAGAGCAGAAGTGGCCACCAAGCATCTCCCTCTCTACCGTTCAGCGAGGGCCAGCTGCCAGTACTTTTCCTGAAAATAATCCAGCAGCAATGCCACTTGCCAGTATCCTGAGACTTTCCCAGCTCACATTTAATCCATCTTCTATGGGATAACACTCCATTTAGTGATTTAGGATACAATATAGTCCCCAGGATTAGAGAAAGGAGCTCTGGGTGTTTTAGGGGTGCAAGAAGAATGGGGGCACCTGACCATGGTGAGACTAGATGAAATCAACTTGAGATTTCTCACCAAGATAGAGAAGAAGGTCATGTGCCCTCTTCCCCCACAGTTGGATATCCCCAACTGTGACACTAAACAAAGAATAAAGATTGGGAGGAAATATATCAACATGTAAGCAGCGGCCATTTCTAACCAGTGGCACTACATTGGATTGTTTTTTTTTTCCTCCTTCCTTTTATTCTTCAGTATTTTCAAAATTTGTTTAACTGGCCATATACTAATCTTCACTATGGGGAAAAAATAAACTTTTTAAATGTGTAAAAATACAGGTCTCCTTCAAGTGTTTGAAAGTTTAGATGGCATGATGTCAAGTAAAAGTCATAACCTGACAGCTTTTCATATTAGAAATTTTCCAGAAGAAGTCCCTTGCATATCAAATTTAAAAACTGGGGACTTAGCAGTGGGAACTGAGAGGATTAGGGTTGTGGATGACACAAAGGGAAGAGAAAGCTGGCATATCAGGGATATTATGAAAGCCAATATACTTTTGACAAATTCAGGTTCAGAAAATGCCCCAAATGTGTACTGAGAAACATCGGATCCTTCAGAATGAGAAGTAAACCTAATGCATGCACATGGTAAGAGTAGAATAGTTGAAAAGTCATTGTACTTGTAACTTAGTATTGTCTTTTAAACCTGTCTATAAACAAAAAACAAGAAGAAAAATAAAAAATATATATAAAGTAATTCTTTTAACTGGCTCAAACTTTTAAAACTAACTCAAAAGTTTGAAAGCTCTGTGATGTTTAGAAGGGAAAAATTTTTCCACCTCTAAATACATTGGGGGGAAGTGTTTATTATCTCCAACTTTGAGAGTGACTAACTCTGGTGGAGAAACAATGAAAAGTTTCTGAATATTCTCCAAAAATGTGCCAACCATTTCGAGAGAATGTCCTAAGAATTTTGCAAATCTCCAAGATTTGTAAGTATGTTTTTAACAACATATTTGAACTCACCTAATGCAGTGACATCTCAATAATTTCAGTGACCACTATCAGGCCCCTTATAAACATAATTTAATGTTTAAGTAGAATCACACAGAGAAACAGCATGAATTAGCTGTTAAATCCAATCCTTCACCAAGTTCTGTTTGTTCTTGGACTCAAACACTCCGTGAGTTTGTGTACTGCTCTCCATGATCACTGCCTCTGCACTAGTGTGAATTCCCACTGTGTCTTGCCTCCATCAGTGAACCAAGCAAGATCATGTGGTGACAAGCATGGACACTGGTTCCAACCTGGTTCTCTACTTACTAGTTGTGTGACACTGGGCACTCATATTTTAATAAACTATAAAATGTTTCTTTATCCATCCCTGGCTGTTACACCTGTCGGTATTTGCACTGCATGCAAGTATCTATAGTCAAGGCAATTTCAGGTACTGGCTGGGAGCTCTCTGGCTGCATCACCTGTACCCTTCTCCTGAGCCATCCATCCATCAGCCAGGAACCTTTCCAAATATAAATATAAAATGTCACCTCCCTTTCTTAACCACTTGAGTAGCTCCCCATTGCTTTAAGGATTAAGGCTAAATTTTACATGTATAAGGTCCCTATCCCCTTCTCTATTTTCAGCTACCCTCACTTCCCCTGCTTTCTGTGCTCCAGTCATGCTGTCTTCTTTCAGCTCCTCAAACACTGGCTTCCTGAGAGCAGGGACCACATCTGGGTTTGCCCATCATTTTATTCCAGCACCCTGTGGAGTACCTAGAAAATGCTCCTATTGATAGTAACAGCTGACAGTTATGGAGCCCTTACTGTGCCTCAGATATCGTCCTAAAGTGCTTTATTTATATTACCTCACCACAATGGTATGCCGTCATTTCTATTACTATCCACATTTCACAGATGGGGAACTAAGGCTGACGAAGCCAAGAAACTTACTCCTGGTTTCAGGGTTAGTAACAGGATGGATCTGAACCTGGAAAAAAGAACCCTGGAGCCACTACAAGAAACCTTCCATAAATGTTTATTGAAGGATTAACTGAATAACTGTTCCAGAGTGCCGAATGGCTTGATTCTCAAATGCAAAAGATCCAAATCGGTGTATCAGTAAAATAAGAATGATCTCACATTAGTGGCCTTTGGAATTGCTTGAAATTAGTTAAAGTCAAAAGGTTAAAGCCAGGGCGCCTGGGTGGCTCAGATGGTTGAGCGTCTGCCTTCGGCTCAGGTCATGATCCCAGAGTCCTGGGATCGAGTCCCGCATCGGGCTCCCTGCTCTTTGGGAGCCTGCTTCTCCCTCTGCTTCTCTCTCTCTCTCTCTCTCTCTCTCTGTCTCTCATGAATAAATAAATAAAATCTTTAAAAAAAAAAAAAAAAAGGTTAAAGCCATGACAACAAGACTCTTATGTAGAGGATCTAAGATCATCTTCCCGATAGGAGATTCAACTGGTCACATATACTCTGGATTTTTCTACCGCTTTCACTGAATTTGACTGCTTCTTAGAAGAAGGCATCACACCTCATCCACTTCTGTGAATCATGAGTGACAGCTGACACTAGCCCTGTTTCATGGTAAACGCTCAGGTACAGGTGGTCAGAATGTCAGGCTCCATTACTAGTTAGAGAAGATCTTAAGCATCTGAACATTAAAAAGGAAACTGAAGAAACTAGCAAGGTCCTGAGACCTGGCTGACAAATAACCTAACTGGAAAAAAAATCCAATGGATTCAGAGACATGAATGGTTTCAGGTTCATTCATCATAGAGAAGGGGAGGCTAGGGAGGAGAACCCCTAAGATAGAGAGCTGCTTCTGAGGAGGAAGGACATCCTCTGATCTTCACTTCCCCAGAGAGGTAAGAGCTAAGAGGTAAGGCTTATTTAAATGCAGTGGTATTTGGGTTTTAAAAAACTACAGTGCCAAGAGCACCTGGGTGGCTCAGTTGGTTAAGCATCCAACTCTTGGTTTCAGCTCAGGTCATGATCTCAGGGTCATGAGATCGAGCCCCACATCAGGCTCTGTGGTCAGCACGGAGTCTGCTTGAGATTCTCTCCCTCTCCCTGTCCCCTTCCCTCTCTCTCTCTCTCTCAAATAAAAATAAAAAATCTATAAAAACCTGCAGTGCCAGACCTCATATTTTGATAAACTATAAAATACTTCTCTCACCCATCCCTGCCTTTCACACCCATCCATACTTGCACTGCATGCAAATGTGTGTAGAACTGGGACAATTTTGTGTACTGGGTTAAGAGCATGGACTTATATGTTGCTCAGACATCATCAACATTCTCATCGTTGCCACTCCGAGGACAGTTTTCTTCAATCCTCTGAGCTTCTGAGTCCTGATATGTGAAAAGGGAATACTTAAACCAATTCTTCCTAGAATTGTGAAGGAAACGGGAAAATGTAAAGTACTGAGCCCAGTGTCTGGCATATAATCGGGGTTTGAGTAATGGTAGCTGCTACTTTATCATCATCTGTGCTATTATTCCATTATTTTTCTCTGGAGGAGTTAGTTCATTTAAGGGGATAGGTGTTAACATCAAGCTGTACACAGCAGTCATTCCAAAGAGAGAGACAGAAAAAAACGATCATATAAAACATCCTTTCTAAAAGAACCGTCCCACATCGGAATAGTCACTGCCACATACAAGCTAAGAACACGGACTCTTCAGTCAGGCTGCCTGGGTTCATATCCAAACTCAAACTCTTCCTAGCTGTGAGGACAGAAGAAGTTACTTAACCTTTCTGTGCCTTGTTCATCTATAAAATAGGGTAATAATGGTACTTATCCTCTTGGTTCGTGATGATTCAAGGAGATGATATGAAAAGTGTCTAGCACATAGAAAGTGCTCAGCAAATGCTGTGGGTTTTGGGTTTTTGTTGTTGTTGTTTTAGTTTTAGGAATAAGAGGTTATTCAGCCTCTTATGCTAAATTTTACTACTATATGTTATACAGGGTATGTTCAGAATGCTTTGGGGATAGTTCCAATTTTTGCATTGAAAATTAATGTAGGCATTTATAGCCATGATCCATTTTAGAGGTTCTTAAAACGGAATCCGGGCTACACAGAGACATGTTAATATTTGTGTAAAAGAAGATTTTAAAAAATGTACTTGATTTTACACTAATTTTTTTAAATCAAAAGAAAGTAATTCCTAAAATGCATTTACCCTGAAAGCCCCAATATAAACACATGCAAGCCTGAAGGACAATATGGGTGAAAGAATGTACATCTTCTCCCATGCATGGAAAATACACATTTGTACAAAGGTAATTAAAACCTGCCTATCAATACAGGGCAACTAAATAAACTTCTTAAAGAAATATATTCCCCATGGATTTATGCACCCTTTTGCTCCAATATAACTTTATAACATTTAGTTTACAAAAATTGACTAAAAGGATATTTAGTACATTGCTTTGCAATGCAACATTTAATTTTATAGCATGGATAATGCATTTCTTTTTACAAATGTATCAGTTTCTTGATAGCATCAATAAGCTGCTTCAGCGTCATTAAATACTATGTGAGAAATGAGTAAAGTTTACAGATCTTGTTACCGAAACACACAGAATGATTTTCAGCTCATAAAGCCACTACATGGGTTACTTGCCCAGTGTGTGCAGCCCATATACTGAGGTTGAAAAGGAAAGCTTAGTCAATTTGAATGACAGGTTGTATACAAATCAATTCTTTCAATGGATTCTCAGCACCCATCAGATACAGATGAAACTGCCTCACACTCACCCAGTGCTCTGCATGTTCTAGTCCTGTTACCGCATCAGCCTCCTGCCCCGCTGCACTCCAACATGCAAAGTCCTTCCGGCCTCTGAGCCTGCACATAGGCTAGAACACAATTCCCGGCTTGGCCACCACCCTTCCAAACCACCATCTTGTTCAATTCCTATAAAATGACATCAACTCTATCAGAAGATCAAAAGGGACATCAGCTAATAACCACTCTTAGTTCAACCTACGATTACTTTCCCCATGATAGTCTTTCTTGACCCAGGAACGAGGTCATATTTACAAGTCATATGCTCTTCTGACACCCTGCATTACTTCACAGCATGTATCACCACTGTCATTAATTATTTGATTTAATCTATGCCTTCCCAATAGATTATAAAGACCAGGAGGACAGGAACCGAGTTTGTTTCTGCTTTGCTTTGGATTCACTGCCTACGATAATGCCTGAAACATAGTAGCCACTCAATGAATATTTGCTCAGTTTATATTATTCCTTACGTAACACTAAATGTCAAAGTATTATTGTAATTATCAGCCCATCTTGACACACTAATTCACAGTAAATGAACCCATATATTAGTTATTATGATGAGCGTAAAAGAAAGTATGCACATTTAAGGGCCAGGTAGATCTGGTTTCAAGTATCACCCCTGTAACTTGCTTGTTTTATATACCTTGAACAAGAAAACAGTTCCTCTAAACCTCATTTTTCTCATCTATTTAGATTTTTTTAAGATTTTATTTTTAAGTAACCTTTACACCCCACGTAGGGTTTGAACTCATGACCCCAGGGACTAAGAGTCACATGCTCTACTGACTGAGCCAGCCCAGCTCCTCTATTAAATTAGGTTTAATACCAGTTTTTCTCTCACAGTTCTTGTGAAGGTCTTTTTTTTTAATGCATAGAAGGCACTTATTATAGCCCTTTATATATTACAAACGTTAAGTAGAAATGCCTTTATATTAAAAGGAATTATCCTATCTCTAACCTGTCTACAATAAACTATGTTATAGATCATAAACAACATGAGACTAGTGATTGGAATGAAGAGAAAGTTGGTCTCTATCATGGAAGACTAAAAAATAACGTATTTTCTAAAAATTCCAATTCACTCATTCATTTGGGAACACCTAAAGATGAACTCTTCTTGATGAAATAATTGTATTCAAATCAGTTCTTTTCACTGAGTTAGAACTTGAGTAATGAAGACATTTTAAAAGTCATTGTAAGGAATGATAGAAAGTGTCACTCAATTAGGAGTGTTTATATTTATACTTAGAGTGTTCTTTAGGCCTTAAGGGGCAGTATAGGATGAGGTAGAAAGCTTTGGAGTTGGACCCGGAATCAAAGGTCATACACACTGCTCATTAGGTCACCTTGACAACATTACCTCAAGTTTCTGGGTTCAGTTGATTCTTCAACAAAATAAGGATAATACACTTGACTCCACAGAACTGAGGTAAAACTGAAGTAAAATTATATGCTAAGTGTCTAACATGGTATGTGGTACACAATCAACGTTCTAGAAAATGGCAGCTACCTGGGCCTACCTGAAAGTAAACTCTACCTCGAACTTCGCTTTCTTCAAGGCAGTTTAAAGTCGGCTTGCTCCCAAACTCTTTTCCTTTTAATGAAATTCCTATAATGTGATATTAACCCCACGGGATGATCAAAAGGAACATGTCTGACATTCAGTACATAAGCGGTTCAAGAAGGAAATTAAACCATTTACTGTATGTATAATTAGAAATAATATCAGTAGCTTATGATACTATCACAACATAATGTCATAAGAAAATCACTTCCTGGGCGCCTGGGTGGCTCAGTTGGTTAAGCGACTGCCTTCGGCTCAGGTCATGATCTTGGAGTCCCGGGATCGAGTCCCGCATCGGGCTTCCTGCTCAGCGAGGAGTCTGCTTCTCCCTCTGACCCTCCCCGCCTCTCATGTGCTCTCTCTCTCTCAAATAAAATCTTAAAATAAAAAAGAAAGAAAGAAAATCATTTCCCGCTGCTAGACAAACTTCAAAGTAAAGCGGAAGGACTGGTAGTGAGTTGGGGAGGAGGGAGAGAAAACGAAAATAGAATTTTAGAGGGATGAAAGAAAAAAATAAGATCTTGATGTTCCCTTCAAAAATAGCTTTCTTCCTGGGCACCCGGGTGGCTCAGTCGGTTAAGCCTCTGACTCTTGATTTCGACCCAGGTCATGATCTCAGGATTGTGAGATTGAGCTCTGAACCAGGCTCTGCAATGGACTCGGAGCCTGCTCAAGATTCTCTCTCTCCCTCTCCACCCTTCTTGCTCCCTCTCTTAAAAAGCTTTCTTCCCAGAAGACACGGTAATCTTGGAAATGGAACCATGGCTTTATGATAAGAGAATAAAACATTGATTATTCCTTCTAGAGATAGTTCATGCTGCTCTCTCCACAGCTCCATATTTATATACTCTTTAGACATATTTCATCAAAGGCGAACAAGGAAATACAGTGTTTTACAGCCTACCGTCCTCCTGATGACCTACTATCAGCCTTCTCCAAGGGACTGCTTGGGGGGCTTAACTTGTTCTCGTTCTCAGCAGTGTACTTTCTTGGTGTGTTAGCTCAGAAAATAGATTTTCAAATCTGGTTGGTTTCCTTTAATGCACATGCTATATTCATCAACATTTAGTAACTCCCTACACCATGATACACTCTAAACTTCTTTACCTGCATTACCTCCTTAAGCTTGACTACCATCTCATGAGATGTTTACTGTTTTATTCTTTTTTTTTTTTATGGATGAAGATACTTAGACTTGAGCAGTTGAGTCACTTTCTCAAAGTCTCTCAGTGGAAAATGAAAAGGTCAAAGTTCCAACTTAGAGCTGTCAGATTCTGTATGACCCGTGTTTTTTCCTACATATGCTTAATAGTGCTTCGTGTTTGGTTTCACATAAACTTTTTGTTTAGCTTGCTTCAATCTATGACAAACAGCCCTGAATCCTTCTGAGGTAAAAAAAAGAATAGACAACCATACTCACTTAATAAATAAAGCATAACAATACAAGGTTTACTTGTTTCCACCACTCACCAAATAAAATGTAATCTTGAGTGCAACTTGATCATCTGCATCAACCAGGCTGTTGAACCACAGTGTAATCTGCTTGTTAAAGCAGAGGTTCTGATGGACTGCTCTTCTGAAAGAATATGAAAGGCCTTTGGCTTTTCACTTGGAATTAAAGCTAGGGAGATGTGTCCGTACACTTTATCATGGTACCAATTATAGAACTAATGTTTCTGCCCTGGACTGCATTTTGAGGGATGTGTTTAGATCTGTCATTACTGCTGTTGGATGTTCAGGACAAAAAGCCAGAAAGAAACCATGCCTGGTTGAATTCAAAACAATTACACCTTTATTGTGAGCCACAGCTCTTTGGTGGGGTGTTATCTGAATTGAGTTTTGTCTTATGAAAACACACACGTGTGTGTGCATATATGTCCGTGTTCGGGGCTAGCTGCACATCATGGGTTAAATGACTGAAATATTTTCATCCACAGCAGATAGGTATAATCCTATTAAAGCTACACAGATACTAGCATCTTTTAAATTTCAATTACCCAAAGAGCTGTTAATGTTGACAACCATGACACCTGCCAGGAGAAAATGGTATCTCCGGATGCAGGGTCACCAAGCCCAATTCCAGCAGAGCAATAATGCAGTCAGGGGGTCTATTTTTAGAGCAAATATTTTTAAATTAAAGAACACTTAAATAAACTATATAACTGAATAGGAAATCAGAGGAAAAGGTACACTGTTAACTCAACACCCTAATTCTTCACAGAACCAATCTGTAGTGAAAGAATCTAATTCCCATTCATGGCATGGGACAAGATTAGAGAACTCAGACAGCTTTTATGCCTGCTGACATTGGCTCCTAGTGCCCCTTAATGTTATTAGGTCTCAGGGTCATGGTGGCAAAGTTAGGAGATATCACTGCTAATAAAAAATTTCCACACTCAGGTAGAAATAAAACTATTCCCTTCTTTCACCTCAAGCATAGTCACCTTGCACTCATTATTTCAGATAGTTTCCTATAATCTCCTTATCTCTAGAACTGGCATGAATCCAATTGCAGAGGACAACCTATGAAAAATGAGGGAATGAGCTTCCTCATTTATTAAATTAAGTCGATGAGAGTTTTCATCTGGCGAAGGGTCACTGAAAGGAGAGAATCCAGGCTGTTAATTTCAAGGGGAAGATTGCTCTCAGAACATCCCACTAGAAAGAAGATAAAAACACTGACATACTGCAATTAGTGCAGAGGCTCCTAGTGTACGTGGAGAAACACCACGTTTCCTAAACTTTCCATTGTCATTATCCTTTGGAAAGAATCAAAAAGGAGGTGCCCATGAACTCATGGGCAAGTTATGAACTAGTTTATGCTGTGATTTTCAGCTCTACTTCCTAACATGATTTATTGGGTGCACCTTTATTCCACCAGATGTTTCACTAAGTTCATCCACTTGTACAGATGAAATGACCCATCATGTCAGAAGATTGACCAACTGTTCCAATGAATTGATTAACTGTGCCAGTAGCATGACAATTTAGCTTGACTGAAAGACTTGGCTTTTGCACATGCAGAATTCTGAGTGTGAGATCCAAATGAAAAACAATAGGCTTCAACAGACAAAAAGTCCAAGGGCCTAAGCAGGCATTTCAGAGAAGAGGAAACTGGCTAATAAACATAATCTCAACCTCATTAGCAATTAAAAACAATAAGAAATGAAACATTAACAAATACCAATTTTCACTAAAGTTAGCAGACAGACTGATGAAAAAATAATTCATATCCTTTGACCCAGTAATTCCACTGTGAGTACGGTCTCTTCAGAGAACAATCCTTAATATGGAAAACAGAATGGGCACTAAGACATTTATTGCATTAGTTAGGATTATGAAAATTTAAAAGCTGAAATGTCCAAAAGTGCATAAAAGGCTAAGAAGACTACTGTAAATGCTCAAAATAGAATATGCAGCTATTTTCTTAAAATGCTTATGAAATATTTATAATAAATTAATATACACAAAATCTATATTCTCTAGACTATGCAGTGTATATGGTTTGGTAGCTTCTGTTCACCACATGGCTTTGTAACATAAGTCTTTGGCCCTGCTATTTATCATGTTCTTTTCATATCTTTTGGAAGCGTCCTTTTGATAAACACACCGCTGCATTTTACTTGCTAGAATGGCAATTATGATTAATTTGGATGCATTTATGCTTGTCACCCATCAGGCATCAAATGATTCTCTAAGTACCCCTAGAATCTATGTGCTTCTCCAGTCTTTTACAGTGTAACAATCCTTTAAATAGCAGATTTTTACTGCTAAATTAAATTTAAAATTCAATTACCATAAATAAGGAATAACACATCTGCATCTGCACATTTTTCTCACTGAGCTCAGAGTATAAATACATCATTTCTTATTTTCTTGATGGCTGTTGTCATTTCCCAGAAAAGATTGACCATACATTTGAGCAGAAAGTTAAATGTTACTTCCAAATACAGTAGTAAGCCTCAAGGGTTGTCTCTTAGAACCAACCACCACACCCCTGGAATTTTGGTGTCCTAGCAAGTCGTGGTGATCAAACTGGCTATCAGCAAACAAACAAAATCTGACCTGTTGTGTGTGACAGTGAAGACCCTCACCACAGTGTAACCTACCCACGGTCCAGTCTTCTTCCCCAATTGCTTCCTCACACAAGAGAAACTACTTAAAAGACCAAGATACCCGATGTCTTATCGTCCTTTCTTACACCATATTCCTCACTGTGGAATGCCTCCTATCTTCCACAACAATATTCCATAAGGAAATAAGTACACCACATATTTCTTGGGGCTTTTTATGTGCCAGGAAGTTTTAAAGTCACTTGGGATATATCTTCACAAAAAATAAACAAAGACCCCTGCCCTCACTGGCATTTGCATCCTAGAGCAGGGGAGACAGACAGAGAATGAGTAGATGATACAGAGTATCAGAACGGAGTAAATGCTAATTAAAAAAAGAAAGAAAAAGCAGAACAGGGCACAGGAGATACAATGTAAGCTATAAAGAAAATGTAGGCTCTAAATTAGCACAGAAATATGGGTTGGAAATGTCTGTGCTTTATAGAAAAGAGATAAATTTATTTTGAGGCAAGCTAAGTTGGTTTGTCCAATATCACACAGTTAGAGAGTTCAGTCCTAAGGACTAGATCTCAGCTCTCCTGGAGGCTATTCCAATGCTTTCCCATTGCTACTTCTGTGTTACATGGAGGTAAAGGGAATGGACTTGGGAATCAAAAGGACCAGGGTTCAAGCCCTGGCTCTGTCCCTTCAACAAGTTACTTAACCCTTTTGCCTAAAATGTTCCTATCGAGAAAATGAAGAGAATTACAGTATCTACAATTACAAACATGTACAAAGATAAAAGGAAATGATACACAGAAGGCATTTACACAGTGTCTGAAATATCAGCACACGTTGAATGGTATTGTAGCTTTGTTTTTAAGTGTGATTAGAATGCCAAACACCTATCACAATGAACAGTAGGTCCTAGCTGCAACATTAACATTAAATGAGCATCTATTATATGCAAGTTTTTGTTGCTCAGACACCTGTTATCACACAATGAGTAGACCGGGACTTTTCATGCCAGTGGCTATTTTATGTTGTTTTTATAGAAAGCGGACTCCTGGAAGGTTTCACTGGGGGGAAAAAAAAATCAATACTGTTTAGTGACCTAAACCAGTCAGAGATCAAACAAAGCTGGAGGTCATGGTGGCAGATGAAATTCTCCTTCTTTAAACAGTGAATTGACCTGGACATTAGTTCATCTTTGAGAAACACTGACTTTTCACAATGCCCTCTAATTTTCTGGAAGAATAAATGCTTCAATTTCCTCCATAATACACAAAATTATAGCAAGCCAGAGAACAGTATCCATTTTATAGGAAGAACATCTTTCTGAAATTTATCCAGGCCTTCAACAAGAGAAATCTGAAATATATCTTAAAGTATATTTTCTATCCACAAACATACATCTGTGTTTTTTCAGGTACTCCTCTGGCAATGTAATATTTTCTTCTGGACCTGAAGCACCTTGAGGGAAGGACCCATGTCTTATCTAGTTCTTCCTTTCCCACGGTTCCCAACACAGTGTTCCACTCACAGCAGGAATGCAACGGATGTCTGGTCAACACGTGAATCAATACAGATCGGAAGCCCTGGCTTATCCTTAGTTGCCAAGAAGAGTGCTGATATACCACAAAAAAAGGCAACAGTTCTACACATTTCTGTATAAAGGCAGAAGCTAGCATAACAATGTCATAGATACTGGCGGACCCTAATAAACCCACCTCCCCTGTAGAATTTCTTTCCACTTCAACTTTGGGCTTGGCTCTAAGACTTGCTCTGAGGTAATGACATCAAATGTAATATAAGCAGAGCTTGATAAGCACTTACTTGCATGTTGGGGCTTGTCTTTCTGGAATGCTTCCTCTTGGAACCCAACCACCACGCGGTAAGAAAGCCTGTCTAGCCTAATGATAAGGGAGAACAGAGACACGCCAGCCAATTAGCACCAATTGCCAGCCATGGGAATGAGGTTATTTTGGATGTTCCAGACTCTGATGAGCTCCATTCTGATTGTAGCCTCCTGCATGATCCCAGCCAACACCACAGCGAACAGAACAAATCACTGAGCCCAGATGACCCTCAAATCATAAAAAATAATGAATCATTGTTTAAAGCCAGAACACCTTGGGCTGGTTCAAAGTATAATAATAGATAACTGAAACATAAGTGAAAAGGTCACATGTTTAAGACCAGGACAAATGTGGGTCCTAGACCCCCTCTGCCACCTGCCAGTTCTGAGACCTTTTGGTCTACTGTAGATCCTATTAGTATTCCAATTTCTTTGTTTCTGTTGTAGAAAGACACCTTCCTCACAGAACTGTGAGAATTAAAATAACGCCATAGCTAGCAAGTACCCCCAAAATAGTTTGCTGCCACTGTGAGCATTACTAAGGTAATACAAATAATATAGGCTTCCTTTCTTTGTGGTGGTATTGATGCAAATCTCCTTTGGTAGTCCAAGCCAAGCTGTCTATTACATCACTACTTCTCACCTTCTCCTTAGTCTCTACCAGATGCACACATCAAGTGTTAGAAGAGTAAATGGAAACACTTCTATTTTAGACTAGCCTCCTGACTGCCCTCCTGGCCGCCACTCTTGTCCCCTCACCATTGTCCCTCATCCACTCTGCAGCCAAAATGACCAATCCAAAGTCCTAAACCATTTCCCATCCCTCTCCAGCTTTAAATTTACCTATGGCCTAGCACTAAAACCTGAATAAATTCCAAAGCCCTTCATCTGGCCCAGAGTCCTACACGGACTTATCACCGTATTCCTATCTCATGGCATGACCTTTCCTTCCCCTCCGCAATGTCCTCTCCAGCTAGGCTGTCATCTTCAAACACCCCAAGCTCATCTTGACTTGGGGCCCTGCCTCCAACATTCCTTCTACTTGGACAAGACGTTCACAGGTCTCCTGGCACTATTTGGAAGGCAACTCAGATGCCAAGTCAGAGAAACTTCTATCAGCTAAAGCAACGCCCACCCACAGTCTTTCTACCGCTAGTTGCTTTCAGTCACAACATCTACATTTTGTTCTGTTTTCCTTTCTTCCTAGCTCTTAGAACTTGACATAATATTCATTGTTTGTGTGTTTGCATGCTCACTGTCTGTTTTCCCTCTTGGAAAACCAAAGTCACATGAGAGCTAGGCTTCTGTCTTGTTCATTACTTGAGTCCCTTTGCCTACAGCAAAGGTTCAAAAATTATAGTCCACAGGTCTGTTTTTTTTTTTTTTCTTTATGGCACGTGAGCAAAGAATGGCTTTTACATTTTTTCATGATTGGAAAAAGTCAAAAGAAAAACAGTATTACATGACATGTGAAAATTATGTCAAATTTAAATTACAGTGTCCATAAATAACATTTTCTTAGAACACAGCCACGTTTATTGTCTATGGCTCCCATTGCTTTAAAATGGCAGAACTCAAGAGCTGCCACAGAGACCAGATGGCTCACAGAGCCTGAAGTATTTACTATTTGACTTTATACACACACAAACACACACACACACAGAGCTGACCATGGCCTAGTATCTGACTAACCTATACGGTCCCAAGGAATTTTTTTTTAAAGATTTTCTTTTTTTTTTTTTAAGATTTTATTTATTTATTTGAGAGAAAGAATGAGAGAGAGAGAGAGCACATGAGAGGGGGGAGGGTCAGAGGGAGAAGCAGACTCCCTGCTGAGCAGGGAGCCCGATGCGGGACTCGATCCCGAGACTCCAAGATCATGACCTGAGCCGAAGGCAGTCGCTTAACCAACTGAGCCACCCAGGCGCCCAAGGAATTTTTTTTTTTTAAACAGGAAAAAATGTCCAACAGGGAAATTTCCCAGGACCCAGGTAACATCTGACCAAGAATACTTGTCCCCATGAAAAGCCAGTTAAGTACAAGTTTCTCACAAGGTTCTTGGAAGTCTTCCAGGTTCTTTACTCTTCTCCAAATGCACTCCATTTCTGTGAGGAGCAGAATGCAGCGTCTGCATTCTCATCAAGTGTTCTAATTGATCCACACACAGTGGAAAGCTAAATGAACAGGAATGGAGATGTTTGGAAAAATTAAACACAGATTTCTTAATAAAGCTGAAAATAGCTTAATAAAGCTGAAAATAGGCTCCTGGCATCCCAAGGCGTGTTTATTTCTGTTTAAATAGATGACTTCCCATAGACTGTTATCAGCTCAGTGGGGATCCTAGGAGAGAAGTACTTTCCTCCTCCTGTGCTTTTTAAACTCTTTTCAGATGAAATTCAGCCAGAGACTATAAAAAGCATCTGTCAAGCTGGATGAAAACAATAACCATGGTCAACTAATGCTAATACTTTTAGCTGCCCATTTCTTGAGTGCTCTAAACAGACACCAAATAGTCTCTCATAGGAGAAGATGGAGAGGTTGACAAACAACCCTTTTTGCAGAAAGGTGGCTTCCAGGAAGATGATGATGAAAGTATCAGGCAGACCAATGACAGGGTCATTCTCATTAGGAAAGTAGCTGTCACTGCAGTGTGCTTCCTGACTTGAATCCAGCAGCAGGGTGAAGGTTTTGGCCATGGGCAAGTGTGGAAGGCACATGTCCTGCTACCACTGCAGACGAGGGGTGACTAGAACTATGACAAACCCCAGGCAGAGTCCGGGGCAATCAGGGGAATAGGTTGTGCCAATGGCAGCAGGAGGGATGACAGAGAAGGTCCTCGATAAGTCCTTAAATGAACACCAAGCCCCTTTCCAGAGGGAGTAGGAGATCAAGATTGTATCAGAGCAGGGGGTTCACTCTAGAACTCAGCACCACAGAAGAGAAGATGATGTGTTTCTAGAGATTGACTTCACTATCAAGGAGGCATCTGAGAGGAGATGGAGGAAACAAGAAGTGTGCCAGAAAGAACAAAGTGATGAAACATACTCACCAAGTGACTGACAGAAACACAAACAAGAAGAGAAAGGCTCTGAAGAAGCAGTAACTGGGCTGCGAAGTAGCTTAATAATAAACCTTCTTAATCTCAAGAATTAGAGCCAACTACGATGAGGGATCTAATCGGGTTAATTAATCAATGTAAAGGGTTTATCCTTCCAGAAAAAAATCACTTCATAGAAAAATCAGATGTTCACCTTAAATGTTGAAAATCCCACCTTAGAGATAATCAGGGCAAGCTTTTGCAGGTAAAATGAATTCAACAATAATTATATACAAAATAAGAAATGATGGGGGAGGGTGCCTGGGGCTCAGTCGGTTAAGCATCTGCCTTCGGCTCAGGTCATGATCCCGGGTCCTGGGATGGAGCCCCGCATCGGGCTCCCTGCTCAGTGGGGAGTCTGCTTCTCCCTCTCCCTCCACCTGCCCCTTTCCCTGCTTGTGCGTGTGCTCGGTCAAATAAATAAATAAAATCTTAAAAAAAAGAGAGAGATGATGGGGGGAAAGTAAAAGCTTTAAATATCAGGTAATGGGCAGGTGAAGGCTAATGATGGCAGCTCTAGAAGCTGATTCTCCATGCTTACCCATATGCCATCCTCCTCCTCTCTTCTTCCCCCTCCCCTCCCCCCACTCACTCTTGGAGGCACAACTTACTCTGGGGAGCTTTCTGATGTCCTTTCTCGTGTGTTCTCACAGCACTCCGCTTATGCCACTACTGCAGTACTCATTACGGTCCAGTCTAATTGCCCGATGACTATTGATTCTCAGCCCTCAAGAGAAAGGACATGGATTCTCCAAGTTGCATCCTTAGAGGCTTGCACAGTGCCCAGCTCAAGGCAAGAAGTCAGGGTATGGTGATTAACATAACATAATAAAAAAAAAAAAAAAACCTGTCTTATGAAGAGGGAAAAAAAAAAGTCAGCGGAGGACAAATGACATTGTGGAACAAGGGAATAAGAGAAAGAACAAATGAATGAAGTTACTAAGTAAACAAGGATCTTGCTGCTGGCAAGAATAAAATTGGGATCAAAATAACCTAATTCCATCACAGCATGAATACCCTGAAAAGGATCAATCCCAGAGACTTTTCTTACCCTGGAGAAAATGAGTTCTTTATAAGTCAGGCTTTGTAATATCTTTTTCTGATGCTTGGCATAAAGTTGATTTTCGGCATCATACCTTTTCACAGAAATTACATCTTTTATCAAGTTGAAAGATCAAAACAATATGAAGTATCTTAGGTGTGCTCTAGCCAAAGCCTTAAATAGTTAAATATAATTTCATTTGAAATTCTTTTGCATTTCCTTCCACAGTTCTACGTGTATACCCAGAAATCTCTACTTCTTCCTTTGCTATTATAGATTTCTGCACAATAACTTCAAAATCTTTTATTTTCCACAGAATGTTCCATTTAAGAGATAAGGTAAATGCCTGACTAGGAAGCAACCCCAAATATAAGGAGAATGATTCCCCTTTTATCAGTTAAAAGATATAAAAAAAGAAAGAAAGAAAAATATTCTGGGCAAAGTTGAATAACTTTGAGGACCATATTAAATAGACATCTCTGTATAATGTTTGATAGATTCAGTTATTATGCCTAGCTGTATTAAATACATATAGCCTACCTAATAGGCTATATGAAATAGATCAATTGAGAAATATTACTCTTTCTTTTTCCATGATATAAAGTAATTTCATTTAATCTCTTCCCATGCATCTTGACTTCAAGGTCCTCCCCAAAATAATCATTTTTCAAGTTCTCTAAAAGTTCCCAAACCTATCATCCCATCTGTCTAAGTTGTTTGAGATAAAGCACCTTTTGAATCTGTTTGATGCTTTCTTTGCACATTTCAAATGAAGTCACCAGAATCCAACTGTATAATGTTAGGACTTCTTATTTTCTCATTTGTCTAAAAGGTAAATATTTGTGATCTCTACATGGTGACCAAAAACTGAACTGTGTTATTAAGTGATTTTTAAAAGGCATATACATAATAATATACAATACTTGCAATTGTGAGAACACACTCCCAGGAATAATGACTAATTCTTTTTTGAGGGATTATTTTTTTTTGCCCCCGTTTAAATGTTATTATCCAGATAAATTCTATAAAAATCCTAAACTGGCATAGCTCATGTCATTTTTTTTTCTTCCTCCAAATAGCTTCTTATTGTTCAAAACAAAAGAACTGAGAGAATACCTGGTAATATGAGAACATTTATAAGGACTTGAATTTAAGGTAGTTCTTTTTCTCTGAGGGATAGAAAAGAGGGAAAATCCCTTATATTTGGACATATGTGATTCTCTCTCTCTCTTTTGTGGCAAAAGTCATTCACTTACATCTATTTTGCATGAAGTAGATTTGGCACTAAGTGTAGCAAACCAGATGTATAAGCTGATTAGAGCTCAGTCTAGAGTCTTCCCCTGCAGATACTGCTTTTATACTCAGGCTATGTTGGTTTTAAGCATTTTCAACAGTGGTAAAAAGCCATTCCAATTTTTTTAATTGCTTTTGTAAAGAGCCATTTTTTTCCATTTTAAATATATCTACTTTCTTTTCTCTTTGTTTCTTGGAGCAATCATAAATGCAATATATGTGGCTTCCCATATCAGTGTAAGCAAATTCATTTTCATATAAAGAACACTTTGGCACTTTGAGTTCCCATGTTATTCAGATTGTCAGGGAAACTCCAAGGACCAAGTGCCTTCCTCCAAAAAATGTCTAGCTCTGTAATCAGCTTCCTGCAGATATTTTTCAGATTCCCAACTGAGCCTATGGTAATATCCTTTTTTTTCAGCCTCTGTAATAATCCAGAACTGGATAAATTTCTTCAAAATTCTCTTATTTGCACAATATACCATACCATTCTTTTTTTTAGTTTCCACTTCATATCATTATTTTAGATGTTCTCATTTCAACAGCACATCATTTCTGTTCTAAGTTTTTGTCCCTGTCTGTCATTACCAAAAAGGAGTATTTATCATTTTGAAATGCCACCTCTCTTCAACACTTGACACTTGGTTCAGGTACCAGATAGTCTCATTTACCTGGATATTCTGCCTTTCTCATCCTGGGCTTATATGCAAAATGAGTGAGCTCTTTAAAAATTTCTTTAAGTCTGTGAATCTATGGAATTATTTTCCCAAGGAAAACATTGATCTATTGCTGAAACCTAATCCACATAACAGTATGACAAGTTCACACTGTACAAATCCTCTTGACCACTTGACACTGGGTTCTAGACCCACACTGCTAGAATTAGAACTCAAGCTTCACCTTCTGTTACTTGTGTGACCTCAGACAATTTTCTGAACCTCCCTGTGCCTCAGTTTTCTCATCTATAAAATGAGGATTACAATAATCATCTAACTGGCTTGACATGAGAATTAAATACATACAAAGCAGGAAGAATAATGCATGGCACAATATAAAGACAAAAAATTATAATAGCTATAATCATTGCCGTCCATCTAACTTGGTGTATGTTTACTTAGTACCTACTATATGCAAGGCAGTATGCTGGGTCATTCAAGATCCAGAACACTGGCTAAAATATGTTCCCTACCCTCGAGAAGTTATACAATGTATTAAGGCTCAAGTCGAGTAGATGAACAATTAATACAAGACAAAATGTGAAATGAAAGAGTTCAAAAGTCCAATAAAAGGTTTATGTGAGTTCAGAAAGAATAAAGGGAGTATAGCTGGATAGGGATAATGAGACAACTTTTCATAAAGGAGTTGCTATTTGAACTTTACCTTGAATAAGGGGTAGACTTATAATAGGCAGAGACTAAGTTGGGAATGTACTTAATGAGAGAAACAGCATCATGTGGGAGGAAAAGGGAGTATCTAGATGAGTGAAGAGGATACGTTGGCTAGAGCACATGGACAAACTAGGAAAAGCAAAACCCCTAGGAGCTGAAAGACAGCGTGGGCTAAAATTTTGGAGGCCCTTGAATACATTCCAAATTGAAGGAACCTGTGAGGCGGATTGAACGGATTAGTGGCAATCTAAACAATGCTTTAAGGAGATTGATCTGATGTCAATATTGAAATGGAGGAATGAAGGAAAAGAATGTGAAGATGAAGAACCCAGTTTTTCCTCTTCTGTTTCTTTGTGGTCTAAGCAGCTATGGTAAAACAAAATATAAGAAAATGGAATTAATAAAGTAAAAAAATTAAAATCAAGTAACAGAATAAGAAGAGAACATTTCATAGACAAAAAAATGCTCATGGCTTTTTTTGGTGCTTCCTAGTAGCCAAGATAACGGGGAACCTCTCAATGGATTACATATCTCACATTATCTGATAGAAGGACCCAAATTCATGGTGAAAATCAAGTTCTCCTAGTCCTCAGTTCTGAGAGGAATCTTCTGTGTTGACCTTTTAAGCAGATTGTTTCCCCCCCAATTCAGAACTGTCCCCTTACAAGATTTTGCATCCAAGACCTTGAGGAAAGCTGAAGTCAGAATGTTTAAAGCATCGTTCTATAAAAGCAAGTCTGTGTATACAGATGGCGGTGGGGGCAAATAATTATGGAGTGATGCAGTCGAGTTATCCAACTTTATATTGACCTTCACTGATATCAGAATTTGAGATTAGTTAGACAACGTTTTTAATAGTCCTCAAGAAAGTATACTGATGAGAGAAACATCACCTGGTCACTCTTTACAAACTCATGACAAATAATTACTTGTTTTAAGCCCACTAAGTTCTGAAGTGCTTTCTTATGCAGCTGTAGACAACTAGAGCAACCTTAATTTTTATAACAATTTTACAAAGGAAAGTATCTCTTATTTTACAAATGAGCAAACTGGAGATCAGAGAGGTTAAGCAGCTTATGCAGTGTCACAGAGCTCCTACGTGGAAGAGCTGAGATGAATGGCAGCTCTGGTACCTGAACGATTTGTAAGGCCATTAACTAACACAGAGCCATAATGAGGAGGAGTTAATTTGGAGAAAAATCAGACAATTTGTAGCTACTATTCTTTATAACATCAGGACTTTACAAGAAGCAGAGTAAACTGATAAAGCCCGAGATAAAATTATCCAATAAATGTTCAGAAATCTTCTCAGGAAACAGAGGCAGCCTGCCAACTACCTGTTTTACCGCCTTGAGGCCATTGGGGTTCTTTAGAGAGGAGCAGTCTTGTAAAGAAAGTTCATAGACTGAAGCCAGACAGGAATATTTTGCAACAGAGTAGTTCTTCCAGTTTTCTACTCCGCCTGTGAATTCAGGCCATTCTTTTTGTTTGTTTGTTTGTTTTTTTACGTTTCTTCCTATCTTCCTTCCAGTAATACTGAGAGTGAGCATAAAGAGCTGTCCCTGACCCAGGTTCTGAGGTTATAGTGGTGAACAGCTCCATCATTCCTGTAGCCAAAGAACGCACTGTATACTGAGGTTGATGAGAAGGAAAGCATGTGATGATAACCAGGGAGATGCACACGAGGTAGGATACACACAGAGCTCTGGGAGAACTGGGAGAGCTACGCCCCTCAATCTCAACAGGGAATGGAAAGAGAGTTAGTCAAGGAAGCTTCCCAAATGTGGTAATGATTACGTTTAGTCTTCTAAGATGAAAAGGAGATCTCTCTTGAAGGGGAGAGGAGCCAAGACCATGTGCAAAGGTCTGACCTAGAAAGGATATGCGGCTGCTTAACAATGAACTCTGTCTGCACTCTCTTTGGAGTGCCACACTTTGTTGTTACTAGGGTGAAGAAGAGAAGGGATGGAAATAGTGAACCTGGGGAAGGAAGCAGATCTCAGAACATGGGAGGTGTCCCATGCTATGTTCAGCTGACCTCCTAAGGCCAAAGGGAAGCTGCTGAATGAGAGGCTTTAAGTAGGGCAGTGACAAGATCCTATTTTCTTTTCGGAAAGATCTTACTGAGGGCATTGCAGAAGATAGATTTAAGAGAGCTAAACTATAGGCAGGACGCAAGTTAGAAATAACAGAAATTGTTAAGTTACCAATAATGAAAAAGGCTAATGAGAAAGGAGGGGTCAGAGAGTAAGAAGAAAGGTAACTGGATTCAAGAAATAAAAAAGTAGAGAAATAAGGGGCTTGATGGATAAGTAGGTATGACTTGCTCCACTTGTTGAATGTGAGTTATAAACCTGTTATATAAATGAAGCAACTTATCCAGTAAGTTCCAATGACAGTAATCAATTTAATTTGCCCAATTCTCCTCAGAATTATCTTTTAGAACGGTATAAAAGGGATAATAATGAATAATCTCGAGACACAGCAAGAACTTATCATGTGACAGTTACATTGCTACAGTTCTATATTTTCTCACTCAGTCCTCCCAATGACCCTAAGAGGTAGGTATGATGATTATCTCACTTTAAGAAATATGAGGCAGTACGTGCCAGGTCATTCATTTTTGGGGTGATTCAGTAAACATATATTGCTTATTTTGCTTATATCAGTCACTACGTTAGGGGCTACATAGGACAAGGGAATAGATTACATGGCATTTGCCCAAAAATGCTCATTGCTGGGGCGCCTGGGTGGCATCAGTCAGTTAAGCATCTGCCTTCGGCTCAGGTCATGATCCCAGGGTCATGAGATTGTGTCCCGCCATACTAGCCAGATTTCTCTGCAGGCTGATTTGCTGAATTTTGATGACCCAGATTAAGAGAAAATCAGTGTTCCAGGTTCTGAGAAAGCCTCAGGACTCCACACAAACAGCTCTGATTTACTCAGTGTATCCTATCATAGTGAAGTGTGAACTGTGGATTCAAATGGAGAAGAATTCCTCAATACATATAAAACACAATAGATGTGGCTAATTTAAGCAAGCAATGTTTATGGCATTCATGATGTTTTAATTTAATAGAAAAAATCAGATTTGATTTACTTCTCCTGTCTCTTCTGAGTTGGAGCAGGAGCTAGTTTATTCCAGAGTCCACATCAGCCGAGCTGGCTGGAGTTTCTAAGGGAGAAGAGGAAGGTAAAGAGTGGGAGAGACTTGGGGGGATAGCTCAGCCTCCAAGGCACTGACCATTTAA
Organism: Callorhinus ursinus; assembly: GCF_003265705.2. Taxonomy (NCBI): domain Eukaryota; kingdom Metazoa; phylum Chordata; class Mammalia; order Carnivora; family Otariidae; genus Callorhinus; species Callorhinus ursinus. The sequence continues at coordinate 26,548,550 of NW_027397083.1, read as the reverse complement.
TTGACAGTACTGATGTGGCTTATTATATTCTGAATGATGTCCAGTGTGGTACTCTGGCCTCCAGTGTCTGGAGTATGGACATCTTTCTTCTCCACGGATGCCAAGACGGCAGTGCGAATGGAGGTGGCATAGGAGTGGAGCTTGAGGTAATCCAGCATAACACAGCGTGCCAGCAGCAGGGCAGTAGGGTTAGCCATATTCTTATTGGCTAAATTTCTGCCTGATTGCCTTGAGGCTGTTTCAAACACTGCGTATGTATGGCCATAGTTCGCACCAGGCACAAGGCCCGCTCCCCCAACCAACCCTGTGCAGACATTGTTGACAATGTTGCCATAAAGATTGGGCATCACCATGACATCAAACTGCTGGGGCTGGGATACCAGCTGCATGGTGGTGTTATCCACAATCATGCCCTCGAAGGTGAGCTGAGGATAGCGGGAGGCCACTTCCCTGCAACACTGGAGAAAGAGACCATCTCCCAGTTTCATGATGTTGGCCTTGTGCACAGCTGTCACTTTCTTGCGCCCCATCTCTTGGGCCAGCTGGAAGGCATATTCAGCAATGCGCAAAGACTTGGCCTTGGTAATGATCTTGAGGCTCTCAATCACTCCTTTCACACTCTCATGCTCCAGGTTGCTGTATTCACCCTCTGTGTTTTCCCGAACAACTAAGATGTCTACGTCCTTGTGCCGGGTCTCCACGCCTGGCAGACTTTTAAAATGGATGACGTTGGCATAGAGATCTAGAGTGGTGCGAAACATGTTGTTACGGGATATGTGAGATGGTGGCAGCTTGTGGTTGGTTTCAATGTTGCCCTTCAAAGCCACACGGTTTCGGCGGACTGCCATGATGGCATTGCGAATGTCCTCTTCACCAGAAGTGGAGTTAACTGTCACCTCCACAAAGTCCACAGGCACACATGCATGTCTGAACACAGTCTTGACATGCAGCATAAGTTCAGGTCCAGGGCCATCCCCAGAAATCAGAGTCACAATGTGTCGCCCACCATACTTGGCTGATGGAGGAATACTGTGTTTAAAAGAGAAGCTCCTCAGTGAGGTCTCACAGCCAAATAAAATCTCCCAAGAAGGGCAGAGAGTAGAAGGTCGCAACACGGCCTTCACAGAGCAACTGGCAGCTGGCAGCATCTTCAGTGCCATGATCATGAAGCAGAGAGTAATTTATGTAAAAATATGCATTTTTCCTCTTGTTCTGAATCGGCTTCTTTTGGTGGAATTCTAGATCCTTAATTCTTGCTAGGTCACAACCATCTCTCCTTCCTTGTATTCTATTTTGACATTCTACTGCAGTGAGAGAACTAGCCAAGAAGTGATGTATCCTATAGAAAATGTACTTATTCTATGTGCTAAGCTCTGCATGATATACTTTTTAAAAATTGGCTTTATATTTTAGAGTAGTTTTAGGTTCACAGCAAAACTGAACATGAAGTACAGAGATTTCACAGATAGCACCTATATCCCATAAAATTCTGCCCACACTATCAAAATACCGCACCAGAGTGGTACATTTGTTACAACTGATGAACCTACACTGACACAACATTTTCACCCAAGGTCCATAGTTTAAATTAGAGTTCACTCCTAGTGTAGTATTTTCGGAGTTTGGACAAATAGATAATGGGGTGTATCCCCCACGATAGTATCATACAATGTAGTTTCACAGACCTAAAAATCTGCTCTGCTTTGCCTACTTATCACTCCCTCCTCCCTGGCCCCTGGTAACCACTGCTCTTTTCAGTGTCTCCATAGTTTTACATTTCCCAGGATGTCATAGAATTGAAATGACACTGTATGTAGCCTCTTCAGATTGGCCTCATTGATTTTAGTAATATGCAGTTAAGGTTACCTCCATGTCTTTTCACAGACTGTATCTCATTTCTTTTTAGCACAGAATAATATCCCACTGTCTGGATATAAAACCACGGCTTATATATTCACCTACTGAAGGACATCTTGTTTTTTTTTCCAGGTTTTGGTAATTATAAATAAAGCTGCTATAAGCATACATGAGCAGGTTTTGTGTGGACATAAATTGTCAACTTATTTGAGAAAGTAACAAGGACCCCAACTTCCAGATCCTATGGTAAAAGTATCATTATTTTTGCCAGAAACTGCTCAATTGCCCTCCAAAGTGTTTGTACCATTTTTCATTCCCACCAGTGGTTAATGAAAATTCTCATTGTTCTACAACCTGGTCAGAATTTGTTGTCAGTGTTCCAGATTTTAGTCATTGTAATAGGCATGTACCAGTATCTCATTGTCTTAATTTGCATTTCCCTGATGACATACAATGTATCGAGTATCTTTTCATATGCTTATTTGCCATCTTCTTTGATGAGGTATCTGTCAAGGTTTTAGCCGATTTTTTAATTGGGTTGTTTGTTTTCTTATTGTCGAGTTTTAAGAGTTTCCTTGTATTTTTTTTTTTTTTTTGGATGACAGTCTTTTATCAGATGTGCCTTTTGCTAATAATTTCCCCCCAATATGTGGCTTGTCTTCTCATTCGCTTGACATTGTCTTCTTTTAGAGAAGTTTTTAATTTTAACAAAGTCTATCTTGTTATTTCTTTCATGGATCCTATCTTTGGTGTTATACCTAAAAAGTCATTGCCATACCCAAGATCATCTAGATTTTTTCCTACATTATATTCTTGGAGTTTTATAGTTTTGTATATTACATATAAGGCTAGGATTCATTTTCAGTTAATTTTAGTGATGGATTTAAGGTCTATGTCTAGATTTTTTTTTTTTTTTTTTTTGGCATATGTATGTCCAGTTGTTCCAGCACCATTTGCTGAAAAGACTTTGCTCCATTATGTTCCTTTGCTCCCTTGCCAAAGATCAGTTGATGATTTGTATGGGTCCATTTCGGGGCTCCCTATTCACTTCCATTGATCTATTCATCTGTTCTTCTGCCAATAACACTATCTCGATTACTATAGCTTTTTTAGTAAGTCTTAAAGTTGAGGACTTTCAGTTTTCCAGTTTTCCTCTTCTCTTTCAATATTATGTTGGCTATTGTGGGTTTTTTGGCTCTCCATATACACTTTGGAATCAGTTTGTTGATATCCAAAAAATAACCTTGAGATTTTTGATTAATTTTGCACTGAATCTAGACACAAAGTTGGGAAGACCTGATATCTTGACAATATTAAGACATCCTATCCATGAATAGAAAACAGCTCAATTTATTTAGTTCTTCTTTGATTTTATTCATCAGAGTTTTATAGTTTTTCCTCATATAGATTTTCTACATTTTTTAAAATTTATACCTAAGTATTTCATTTTGGGGGATGTAAACATAAATGATATTGAAGTTTCAATTTTAAATTCCACTTATTTGTTACTTGCATATAGGAAAACAATTGACTTTTCTGTATTAACCTTATATCCTGCAATCTTGTTATAATCACTTATTAGTTCCAGTAATTTTTTGCTGATTCTTTCACATTTTTTACATAATAGTGTCATTTGCAAACAACAGTTTCGTTTCTTCCCTTTTAATTTGTATACCTTTAATTTCCTTTCTTACTGCATTAACTAGACATTCCAGTGTAATATCGGAAAGGAGTGGTTAGAAGAGACATCCTCGCCCTGTACTTGATAACGGTGGAAAGCTGTGTGTTTCTCAAAAAGTATGATGTTAGCTGTAGGTTGTATGTAGATATTTCTTATCAAGTTAATGAAGTTCTCATCTAGTCCTAGTTTACCAAGAGCTTTTATCATGAATGGGTGTTGGATTTTGTCAAATGTTTTCCTGCATCTACTGATACGATTTTTTTTTTTAAACAAAAAAAACCTCTTTTATTGAAGTGGGAGACGGATACATACATTTTTGACGGGGTCTTTTTTGATGGGGTCTCAGGCTCAGGGAGGCCCGGGCTGGGGGCGGCGGAGCAGGCGGGCGGTGGCGAGGCTGGTGCCCTGGCACTGGGGCTGCGCGTACTTGAGGAACATGGCGGTGTGGATGGGCGCTGGGCCTAGGAGCACGGCGAGAGCCATGCATGGCTCGAGCGGGGGCAGCTCTGCAGGACTGTAAAGCGAGGGCTCGAAGCCGGAGCCCTCCCCGTCGAGCAAGCGGTGCGCGAGGCTCAGGACCACAGCTGCGCGCCGACCAGGCTCCCATCCTGTGGCCTCGGCCTCCAGCAGAGACAGCTCGCGAAAGTAGGTGGCAAATAGCATCACCTCGGGAAGGACGCACTCTTCTATTTTGCAGGCCACGAACAGGCAGGCCACGCCCAGCAGCTGCAGGTGGTGTAGGCGCACTCGACCAGCGCGCAGGTAGGAATCCAGTAGATGCACCGCCAGGTAGAGCAGGTCGCCCGCCAGGCGCAGGTACTTCTGCACCTGGATCAGCCAGTCCACCACTAGCGCGCGCATCTCTGGCGTCACGGTCGGGAGCAGGGCCCTCCGGGGCAACGCGAGGCACACCATGACTTCGGCGAAGATGTCCCCAGCATACTCGCGTTCTCCCTCCAGCCCCAGAGCGCTCAGAGCCTCTGCCAGCCCTGGCGGCTCACACAGCCCAGGGGGCCTCTCCTGGCTGCCCTCGGGGATGCTGTCGGGGTCTGGGGCGCTGGGAGAGTTGGGGGAAGGCGGTGGTGGGACTCAGCATTCTCCACGCTGGCGTCCGGGGACCAAGCCGTGATTTTTCTTTTCTTTTAGCCTATTAAAGTGATGGATTACATTAAATGATTTTTCATTGTTGAACCAGCACTGCCTACTTGGTATAAATCTCAATTATGTTGTATAATTCTTTTATACATTGTTGGATTCAATTTTTTCAATTTCAATTTCAATTCAATAATGTTTTTTGAAGATTTTTGCATCTATGATCATGAGATTGGTCTGTAACTTTCTGTTTTTGTAATATCTTTCTACGGTTTTGATAATAAGGTAATGTTGATTTTTTTTTTAATTTTTTTGTTATGTTAATCACCATACATTACATCATTAGTTCTTCATGTAGTGTTCCATGATTCATTGTTTGTGCATAACAGCCAGTGCTCCATGCAGAATGTGCCCTCTTTAATACCCATCACCAGGCTAACACATCCCCCCACCCTCCTCCCCTCTAGAACCCTCAGTTTGTTTTTCAGAGTCCATCGTCTCTCCTGGTTCGTCTCCCCCTCTGACTTACTCCCCTTCATTCTTCTCCTCCTATCTTCTTTTTCTTTTTTCTTAACATATGTTGCATTATTTGTTTCAGAAGTACAGATCTGTGATTCAAATGTCTTGCACAATTCACAGCGCTCACCATAGCACATGCCCTACCCAATGTCTATCACCCAGCCACCCCATCCCTCCCACCCCCCACCACTCCAGCAACACTCAGTTTATTTCCTGAGATTAAGAATTCCTCATATCAGTGAGCTCATAGGATATATGTCTTTCTCTGATTAACTTATTTCACTCAGAATAACACCCTCCAGTTCCATCCAAGTCATTGCAAATGGCAAGATCTCATTCCTTTTGATGGCTGCATAATATTCCATTGTGTATATATACCACCTCTTCTTTATCCATTCATCTGTGGATGGACATCTTGGCTCTTTCCACAGTTTGGCTATTGTGGACATTGCTGCTATAAATATTGGGGTGCACGTACCCCTTCGGATCCCTACATTTGTATCTTTGGGGTAAATACCCAGTAGTGTAATTGGATCATAGGGTAGCTCTATTTTCAACTGTTTGAGGAACCTCCATACTCTTTTCCAGAGTGGCTGTACCAGCTTGAATTCCCACCAACAATGTAGGAGGGTTCCCCTTTCTCCACATCCCCGCCAACATCTGTCCTTTCCTGACTTGTTAATTTTAGCAATTCTGACTGGTGTGAGGTGGTATCTCATTGAGGTTTTGATTTGGATTTCCCTGATGCCGAGTGATGTGGAGCACTTTTTCATGTGTCTATTGGCCATTTGGATGTCTTCTTTGGAAAAATGTCTGTTCATATCTTCTGCCCATTTCTTCATTGGATTATTTGTTCTCTGGGTGTTGAGTTTGATAAGTTCTTTATAGATTTTGGATACTAGCCCTTTATCTGATATGTCATTTGCAAATATTTTCTCCCATTCTGTCGGTTGTCCTTTGGTTTTGTGGACTGTTTGTTTTGCTGTGCAAAAGCTTTTTATCTTGATGAAACCCAAATAGTTCATTTTTACCCTGGCTTCCCTTCCTTTGGCGATGTTTCTAGGAAGAAGTTGCTGTGGCTGAGGTCAAAGAGGTTGCTGTCTGTGTTCTTCTGTAGGACTTTGATGGACTCCTGTCTCACGTTTAGGTCTTTCAACCATTTGGAGTCTATTTTGGTGTGTGGTGTAAGGAAATGGTCCAGTTTCATTCTTCTGCATGTGGCTGTCCAATTTTCCCAACACCATTTGTGGAAGAGACTGTCTTTTTTCCATTGGACATTCTGTCCTGCTTTGTCAAAGATGAGTTGACCATAGAGCTGAGGGTCCATTTCTGGGCTCTCGATTCTGTTCCATTGATCTATGTGTCCGTTTTTGTGTCAGTACCATAGTGTCTTGATGACAGCTTTGTAATAGAGCTGGAAGTCCGGAATTGTGATGCCGCCAGCTTTGCTTTTCTTTTTCAATATTCCTCTGGCTATTCGGGGTCTCTTCTGGTCCCATACAAATTTTAGGATGATTTGTTCCATTTCTTTGAAAAAAGTGGATGGTATTTTGATGGGGATTACACTGAATGTGTAGATTGCGCTAGGGAGCATTGACATCTTCACAATGTTTATTCTTCCAAAACATGGGCATGGAACGTTTTTCCATTTCTTTGTGTCTTCTTCAATTTCTTTCATGAGTATTTTATACTTTTCTGAGTACAGATCATTTGCCTCTTTGGTTAAATTTATTCCTAGGTATCTAATGGTTTTGGGTGCAATTGTAAATGGGATCGACTCCTTGATTTATCTCTCCTCTGTCTTGTTGTTGGTGTATAGGAATGCCACTGATTTCTGTGCATTGATTTTATATCCTGCTGCTTTATTGAATTCCTGTCTGAGTTCTAGCACTTTTGGGGTGGAGTCTTTTGGGTTTTCCACATACAGTATCATATCATCTGCAAAGAGTGAGAGTTTGACTTCCTCTTTGCCGATTTGGATGCCTTTGGTTTCTTTTTGTTGTCTGATTGCTGTGGCTAGGACTTCTAATACTATGTTGAATAGCAGTGGTGAGAGTGGACATCCCTGCCGTGTTCTTGACCTTAGGGGAAAAGCTCTCAGCTTTTCCCCATTGAGAATGATATTCGCTGTAGGTTTTTCATAGATGGCTTTTATGATATTGAGGTATGTACCCTCTATCCCTATACTCTGAAGAGTTTTGATCAAGAAAGGATGCTGTACTTTGTCCAATGCTTTCTCTGCATCTATTGAGAGGATCATATGATTCTTGTTCTTTCTTTTGTTAATGTATTGTATCACGTTGATTGATTTGCGGATGGTGAACCAGCCTTGCAGCCCAGGGATAAATCCCACTTGGTCGTGGTGAATAATCCTTTTAATGTACTGTTGGATCCTATTGGCTAGTAGTTTGGTGAGAATTTTTGCATCCATGTTCATCAAGGATATGGGTCTGTAATTCTCCTTTTTGATGGGGTCTTTGTCTGGTTTTGGGATCAAGGTAATGCTGGCCTCATAAAATGAGTTTGGAAGTTTTCCTTCCATTTCTATTTTTTGGAACAGTTTCAGAAGAATAGGTATGAATTCTTCTTGAAATGTTTGGTAGAATTCCCCTGGGAAGCCATCTGGCCCTGGGCTTTTGTTTCTTGGGAGATTTCTGATGACTGCTTCAATTTCCTTAGTGGTTATAGGTCTGTTCAGGTTTTCTATTTCTTCCTGGTTCAATTTTGGGAGTTGATACATCCCTAGGAATGTACCCATTTCTTCCAGGTTATCTAATTTCCTTGCATAGAGTTGCTCATAATATGTTCTCAGAATTGTTTGTATTTCTTTGGTGTCAGTTGTGATCTCTCCTCTTTCATTCATGATTTTGTGGATTTGGGTCATTTCTCTTTTCCTTTTGGTAAGTCTGGCCCGGGGTTTATCAATCTTGTTAATTCTTTCAAAGAACGAGCTCCTAGCTTCGTTGATCTGTTCTACTGTTCTTTTGGTTTCTAGTTCATTGATTTCTGCTCTGATCTTTATTATTTCTCTTCTCCTGCTGGGTTTAGGCTTTATTTGCTGTTCTTTCTCCAGCTCTTTAGGTGTAGGGTTAAGTTGTGTATTTGAGACCTTTCTTGTTTTTGAGAAAGCTGTGTATTGCTATATACTTTCCTCTCAGGACTGCCTTTGCTGTAGCCCAAAGATTTTGAACCGTTGTGTTTTCCTTTTCATTGGTTTCCATGAATTTTTTTTAATTCTTCTTCAATTTCCTGGTGGACCAATTCATTCTTTAGTAGGATGCTCTTTAGCCTCCATGTATTTGAGTTCCTTCCGACTTTCCTCCTGTGATTGAGTTCTAGTTTCAAAGCATTGTGGTCTGAAAATATGCAGGGAACAGTCCCAAACTTTTGGTACCGGTTGAGACCTGATTTGTGACCTAGGATGTGATCAATTCTGGAGAATGTTCCATGGGCACTAGAGAAGAGTGTGTATTCCGTTGCTTTCGATGGAATGTTCTGAATATGTCTGTGAAGTCCATTTGGTGGACTTTGTCATTTAAGTCTTTATTTCCTTGTTGATCTTTTGCTTAGATGATCTGTCCATTTCAGTCAGGGGGGTGTTAAAGTCCCCCAGTATTATTGTATTGTTGTCAATGTGTTTCTTTGCTTTTGTTATTAATTGCCTTATATAATTCATGCTCCCATGGTAGGGGCATAGATATTTACAATTGTTAGATCTTCTTGTTGGATAGACCCCTTAAGTAGGATATAGTGTCCCTCCTCATTTCTTATTACAGTCTTTGGTTTAAAATCTAATTTTTCTGATATAAGGATTGCCACCCCAGCTTTCTTTTGGTGTCCATTAGCATGGTAAATGGTTTTCCACTCCCTCACTTATAATCTGGGGGTGTCTTTGGGTCTAAAATGAGTCTCTTGCAGACAGCATATCAATGGGTCTTGTTTTTTAATCCAGTCTGATAGCCTGTGTCTTTTGATTGGGGCATTTAGCCCATTTACATTCAGGGTGACTATTGAAAGATACGAATTTAGTGCTGTTGTATTGCCTGTAAGGTGACTGTTACTGTATATTGTCTGTGTTCCTTTCTGATTTATGCTGCTTTTAGGCTCTCTCTTTGCTTAAAGGACCCCTTTCAATATTTCTTGGAGGGCTGGTTTTGTGTTTGCAAATTCCTTTAGTTTCTGTTTGTCCTGGAAGCTTTTTATCTCTCCATCTATTTTCAGTGACAGCCTAGCTGGATATAGTATTCTTGGCTGCATATTTTTCTCGTTCAGTGCTCTGAAGATCTCATGCCAGTCCTTTCTGGCCTGCCAGGTCTCTGTGGATAGGTCTGTTGCCAGTCTAATGTTTCTACCATTATAGGTTACATATCTCTTCTCCCGAGCTGCTTTCAGGATTTTCTCTTTGTCTCTGAGACTCATAATTTTTACTATTAGATGTCAGGGTGTTGACCTATTTTTATTGATTTTGAGAGGTGTTCTTTGTGCCTCTTGGATTTTGATGCCTGTTTCCTTCCCCACATTAGGGCAGTTGTCTGTTATAATTTGCTCCAGTATACCTTCTGCCCCTCTCTCTCTTTCTTCCTCTGGGATCCCAATTATTCTAAGGTTGTTTTGTCTTATGGTATCACTTATCTCTTGAATTCTGCCCTCATGATCCAGTAGTTGTTTATCTCTCTTTTTCTCACCTTCTTTCTTTTCCATCATTTGGTCTTCTATATCACTGATTCTCTTCTGCCTCATTTATCCTAGCAGTTAGTGCCCCCATTTTTGATTGCAGCTCATTAGTAGCCTTTTTGATTTTGACTTGGTTAGATTTTAGTTCTTTTATTTCTCCAGAAAGGGTTTCTCTAATAACTTCCATGCTTTTTTCAAGCCCAGCTAGTATCTTTAAAATCATGATTCTGAACTCTACGTCTGACATCATACTAATGTCCATATTGAGTAGGTCCCTGGCAGATGGTACTACTTCTTGTTCTTTTTGTTGAGGTGATTTTTTTCCATCTTTTCATTTTGTCTGGAGGCGAATACATGAATGAGAGAACAAAATGCTAACAGGGTAATAACGTCCCCAGAAAATATACTCTAAACAAATCAGAAAAGACCTGAAACCAGGGGAAAAGAAAGGTAAAGAAAGAAAAAAGAGAGGGAAAAAAAAGATAAAAACAAACACAAACAGAACAAAACAAAACAAAAAAAACAGAATATGATCAAATATAATCAGGCTGGTGCATAGATCTGTGCCACACACTAGATTTTGGGTGTATTTTGGTCTTTTAGAAGAAAGTGCCTCCCAAAATTTTAAAGAAAGAAAGACTTATATATGTACAAAATAAGGGTTGATACGATGAAGGGCTTGAATATGACTGTAAAGATGAAAATTATAAAAAATTTTATAAAAAGGATTGTTAAGTTGTTTGAAAAAAGAAAGAAGAGGATTTAAAAAAAAAAGAAAATAAAAAGGGGGGAGAGAATGTGATCACGCAGGAGACTAGAACAAAGCCATACACTAGAAATTTAGGGTATATTTTGATCTGTTAGAAGAAACTGTTTCTCAAAATTTTAAAGAGAGAACAACTTATATATATATATATGCCAAAAATAAGGGTAACTACTATGAAGGGATAGAATATGACTGTTCCAGAAAGTGGTCGCTTTTCTGTTCAGAGAGTTGTTGCTATTCTTTTCTTTGATCTCCTGTTGAGTTCGTAGGTGTTCAGAACGGTTTGATCCCTATTCAGCTGAATTCCTGAGACCAGACGAAATCCAGGTCTCCTACTCCTCCGCCATCTTGCTCCGCCCCCCCCCTTCTGGACTCCCTGTTCTTAATCCACTAGGCACCATCTGATCTTTGGGGTCAGGTAGGCAACGCTTTAGGATGGCTGCCACTGTCCCCTCTCTTCAGAAGTTGTGTATTTCACGGGCACAGAATAGCTCCCCTCTTCCTAGGAAGTAATTTCCAGGGGCTTGTCCATCTTTCTGAAGTAATGCCCTTTGTAATTTATTTGAAACAAGGCCATTATCACATCATAAATATCTTATCCATCCTTAACGTCCCCGCTGAAGTGATCTCTCTCCCAGGAAGGAAGTTACTTCCTTGATATTTCTCTTTTTATATCCTCAGCTTGTTTGTTTATTCTTCTCCCTCACTCGTGTGGAAGCTACCAAGCAGGATGCATTCAGGTCATCTTTGCATTCCCAATATCCAGCATGTAGTAGGTACTCCATAGAGTGGACACAGGAATAAAGGATAGATTCATTTTCCCAGTAAGAATTATTCTTCCTTTTTGCTCCTATTGTACTCTGTTTCTGTTAGAAGCAAAACCTAAGAGGTAAGCATACCTGCTCTAGATTCAGACTCTAGCCTTTAGCCTTCAAATCCTGGCTCCAACTCTTAGGAGCAGCGTGACAGACCATGGCAAATGGCTAACTTCTTTGTGCCTCATTTTATTTATCTGTAAAGTAGAATTGGGATTACTTTATAAGACTTTTTTAGATTAAATGAGAATACTTAAAAGAAGCTTAGAATATCATGTTTTTTTGTCATTATTTGTATGTATGTTAGTATGTTTTTTTAAAATAGCTTCTTTAAAAGAGCCTCATTCAGCTTTGAATCTTCGTTTTCTACTAATAGTAAGGTCTCAGTAATAGTTACTAAACATAATAGGCACAGTAATTTGGAAGTTTCATCTCGTCAAGGCACTAATAACTTAAATTTATTAACCTTGTTAACTGCTTTAGACTGCAAACCTCATGAGGGTTGGGATTGCATCTTTTCATTTTTTATTTTTCTGTTGTATACCCAGTGGCTGACCTATGCTTGGCATAGAGTGGTCATGTACTAAGTACTTGGCTGATCGGCATGAACCATGCACTATGCTCAAGACCTTCAGGTATGAAAGACCCAGTCCTTGTCTCCATGGCACTTAAAATAGTTCTTATCTGAGCTAGTTGAGAAAATTCAGGAGGAAGTGGAGAGAATAGAAACTGAGAGTATGAAGTCTGATGGGAGGGAGGGTCTAACGGGGCTTGGGATATACCTCAGAAGCTCCCCGAAAAGATGCTGTCTAGTAAATCACTGGGCTTCGTGTCTTCTCCCTCACTGCAAATGTGTTTACTCCTGCCAGAGCCCCAGTGCCAAACCCGGGCAGTCTGACACCAGTTGTGTTTTCATTCACAACATGGGCTCAAGGTCCTTTTTAAAGCAAATATATTTGAATATGAGCCAATGTCCTTGGCATTATTTATAACAATTAGGATAATTATTTTCATTTACCCTCTGGAAATCTAATGCGAAACTGCCTCAGCAAATGCTCCAGAGAGCATGGGAAGAGTTGGAAGCCCTCATCCTTCACTGAAACACTTAAAACCTCACATTATGCACTTATATCACCCTGATAGTCTGAGGGGCACTTACACTTTCGCTGAGATGGTAATGAAGTATCAGAATAAATACTGAAAATACTGGTGTGAATATGATGCTGTGTTGGCAGAGAACTCCGTGGACTTTGTCCTATGTTATCCTGTCTTGACAATGTCCCTGGAAAGTAGACAGTATGGTTTCCAAGTGACAGACAAAGCTGCCCTGAAGAGATTAGCTCAAGTGGCCGAGTTTTGTCTCAGCAAAGCCAGGGTTCTTAATGGCTCTCTTGGTGTCTTTGACTCTTCCTAGCAGAGTGAGAAGCTCCCATATTTGCTTCCATTTGGCCCCATTGCCTGCTGAAGAGCAGCAGGAAACACTTTCTCTTACCTGACAAAATTCCGACTTTCCTTTCTACTTGCTGTTCTTCAGGACAAGCCCCCTGAAGTATGCTTTCCATGCACACTTAAATATTTTATGTTAATAGTGATTGAAGTCAGATTTCAAGTAATACTTCCTGTGGTTTATTGGCCCAGTTAATTTAACATTAAGAAAGAAATGAGAATGAATATAAAGCATTGCACATTTCCATATGCAAATGGGTGCCTGGAGGAAGCTGTTAGATGTGGGACCATCAATAAATTCCAAAAATTTAGTAGACTTGCACATGACTCTGACATTAGTTCCTGCAGGTTCTGCAGTTTTAGAACTCCTCCTTCATCTGTTGTCTTCCTTGATGGGACCTGAAGTTTTTTGTTACTCCGAAGCTCACTGGCTCAAAGAATGCATTGTCGGTGCTGTACGTGAGCAATGGGATGCTGTCTCCAGGAAGATTTGTCATTATGTGGCTCTGACAGGTGCTCATGGCACGCCTTCATTTCCTGCCTGGCCTCAGCTATCCATAACAGCCTCGGTAGTAATCCTGCCAGGAAAGGGAAAGGTCATGGCTCAGGGGAGTAATTTTTGTGCACAATTCTGATCAACCCTGGGATCCCTCAGAGGTGATTCAGGGACCACTGGTGGGCCCAAGAGGGAGCCCAGCCAGCAGCACTGTAGAATTTTGCTTTTCATCTCTTATATATTTGTTATCTTAAAAAGGGGGCGGGGTTCTTCTGGGTTAAAAGTCACCAAGCACTGATGAAGAAATGGCTAGTTATAACAGCCGTCACGTACTGTTTGCTGTATAGTCTGGGCACTGAGCTCAGTTCTGGATCTCTGTTCTCTCACTTGATCCTCTAACCCTCTGAGTATTTCCATTTTCAAGATGAGAATGCCGAGGCTCAGCGAGGTGAAGTCACTTATCTAGGTCACATGGCTACTAAGTGGCAGACTCGGGGCTCCTTTCCCTTATTTCTTTCCACAAATCTGCTTGGGGTGCTGCACGGTCCCACACATGGCATGAAGCCTTGAGGATACGGCAGTATTCAAGGAAGGTATGACACCATCTTCATGGGGCTTATTGTCCAGTGGGAATTGAACCCAGGTCTGTGGGACAGTGGCACCTGAGCTCTGAACTCAAACCATATTATTTCTAAACACTAAACCCTGAAAACTCATCTTTGAGGTAGTCTCTGGGGAAGACATGAAAGATTGAAAGGAACAGATGCATCCCAAATGGGATGACCAGCTTCTGACTGTAGTCACTTCCTGGGGGTTGTGTGAGCAGGGAAGATCCCATGGAATGAAGGATTCTGTGTTCCTAGAGTCTAGGACAACTCCCCTCTTTGGCAGTGGAAGGAAAATGCATGGACATCTGATTCAGAACAGTTCTTTTCCAATGTTAAGCTATGACTTTATAGTGTAAAGATCCCACTAGACTGTCAGTTAAGGAGAACTTGTTTCATGTCTTGAGGCCCCCTTATCTTGGGAAAGTATTTTTACTTCTTTAGCTCAATTCCTTATCTGTAAAATATCGTGTGTAGATGGTATCCTTGGTACCTTCTAACTCAAATGCTCCAATTCTGAGTTTGTGAGTGAAGTATGTATATGCCCTGGGATTGGAGAGCATATACCCATTGGTCTGCTTCAGGATGGAATGTCCCCTGCAACAGTGGCTTTAAAGTTTTGTTTTACTATTATCAGTAATAAACACATTTTACATTGTGACAGTACATAAGCATACACACATATACATACATATCAGAAAAAAGTTTTCATAAAATACCATTATGTGATAATATACTCTTAATCTATTATATTCTGTTCTAGTCTTACTTGTTTTTGTAGAATTGTTGACCCTGATCTAATAAATTCATTTCATAATTGACTTCATAACCCACTAGCTGTGTCTGGTTCCGTAAAATCAAGCCGCCAAGGAGAGTTTCTCAAGGTCAAACCACATTTGCCTTCTGCTTGCTTTGGAAGATTAAAAAATACACGTATTTATTCCTTGGACCACTGAGCAAATACCCCATTGCCCTCTGGGTTGGTTGTTCCTCCCTCTTTGACTAAGCAGGCAATGTCTCCCAATTTCCTGCTCTGCCTCCATGATTCATTAGACCCTCTGCTGTCCTTTAAGTGAGTCGAAAGTGCCCCCTTAGGATAGAAGCACATGCCGTTGTTATATGAGGAAGTGATAGGCCAATTCAGCCTGGAATAAAACTGCTTCACTCAGTCATCAAAGAGCTCTTTAAAATTCTCTAATGCGTGGAGCTTAACTGGAGAGAAAAAAAGAATCACCCATATTTTGTCAGGATACAACCCCACAGCCAAGCACTTGCAACTTGTGAAGTGGCTTAATTACTAACAGGTTGGTCTCCCTTTTGCTTGCTGGAGAAATTATTATGCTAACTTAATGGATTTGTAAACTGAGGCTGAAAGCCCTAAAAACTAAGGGATCTTAGACAGTGACTAGATTGCCCAATGGGGTAGAGCGATTTGTTTAAAGCTCACTGGTTGCTCTCTCCGTGATGTGTTTTCTCAACTTCCTTGTGAAGCTAACAAAGTCAGGGGAGAAGGAAGTTGTCATTTAGCCAAACCTTGTGGAATATTTCATTTCTGGTGGTCTCGCCTATTTCTGTTCATCATGGAAGCCATTTTATTTTCACCCCAATTCTTAGCGACCTAGGAAACACCTTTTACTTTACTGAGACGTTTAGCTCTGTTGGGTCTTCTCCTCTAGCCAGGGCACTTTACTTCTGGTAATTGTTTTCATTTTACCCCTGGCATGGCTCCAAGATGACTATCCCATTGGTTTCCGTCTCAGCTAAAATGTCACCTCAAAACAGCCTTTACTGACCAGCTTGTTGGACTAGCTTCCTGTCTCTCTGCCATCTTCCCCTCTCTCTTTTATTTTGCCACACATTTTTACCATCTGAAATTTTTTTATTTGTATAAATGTTCATTATCTGACACCTTCTAGTAGCCTATGAGTTCCACTGGGAGTAAGGACTATGTTCCCCATTATATCTTAGAACCAAGATGGACTCCTATTACGTGTTTACTATCCACCCCCGAATTCCAAACTGAAAATAATCTTTCCTTTCCTTAGTTGTGAAAGAACTTGCTCTGACACTGCTTTTCGCCTTGCATGGTCATTTCCTACGTAAATATTCACATCTTCTGCTAGATTATAAGTTCCTAAAGGGAAAGGCCAATATTTTATTTAGGAAACTGACATTTCTTACTTGCCTCTGTGGCCAGTGGAAACTGCTAACACTGTGTTAATTAATCTTTACCACAACACTATGAAATCGTCATTACGACCCCATTTTGCAGGTGAGGATCCCAGGCTTAACAACTTAAGAGGTAGGTCCGTCCAATTCACTTGGCCAGTAAATGGCAGAGTTGGGCTTCAGACAAAAGAGCATTTGGTTCTCCTTTATTTTCTCTTATATCCCTTTGGGCCCTGCATGGAGAATCAACTTAAGTGTTTCAAAAATTAATGAACATTTCAAAGGAGCTTCAATCTCAATTCTCTAGAGTGATACTGATGACTTCCTGCAAGGGATCTTAGGTTTACTTCTATTTTTTCTACCTGTTCTTCAGGTAATGTGGTGCTGGTAGAAGCATCTGCTTCCCAGAGAAGCCTGAATGGCAACTTCCTTGAAACACATGACAGTTTTTCAGTCAACATTGATATTTAGTAGGTACCTATAGGTTCTAGACACAAGTAATAAGAGGGGCAACACAGTAGGGAAGTGAGAGGGGGAAAAAATGGGTGAGAGTCTTAAGTTAGAACAGGAAGACAAATGTTAGAGAAGTAGGTCTTGGAAACATTTAATCTTCCCTGAGAAATGCATTTTCCTTCTTCTTTAGGTTAAAGAGGGTAATGTATCATATTTCCCTTTCCTTCCTTGTCAAGAATTTGCAAATCGTGTTCCCTCCTTTCCCTTTTGTTTTATAGCATATTTGCATTCATTCTATTTTTGTAAATTGACTCTCACGTTCTCTTTATCAATCTTTCTGTGGGTCTTCTTAAATAGGAGTTTCTTTTCCTTCTTGGAAAAATAGACATCTTTGAGAAAACTTGAAAAATACAAAAAAGTAAAAATACAACTGTAATTTCATCATTCGGAGAATATAATACTGTTAATTCCTTTCCAGTCTGACTACTTTTTTCTTTCTGTATATCATGTTTTGTCATAATATAAATATATAATTCTGTTTTCTTTTTCCTCTTGGAATTTATTAAGCATTCAGGTTGTTTCCAGTGTTACCCAATTATAAATAATGCTTTACATGATATCTGTTTATGTTCATCTTTGTCTGCATCTCTGATTTATTTCCTCTGAATAGATACTTGAAAGAAGAATAATTTGATCAGGGCTTTCCACAATGGCTAAACCAATTTAGTTTCTCACCAGGGCTGAATGAGAATGCCTGTCTTGCCACCCTTTTCAGCATTGGATATTTTCTCCTACGTTTGTTGCTGATTTGAGGATTAAAAAAATTAGTAGTCCATTTTTTTAATAAATTTTATTATGTTATATTAATCACCATACATTACATGATTAGTTTTTGATGTAGTGTTCCATGATTCATTCTTTGTGTATAATACCCAATGCTCCATTCAATACGTGCCCTCTTTAATACCCATCACCAGGCTAACCCATCCCCTCACCCCCCTCCCCTCTAAAACCCTCAGTTTATTTCTGAGAGTCCATAGTCTCTCTCTCTCTCTCTCTCTTTCTCTTTTTTAACATATAATATATTTATTTCGGAGTTACAGGTCTCTGATTCATCAGTCTTACACAATTCACAGCGCTCACCATAGCACATACCCTCCCAATGTCTATCACCCAGCCACCCCATCCCTCCCACCCCCTACCACTCCAGCAACCCTCACTTTGTTTCCTGAGATTAAGAATTCCTCATATCACTGAGATCATATGTTACATGTCTTTCTCTAATTGACTTGTTCCGATTAGCATAATACCCTCCAGTTCCATCCATGTTGTTGCAAATGGCAAGATTTCATTTTTTATGGCTGCATAATATTCCATTGTGTGTGTGTGTGTGTGTACCACATCTTCTTTATCCATTCTTCTGTCGATGGACATCTTGGCTTTTTCCATAGTTTGGCTATTGTGGACATTGCTGCTATAAACATTGGGGTGCATGTACCCCTTTGTATCCCTACATTTGTATCTTTGGGGTAAATACCCAGTACTGCAAATGCTGGGTCATAAGGTAGCTCTATTTTCATCCTTTTGAAGAACTCCATACTGTTTTCCAGAGTGGCTGCAACAGCTTGCATTCCCACCAAGAGTGTAGGAGGGTTCCCCTTTCTCCGCATCCTCGCCAACATCTGTGGGTCTCTGACTTGTTAATTTTAGCAATTCTGACTGGAGTGAGGTGGTATCTCATTGAGATTTTGATTTGGATTTTCCTGATACTGAGTGATGTTGACCACTTTTTCCTGTGTCTGTTGGCCATTTGGATGTCTTCTTTGGAAAAATGCCTGTTCGTGTCTTCTGCCCATTTCTTGATTGGATCATTTGTTCTTTGGGTGTTGAGTTTGATGAGTTCTTTATAGATTTTGGATACTAGCCCTTTATCTGATATGTCATTTGCAAATATCTTCTCCCATTCTGTCTGTTGTCTTTTGGTTTGGTTGACTGTGTCCTTTGCTGTGCAAAGCTTTTTATCTTGATGAAGTCCCAAGAATTCATTTTTGCCGTTGCTTCCCTTGCCTTTGGCGATATTTCTAGGAAGAAGTTGCTGTGGCTGAGGTTGGATAGGTTGCTGCCTGTGTTCTCCTCTAGGATTTTGATGGACACCTATCTCACATTTAGGTCGTTCAGCCATTTTGAGTCTATTTTTGTGTGTGGTGTAAGGAAATGGTCCAGTTTCATTCTTCTGCATGTGGCTGTCCAGTTTTCCCAACACCAGTTGGTGAAGAGACTTTCTTTTTTCCATTCGACATTCTTTCCTGCTTTGTGGAATATTAGTTGACCATAGAGTTGAGGGTCCATTTCTGGGCTCTCTATTCTGTTCCATTGATATATGTATCTGTTTTTGTGCCAGTACCATACTGTCTGGATGATGACAGCTTTGTAATAGAGCTTGAAGTCCAGAATTGCGATGCCACCAGCTTTGCTTTTCTTTTTCAACATTCCTCTGGCTATTCGGGTCTTTTCTGGTACCATACAAATTTTAGCATTATTTGTTCCATTTCCTTGAAAAAAGTTGATGGTATTTTGATAGGGATTGCATTGAATGTGTAGATTGCTCTAGGGAGCATTGACTTCTTCATAATATTTGTTCTTCCTATCCATGAGCATGGATCGTTTTTCCATTTCTTTGTGTCTTCCTCAGTTTCTTTCATGAGTATTTTATAGTTTTCTGAGTACAAATTCTTTGCCTCTTTGGTTCGATTTATTCCTAGGTATCTTATGGTTTGGGGTGCAATTGTAAATGGGATTGACTCCTTAATTTCTCTCTCTTCTGTCTTGTTGGTGTATTGAAATGCAACTGATTTCTGTGCATTGATTTATATCCTGCTACTTTACTGAATTCCTGTATGAGCTCTAGCAGTTTTGGGGTGGAGTCTTTTGGGTTTTCCACATAAAGTATCGTATCATCTGCAAAGAGTGAGAGTTTGACTTCCTCTTTGCCGATTTGGATGCCTTTGGTTTCTTTTTGTCTGATTGCTGTGGCTAGGACTTCTAGTAGTATGTTGAATAGCAGTGGTGATAGTGGACATCCCTGCCACATTCCTGACCTTAGGGGGAAAGTTCTCAGCTTTTCCCCATTGAGAATGATATTCACTGTGGGTTTTTCATAGATGGCTTTTATGATATTGAGGTATGTACCCTCTATCCCTATACTCTGAAGAGTTTTGATCAAGAAAGGATGCTGTACTTTGTCCAATGCTTTTTCTGCATCTATTGAGAGGATCATATGATTCTTGTTCTTTCTTTTGTTAATGTATTGTATCACGTTGATTGATTTGCGGATGTTGAACCAGCCTTGCAGCCCAGGGATAAATCCCACTTGGTCGTGGTGAATAATCCTTTTAATGTACTGTTGGATCCTATTGGCTAGTATTTTGGTGAGAATTTTTGCATCCATGTTCATCAAGGATATCGGTCTGTAATTCTCCTTTTTGATGGGGTCTTTGTCTGGTTTTGGGATCAAGGTAATGCTGGCCTCATAAAATGAGTTTGGAAGTTTTCCTTCCATTTCTATTTTTCGGAACAGTTTCAGAAGAGTAGGTATGAATTCTTCTTGAAATGTTTGGTAGAATTCCCCTGGGCTTTTGTTTGTTGGGAGATTTCTGATGACTGCTTCAATTTCCTTAGTGGTTATAGGTCTGTTCAGGTTTTTTATTTCTTCCTGGTTCAGTTTTGGTAGTTGATGCATCTCTAGGAATGCATCCATTTCTTCTAGGCTATCTAATTTGATGGCATAGAGTCACACATAATATGTTCTTATAATTGTTCATATTTCTTTGGTATTGGTTGTGATCTTTCCTCTTTCATTCATGATTTTATTTATTTGGGTCATTTTTCTTTTTGATAAGTCTGGCCAGGGCTTTATCAATCTTATTAATTCTTTCAAAGAACCAGCTCCTAGTTTCGTTGACCTGTTCCACTGTTCTTTTGGTTTCTAGTTCATTGATTTCTGCTCTGATCTTTATTATTTCTCTTCTCCTCCTGGGTTTAGGCTTTATTTGCTGTTTTTTTTTTCCTCTAGCTCCTTTAGGTGTAGTGTGAGGTTGTGTATTTGAGACCTTTCTTGTTTCTTGAGAAAGGCTTATATTGCTGTATACTTTCCTCTTAGGACTGTCTTTATTGCATCCCAAAGATTTTGAACAGTTTTGTTTTCATTTTCATTTGTTTCCGTGATTTTTTCTTTTAAGTTCTTTAATTTCTTGGTTGATCCATTCATTCTTTAGTAGGATGCTCTTTAGCCTCCATGTATTTGAGTTCTTTCCGACTTTCCTCTCGTGATTGAGTTCTAGTTTCAAAGCATTGTGGTCCAAAAATACACAGGGAATGATCCCAGTCTTTTGGTATTGGTTGAGACCTGATTTGTGACCTAGGTTGTGATCTATTCTGGAGAATGTTCCATGTGCACTAGAGAAGAATGTGTATTCTGTTTCTTTGGGATGGAATGTTCTGAATATATCTGTGAAGTCTGTTTGGTCCAGTGTGTCATTTATAGTCTTTATTTCCTTGTTGATCTTTTGCTTAGGTGATCTGTCCATTTTAGTCAGGGGGTTGTTAAAGTCCCCTACTATTATTGTATTGTTGTTGATGTGTTTCTTTGATTTTGTTATTAAGTGGCTTATATAATTGGCTCCTCCCATAGGAGGGGTATAGACATTTACAATTGTTAGATCATCTTGTTCGATAGGCCCTTTATGATATAGTGTCCTTCCTCATCTACTATTACAGTCTTTGGTTTAAAATCTAATTTGTCTGATATAAGGATTGTCACCCCAGCATTCTTTTGGTGTCCATTAGCATAGTAAATGGTTTTCCACTCCCTCACTTTGAATCTGGGGGTGTCTTTGGGTCCAAAATGAGTCTTTTGCCGACAGCATATCGATGGTTCTTGTTTTTTTGTCCAATCTGATAGCCTATGTCTTTTGACTGGCCATTTAGCCCATATACATTCAGGGTAACTATTGAATGATATGAATTTAGTGCCATTGTATTGTATGTAAGGGGACTGTTAACTGTCTATTGTCTCTATTTCTTTCTGGTCTATGTTACTTTTAGTCTCTCTCTTTGCTTAGAAGACCCCTTTCAATATTTCTTGGAGGGCTGGTTTCGTGTTTGCAAATTCCTTTAGTTTTTGTTTGTCCTGGAAGCTTTTTATCTCTCCTTCTATTTTCAGTGACAGCCTAGCTCAATATAGTATTCTTGGCTGCATATTTTTCTCGTTTAGTGCTCTGAATATATCATGCCAGTCCTTTCTGGCCTGCTAGGTCTCTGTGGATAGGTCTGTTGCCAATCTACTGTTTCTACCATTGTTGGTTACAGACCTCTTGTCCTCAGCTGCTTTCAGGATTTTCTCTTGGTCTCTGAGTCTTGTGAGGTTCACTCTTAGATATCGGAGTGTTGACCTATTTTTAGTGATTTTGAGGGGGGGTCCTCTGTTCCTCCTTGGTTTTGATGCCTGTTTCCTTTCCCAAATTAGGAAAGTTCTCCAGTGTAATTTGCTCCAATATACCTTCTGCACCTCTCTCTCTTCTTCTGGGATCCCAGGTATTCAAATTTTTTTTTTGCTTTATGGTTTCCCTTATCTCTCAAATTCTGCCCTCGTGATCCAGTAGTTGTTTATTTCTCTTTTTCTCAGCTTCTTTATTCTCCATCATTTGGTCTTCTATATCACTAATTCTCTCTTCTGCCTCATTTATCCTAGCTGTTAGAGCCTCCATTTTTTATTGCAACTCATTAATAGCCTTGGTTAGATTTTAGTTCTTTTATTTCTCCAAAAAGGGATTCTCTAGTATCTTTCATGCTTTTTTTAAGCAAAAATATGGAACGCTTCACGAATTTACATGTCGTCCTTGCACAAGGCCCATGCTAATCTTCCATTGTTCCAATTTTAGTCTATATGCTGCCGAAGGGACCACATGGATTTTTTTTTTTTTTTTTTTTTTTTTTTAGTGGCTTCATTTTTTTCCATTTAATTCTAGATCTACTGCGCTTAGTTTGGCTAATGTTATAAGATGGTTTTGTATGTCTTTCATTCCAATTTTGTTCACACCATTTGTAGAAAAAGTATTGTATCAAGAAATTAAATAACATTGGAAAGTGGTTATATGTTATCAGTTATTTTAGATTTATGCATATCCTGTGTCATAGACTTAAGGTCATGCTTGGGTAATATGAGATTAAGACAGATCATACTGTAAGCTTCTTTTTAAAAGATAAAAAAATGCATAAAATCAATAAAAACGGAAAGGAGGATGTGAAGACTAGGACAAGCACTAAGGAACAAAGCAGCAGCCAAAGTGGATCGCTCTCATTTAATGCATTGGTTACAAATGACCAAACTTGCAGTCAGAGAAGTCTTATGTTTGAATTCTCTACCACTTTCTACCTTTGTGAACTTTAACTCCATTCTTTCTAGGTTATGTTTAAGGTGAAACCATACAATGTAGGTAAACCAGTTCCAGACCCATCACCACCGTGGCCACTATTACTGTTGTGACTGTAGTCATGGAAGTCAGAAATATAAAATTTGGAGATGCAGTTTGATTCATGTAATTGGGCAAGGATGAAGGGGTATCTTTTGACCTTTGTGCTCTTTATAATAAAATAAGCAGAATAGTATGAATTATGTGCTTTTGAGATTTCTTCCATGTGTATGTATGGATGGATGCATTCAGCATCACTGGGTGGCTCCCCACTATCCAAGTAAAAAAATCTGTTTCCACGAGTTGCCGTGCAGTTCACTTCCTGACTTCTGTGCAGTGATTCACTGGGCACGGAAGCATTGGATGAGGAAGCAGGTGGAGAGTGGGGAGAAAACAGGTAGCTGGCAGTGTTTGCATGGCTTTGCCTATCCTAGTGAGTAAGTGCTCTGTCTGGTTTATCTGTTCTGTATAGATGTTTGTGTTGACCATATTAGACAAAATTGGCTCTTTCCTCCTTTGCCCAAAGGAAGCTTGTGGTGAAAATGCTCTGCAGTAAGGGCATGAATCTCCAGATTGAAAGTCCTTTTTCTCCACTCTTTTGCTGTGTGATTTTAAGCAGGTTCCTTCTTCTTTTGGTTTCCACTTTGCTATTAGGACATAGAAGCACTAGGGCCAGGAAAGTCCTGCATGTGCATCAACGTTCATTCATTTATTAACTTTTTAATCAAATTTTTATTGAATGATTTTTTTTTGTTAGATGTAGTGTTTCGTGCTGGGACAGAGCTGTGTAACAATCACAGAGCTTGTCCTTGTTCCAACCCTCAAGGAATGTGTTATCTAGAGGGATGGATGGACAATAAATATGTGAGTGTATGTATAGTGAATGCTACAAAGGAGAAATGCATAGGTGTCTTGGGTGATAAATAGTGCAGGCCAGTGGTTTGCAAACTTTATCTGCAAAGGGACAGAGAACAAATATTTTAGGAATTACATGCCTATACATACAATGAGTAATTGTTCTCTCCAAATAGCCAATTGTCTTCTTTATATTTTACATTTAAAAATGTAAAACCATCCCAAAAATAAAAATGAAAAACCATCCTTATGTCATATGGGTCTTACAAAAATAGGTGGCAGGCTATAGTCTGCTGACCTCTGATTAGGCACAGCATGTAATGCATAATACAGTCTGCTGGGTGTTGTATCTCTACCCAGGGAATGTTAATGGTTCCTCTTAAAGGATTTGTGTGAGAGATACCTCTCTCTCTCTCTGTTTCCACCTATCTCTAATTCCATTTATCTCCTTTTGCATCGTATCCTCATAGAGTTCAAAAACATGAATGGCATACATGCAGTCATGCTTACCGGTACTCTCTTTATATTTTAATTTGGCCTCTGAGAAAGGATCTCACCATGTACTTAGTTTTCATATCATGTTCTGGTGAGTGTATTGGTTAGCGCACTTGTATAGATTCTGTGACAGCAGCTGGGTTTGGTCATCAGTATGCTAGGCTGTATCTGCTGAGGCAGCTGGAGAGAGGGAGATGGAGAGCAGATACTGAGGGCACAGACCGAGGAAGAGAAAAGAACAGCTAAAATACCTAGCTCCTACAGCAGCATTAGCAAACAGGTTCGTTTTGACTCTCCGTTGTTTCGCAGGTTAAAAAAAAAATCTATTTTTACTTAATAGAATCAGAGACCTGATATCCTCTATGGATACACTAAGCTCTTTGGAAAGACCCCTAAATAGGAATCAAATTCAATTAGAAAACAGGACAATGTCTATTATGTTGTAAAACTCATAATATTAATAATATTGCAAATACAAAAGCCAAGATTTTTTTGAAATGGCACTTAAGATGCCCAGAACACTTAAAAATGTTCTGAATTTTATTCATTCTACTATAAGCTTATTGTAAGTTTTCAATTCAAACATTTTTATAGATACCTCTAAATATAATTATACCAAGAACTAGAAGGAGAAAAAAAATCCAAATGAATTCAATTGGCAAATATTTGCTTTATTTCTCTCTCTCTCTCTCTCTGCCCCCCCCCGCTCTCTCTTTTTTTTTTTCTCACTTTCCCCTTAATTGTCTCAGTGTCTTTTTCTGATCGTGTTTTATTTAAACTAAGAAAAAATGTGACTGGGGAAAATGCCAAAGATCTAATCAAGGAATTGTCAATAATAACCATGTGATTCAGGCCATAAATCACTTTGGATTAAGCATCACCCTTCATCTTGGTGTGAAATTTTCAATACCATTTATTTGTTATCTGCCAATGGAGATTAAAATGTCGCCTTCCCAGGAGATCTTTCAGAAATGGATGGATCCTCACTATCAAGGCAGCTGGGAAACTGCCTGTCTGAAGACAGTCAAATAAAGCTGATGGCATGCTGGGTTCTTTTCTTCCCTAAAAACTTGAAACGATTTCTACACAACATCCAGTTTAGAAAGTGAAAATTTGGTCAAACCATTATGTTTCGTATATGATGACACATGCATCTTAACAAAAAGAAGAGCAGTTGATTGATGATCTTAACATTGTATGTTTGTGTGTGTGTGTGTGTGTGTGTGTTATTAGCCATCCGATGTATTTGTTTAACAAAGTAAACAAAGAGCCTTTCCATGAAACTCCTGCGATTGAAATAATAATAAGCAATATTCTGAGCACTTGCTATGTTCTAGGCACTATTTCCTTTATGTGTGTTATTTCATTGGATTTTCCCAATTGCCCTATGAAGTAATTCGCTATCACCATTTACAGAAGAATTTCTAAGGTACAGAGAGGTTGTCAGCCCAAAGTTACACCATTTATAATGGGAAGGCCAAGATTTGAACCTGGTCTTCACAGCTTACGCTCTTCAATACTGTACCAGACCTTGTCTCCTTCCTTCATAGAGGTTTTCCGATTTGCAGTTCTGTATTTTTTTGTGTATCTTTCTATCACGTCCCTGTCCTCCCTAGACTGTAAGTTGCATGATGGCAAGATTGTTGTATTTTGTTCACTGCTGTGTTCTCAAAGCCCTAGGATAGTGGCTGGCACACAGTGGGAAAGCAGTGAATAAATATCTGTTGGAAAAATGGATGAAAAATGTCCTACAGGCATAGTATTGGCTAGCAATAGTACTAAAGGAAATATTTGTCTTCTACTTTGTAGATGGCCAGTGTTGAATGCGGCAAGTCCACCCTCTCCTGGTGCTTAAGCTTTTTTCTTTTTGATAGTCCCCAGTGTCAGCAAATTAGATACTACTAATTTCCACATTTTGCATAGGAGAAAACTAAGATTCATGGATATTAGTTATGTGAACTTGGACATACTGTTTTAATCAGATCTGTTCCTATGTCGATTCATAATTAAGCCCAAATGCAGAGGTGATAGAAGCCTTCCACTCTTAAGCAAAGCTTGCTTCAGTTCTGTTTGAATATTAGGCCTTACCACAGTGTATCCCAAGTCTTTTTTAGTTCTAGTTCTATTAACTGACATTAATGTAACAATAGCTAATGCACATTATCCCATATATTACAAATATTTCAACATTCTTTAGCAATGACCTTTATTATCAGAACTGTAATTGTGAGTGCAAATCCTCAGTTTCTTAAAAACTTCCTTGGGTATGACATAAACTTGCCCTTGAATATTAACTAGAACTAGTATGTGTATATGAGTAATAGTAACACTCCACATCTGTGTAGCATTTACAGAAACACATTTAGTTGGTATTCACTATCAGCCAGGCTGTGTCAAACCCTGTTACATACATTATCTTATTTATTATCTTATTATTATCTTATTATCCCATTTCGACACCTGAGCCACTTGAGGTTTGTAGAGGCCAGTGACTTGTTTAAGTGAGAATCAATAAATGGGGAAGCAAGGTACCATTTTCAGGACTATGCAGTTCAGAATTTACGATCTTGCCACCTTGGTTTTCAGTCTTGCCCAGTTCTCCCAAAATTCTTAAAAAACAAAACAAAAAAACCCAAAAACCCAAAACAGTTTAAGTGATTGGTTCAAGATTACAATATTTATAACAGGCAGAGATAGCACTAGAATTCAGGTCAACTAGATACTACTCTGTTGGATTTGACGCTACACTTAGTCTTATACTTGTCTATACATGTGTTGAACAGATATGAAAATAAAATATTTCCTATTTATAGTTATAAAAAAATTTTATTGCCTGCTTTTCCTTGCTGTACTCAGGTGGCCCTTTAAAAGTTCTAATTGCTGAGGTAACCACATTTACATTCAAGGATGAGGATATTTTAGCAAGAACAAGTTAAATTCCAAAAATCACAGGAAATAAAAGTTACTCCTTTTGAAGATCTTATTGATATTCTGATAGGGTAAAATTTAAATAAATAACTAGGTCGAAATGCAAGTTCAGTTTTGCATGTGAAAACTCAGCAAGTATTCTCAGTTAAACAACATGTGATCGTTAGACGATGTTGTGAAAAAGCACTCTTCTGTTAGTGGTTTCAATGCAGAGAAGTCTTCATGCAAGCTGAGACGAGGCAGGTGCTTAGAAGCTTCTAATTGAAATGGCAGTTTTCAGGGTACTTGGCTTGGGAGCATCGAGTGCAATATTTCCTAAAACTGGACCTGAAATGGATGGAGCCAGGGAGTACGAATCAGTCTATGTAATTGATATCTTAATAAAGTAAAGGGTGTTCTCTGGATCCTTTTTTCCTCCTATGATCAAAGATAACATGAAAAATCCATGTAACTCCATTTATTACATTTGGTGTGTCATTGTATTAATCAGGATAGAAAGACTATTCCATTCCAATAGTAAACCACATGATCTCAGTAGCTTAGATTATAAATGTTTATTTCTTATACTTATGAAGTCTGATGTGCATTGAGTCACCCTCGTCTATGTTATAGTTATGCCATGTGTTCGACAGGGCTTCCAAGATCACTGTGACAGCAGAAAGGAGGGGTAGACAAGAAACATTTGCTAAATGCTAATCAAAGCACTTTGTTAGATCACAAGTTAAGGAATTGAAGTAAATGTAATCCCCCTGCTTTAGAAAGAGCAATTGCAATTGAAGGACATTGTTGAAAACCTAAAAGATCACCCATTATGCACACTTTAAGTAGGTATATACATTGTGTCACAGGTTCTCAGACTTTGCTGCCTGGATATGGGTTTCTGAGTGAAGCCTAAAATGTGTGAGATTATCTGGTCCAGGAGAAGGTACAAGGTTTAGATCTATCAAAGCTTCTGAAGTTATTGCCCCACAGTTTCTGGGGGTGGACACCGACACTGACTGCTCTTCTGTTTCATGAAACTTTACCCCAGGCTTATAGGAACAAAGATACTCTGACTTCTCAGAAAATATACAGCATCATTTATCCCTTGAAATGGCTGGCATTGATAGTCTTGCAAGAAGGAAGGAAGCATTTCCTTTCTTTTTTCAATGTCTAATGAGAGCTTTTTCTGCCACAGGACTTAGAAAAGCTAATAAAACTTGAGTGAAATGTTAATAAAGCATGGAAATAAATAATAAAGCTGTAAAGTGGCAAAATTTGAAGAGATCTTGAGCAATTGGGACAGAGACTAGTCTCAGGGGTTCAGGGATGGACTTTCAGGAGGCCTGTGAACCCCCTGAAATATTTGTATGTATTTGGTTTTATGCATGTTATGGAGAAGGGCCCATCTCTAAAATGTTAAGAACCACTAACCTCATTTTACAGAGGTGGAATTTCCAGTCTGTAGAGATCTAAAGACATACCCGAGATCAAGCAAGTAATCAGGAATAAATCCATTTTTAAAACTCTATTCCTCTTAGCCTCACTGTTATGGGTTGAATTGTGCCCCATCCCCAGATATTGTTGCAGCCCCTGTCCCCTAGTACCTGTGAATGCTACCTTATTTGGAAGTAGAGTCTTTGCAGATGTAATCAAGTTAAAATGAGGTTATTAGGATGACCCAAATCCAATATAATTGAGGAGGAAAGCTCTGTGAAGACAGGGGCACAAAGCAATTTGTTAATAGGAAAACAGGGACAGTGATTTGAGTTATGCATCTACAAGCCTGGGAATGCTGAGGTTTCCTGGCTACCACCAGAAGCTGGAAAAGAGGCAAGGAAGGATTGGTCCCTAGAGCCATTGGAGAGAGTATGGCCCTGCCACCACCTTGATTTCAGACTTCCAGCTTACAGAACTGTGAGAGAATACATTTCTGCTGTCTTAAGCCACCATATTTGTGGTAATTTGTTATGTCAGCCCTAGGAAGTAAATACACTCACTCATTTATAATTTTCCGTATCAGTACATTAGTTTCCATCATATTGGTGCCAGTGCTGATAATTATGTTTTGCTGTGTTTTTAAATACGTGTTTACCAGTTCTAGTTTATGTACCTCCCCAGGCACTCTGGGCCCATCTGTTCTCTGGGCCTTGGCTACTTGCCATGCTTCCTGGCTTGAATAGCTGGACAATGGCTCCTATCATTCTCACAGCCTTAAAATCCCAACCACCAGTCGTCATTTATTGATTCTCTCACCTATTTTGGGATAAAGTGCCAGCTTTGGGATCTCCTCTGTCTGCTGACTCTGGGACCACCTTTAGCAGCTCCCATGTCCAAGTCCAACCTAACTAAACCCATGGAAGCTCTACCTTCCCCCTTACCTCCACAGGAGCAGGGTAACATCAACTAGAATTACTGAATAATGTTCCTTGGGGCAAACTTTGACTAAAAGAAGACAAGGATTATAAGGAGATAACCCATGAATTCTTTTTTTGTTTTTTGGTTTTTTTTCTCCCCATCATATAGACTGTTCTAAGATGCAGATGTTCTATGGTTTTTCTGACTTATCCCATGTCACCAAGAAACCATTAGTATTTTCTTGGGAAGATATAGTCAGATCATTGTGCACAATGTTCTTTGGCTTCACTTACTGTAAACAAAGGACTCCCATGTTTCTCCATGACTCTCTCTATACTTCTGACATTTCTGGTCACCAAATATATCGGGGGAGGACTGTCCCCATACCAAGCAATTCTGTAACACCAACTGTATGTCTGACCCTGTCCACCTGGAGATAGTGCTAAATCCCTCTGGTTAAGGGTTCAGTCCCAAAAGACTGCCCTGTCTACCACAAATTCAGATGCCAATTACAAGTCCCGGTTGTCCCCTGTGCTATAAATCAGAGGTTCCCATGACCCCATCCTCAGGTTTGGTTAATTTGCTTCAGTGGCTCCCAGAACTCAGGAAAATGGACTACTTATTAGATAACTGGTTCATTATAAAAGATTACAACTCAAGAATAGTCAGATGGAAGAGCTGTATAGGGCAAAGTACATAGGAAAGGGTGTGGAACTTCCATGCCCTCTCTGAGCTGCACTCTTCCTGGACTTGCACATGTTTGAAGGAGAGAACAACCAACTTCACATGGAGTTTAGCACTTCAAGTAAAGAAATGTTCATCATCATTAGCCATCAGGGAAATTCAAATCAAAACCACATTGAGATACCACCTTACACCAGTGAGAATGGCAAAAATGGACAGGGAAAGAAACAACAAATGTTGGAGAGGTTGTGGAGAAAGGGGAACCCTCTTCCACTGTTGGTGGGAATGCAAGTTGGTACAGCCACTTTGGAAAACAGTGTGGAGGTTCCTCAAAAATTTAAAAATAGAGCTGCCCTATGACCCAGCAATTGCACTCCTGGGTATTGACCCCAAAGACACAGATGTAGTGAAAAGAAGGACCATATGCACCCCAATGTTCATAGCAGCAATGTCCGCAATAGCCAAACTGTGGAAAGAGCCGAGATGCCCTTCAACAGACGAATGGATAAAGAAGATGTGGTCCATAGATACAATGGAATATTACTCAGCCGTCAGAAAGGATGACTACCCAACTTTTACATCAACATGGATGGGACTGGAGGAGATTATGCCAAGTGAAATAAGTCAAGCAGAGAAAGTCAGTTATCATATGGTTTCACTTATTTGTGGAACATAAGGAACAGCATGGAGGACGTTAGGAGAAGGAAGGGGAAAATGAAGGGGGGGGGGAAATGGAGGGAGAGATGAACCATGAGAGACTATGGACTCTGAGAAACAAACAGGGTTTTAGAGGGGTTGGGGGTGGGGGGATTGTTTAGCCCGGTGATGGGTATTAAGAAGGGCACGTACTACATGGAGCACTGGGTGTCATACGAAAACAATGGATTGTGGATCACAACATCAAAAACTAATGATGTATTGTATGGTGACTAACACAACATAATAAAATTTAAAAGTTAAAAAAAAAAAATAAAAAAACTTTGTATTTTTAATACCTTTTTTTTTTTTTTTTAGAAGAAACCAATTGAGATCTTACTTTCTTTGTTCATTGTTTCCAAATATCTCTAAAGTTAGGGGGCCACGTGAGCTTGTTGGTGTATATTAATGATCAGAATATGGAATTTACTCAAAATCTATGATTTTTGCTTCCAAACTGTACTCCCACTATCCTAAGGGAAGTTATGTCCAATAGTACCATGGATTGTAACCTCTCTGATGCCAAGGCTAGTCCGAAACTGTCTCCACTGGATCCTGAATACCTGCAGAAAGCTTAGGTGAAAGGAGGTATATAAAATCATCTGAGGAATGAGAAAGCCTTCCCTTCTGGTTGGATTCAGTAAGGATAATGTCTCAGGGCATTCCCGTAAGGAAGACACCAGAACTTTGTTGAGCACCAGTCATGTCCCCGGGTCCCTACGAGGGACTTTCTATAATCTCAAAGGAGACCCTTTCCTTCATTTTAAAGTGGATATAATTACATTTATTACTCATTTGCAACTGTAGCATCAAATAAGAGTATTTATGTGAAGAAGATGGTACTGTGTCTGGCACAGGGCACATTTTTAGGTATCTTTCTCCTCTTCCCTTTATTATATTGAGCACCTACCAAACTGGCTTCCCAGTGATTTTCTATGCTCCTGCTTAGATTAGGTGCATTAAAGCCCACCAGAGACACTGGCTATGTTTTTGATTAGCATTGTTTTTAAGGAAAATACCCATCTTCCTCTCTCTAGTCTCCTTCTTTCAATAATATTGAATGGAAACTTTACTGCAAGCAGAGCCTAGACCCCAAATATCTGTCATGTGGACCATTGAATTACCTCCAAAGTCAAAACTTGTAATTTTCTCTTTCAATTCATATTCCTTTATTTCATTTTATTATTTTTTTTTAAATTTCAGTATAGTTAATATACAGTGTTCTGTTAGTGTTGGTATACAATATAGTGATTCAACAATGTTGTACATTACTCGGTGCTCATCATGATACGTGTACTCTTTAATCCTCATCACCTGTTTCCCCCATCTCCCCAACCACATCCTCCCTGGTAACCACCAGTTCTACATAGTGAAGAGTCTGGTTTCTTTCTTTTTTCTTTGTTCATTTGGTTTGTTTCTTAAATCCCACATATGAGTGAAATCATATGGTATTTGACGTTCTCTGACAGGCTTATTTTGCTTAGTATTATACTCTGTAGATCCATCCATGTTACTGCCTTTTTGCTCCAAAAGAGATCTGTGCAAAATACTAAAACTATGATGCCCTTATTTAACCCTTTCAATAGCCTAGGATTTCCTATAGGTAAAGCCCAGACCCCTAGTATAACATATTAGACCCTCTGTGACCAGGTTCCTAGCTTCCCCTTGAGACTCCTACAGTTCAGGGGCTCCTATGTAGATTGCATTTCCATGCACTGGCATGATCTTGTTCTTCAATTTTGCATTTTTCCTTGCACAGGTGCTTCTGCTTGTGGCTTCCCTCTCTTTATCTTTCTTAGTCAGCTCTGTTCATTCTTTCAGAAATAGCTCATGGTATTATGCTCCTCCTGGCAGCCTATGGAAAGCCTAGGTACTCTTCCTTAAGGGTTTCTTATCATCTTGCGCTCTGTCGGGAATTTAGAATATATTCAAGTCCTCCATTAGTACCTGTTGCTCCCACAGCAGTCTAGCTCATGGGTCAGCAAAGTTTCTCTGTAAAAAGCCAGGTTGTAAATATTTTAGCTTTGTGTGGCATGTGGTCTCTGTCACAACTATTCAGCTCTGCCATCCCAGCAAAACAGCCAAAGACAATACATAAATGACCTTGACTTTGTTCCAATAAAACTTTATTCACAAAAATATATAGCTGGCTAGATTTGGCCTGTGGGTTGTAATTTGTTAACTCTTGATAATGAGAATACTATCTTACGTTTCTTAGTATCTCCAGTGCCTCAGATAAAGAGCTTACTCAATGTTAATTCAACTGGGAGTGTTAGCCCCTCCAAACCATCACATGCCAAGTCCTTATTCTTATTTTAATTTGAAGTACAGCCAGGTTGCTGTTAAATATTTTCAATTTCGTATCCAGCAGGTGTGCCTCATTTGGCGCCTGGAGGCAAGTTCATATTTACTAAATTCCCAGGTCACATACCAATAAGGAGATCTGTGCATTCTGCCTGAGCATCTAAGGCTTCTTGCTCATTTTCTCAGGTATACCATTGCTCTCCAGCCTTTCAGCTCTCCTTGAACCAGCCGCAGTGCTGTCTGTGACCTGCTTATTGAAAGCTGTGTAACTAAGTACAGTAATAGAATTTTTCAATCAATACCCAATTGTAGCAGGAGCCAGTGAAGAGATTTCAGGGCATCTCTAACATGCTGAAATAACTCGGTGTCACTAAGAAATCAAGCAGCAGAGAGCAGTATTAATTGAGTTCCATCAATCATACATGTGGGCATTGGGCCTGAAATTTGGTGTAGAAACAATAGTATTGCATGATGTGTATTTGGTTGTGTAAACCCAGACAGCAAACTCATCTAAACTCTGCTGAATGGCACTCGGCTGGTCTAGACCTTTCATAACAGCTTTTTATGTTTTTGGTTTTGTTTTTTATCCCCTATTCAAAAACTCCACAGTCTCCTCTGTGTATATAACATAAAATGCAAAGCAGTGGCACCTACTGGTAAGCCTGGTACAGGGGCTGCCATGAGGGAATATAGCCTAATAGAGACTTGGAAGTCAAAAGACCCAAAATTAAAATTTCCACCTGCTCCACCTACTGTGTGTTTTGAATGTGAGTCAGGTTCTACCCAGAGCATCAGTTTTCTTAGCTCTACAATGGGGATAATGGCTGACTGCCTCATCACAGTGTTTCAGTGACTTTCAAAGCAATTTTTGGCCGTGAAAATGCTTTGTAAGGACAGTTGCTGTATTATGAACACCTCAGTAATTCTGCCTCTCCAGGGAATGATGTGTCAACTGTAAGTGAATTTTCTTTGTAATTTAATCTGTTAAGTGTCAGAAGTTTAATTTTAACAATTTTTACGGAAGCATTTCTCAAAGAATGCACAATGAACTAACCGCTTTATTAGACCAAATAGTTGATGCAAATTTAGCTTATTTGTTGTTCAGAATTAACACTGGGAATTACACTTCTGTTATCAGTGTTGTCGCTCTAAGTGCTGCAGGCTCTGGTATTTTCCTGTGATTGGGCTCTGCCTTCAGAAGTAACTTGGCTTTTCCCTTCCAGAAAATCCCAATTTGCCACTTTGTTAATTTGGGCAATTTGCTTCTTTCCACGAAGGGGAAGTGCAGACTTGGAGAATTACTGAAATAATGTGACAGTTGGAAGGAACATCTCAATACCATTGAGTTTCAGTCTCTTCTTAAAGAGAAGTGAAATGAGATCCCAAGAATTTAATGACTTTATCAGAATCACAGAGAAAATGATTGTCAAAACCTATCCTCAAGCCCTGATCACCTGACAACATTAATAGTAACAGACTTGAGTAGAGCTTTACAGTTTCCAAAGCATTTGTACATCCATATCTTATTGGGACCTCTCTGAAACCCTGGGAAGTTGACAGGGTTGGGGGGTCATTCCCTCTGTTTCTTAAGTGCTAAGTGACTTCTAAGGCCACCTGGTTGGTATATGATCAGGAAGAGATACTGGGGACATGAACACTTACCTTCTGACCACAGGTCCCAGTTGTATTGAAAGCCATCGTGTTTCACACTACTGAACTATCTCCTGCCCACTCTAGCATGCAGTATCAATGCTATGTGACGTCTGGGTCAGTGTGGGTTTGCTGACTGCTCGAAATGGTCTTCCTCAAAGAGATGTCTTCTCCCAATGAATTCTGCATGTCTCCAAGCAGTTTCTTCAGTGTGGCTGGTGGTGTGCTCTGAACCGTTTGCAGCACTTCAGACCTCATCTGGAAGGTCTGTACTACTAGCAATAGCAATCACAGGCACCTTGATATCACATCAGTTTTTACCCACTTAAGCTCACAGTCTGCTTCTGCCTCCTGTCTTGTCTCTTGTCACTTTTTTCTTAGTACTTTAGGTTCCACCAATACTGAATTAGTTGAAGTCTCCAATACCTGGAAGCCCTTTTTTTGCTGTATTAGTGAGAAAAGGATCAGTTAGAGGTGATACTAACCCACTTCAAACTGGCTCCAGCATACCAGGGAATTTATTGGCTCATTAAACTAACAAGGCAGGCATAGAAAAGGCATTGCTAGACTCGAGGTTTCCAAATTAATATGAAGAAAACTGCTCTCTTTCTCCCCATTCCTTCAGTCTAAATTTTTCTATGTTAGATTTTTGTCTCAGGCAGTTCTCAAGTGGAAGGGAAGATGACCACTGGCAGTTTTAGACTATCAATTAAGCAATTCTATTGAAACGAGAGTACTTCCTACTACCCCCAACCCCACGATAGCATAAAGAAAATGTTCCTTTGAATTGGCTTAGTTATATATGTCTGTTTTTAGGACATGCAGTGAACTCAACCCAAGCCACAAGAACTAAGAGCAAGGATAAGATGGATTTTGGAAATTAAAATAATACATGGTGCTACTGTAAATGGAGAATAGATGCTGAACAGGTAAAAGCAAAACAATATTCACTGCATGCATTAAAATGCCTTGCTCCATCTTATTCACCTAGAAAACTCCTATTTATCCTTCCACATCCTACTCACAAGAATCTTCTAGGCAAAGGGAATAACAAATGAAAAGACCCTGAATTGGGAAAGATCTTGGCTTGTTTAAGGAATAGAATCATAAGAAGATATTCACCAAAGGTGCTATTTCCCCCAAGATATTCAATTTTAACTTTTAAAAGAATTCTAGACACACATAACATTAAGCACTGAGTCATTATTGCTAACAAGAAATTTCTATCCATTTAATCTCTCTTCTCAGGAGTTTTGAGCTAAGGGGCACCTCGGTGGCACAGTTGAGTGCCTGACTCCTGGTTTTGGCTCAGGCCATGACCTTTGGGTTGTGAAATCCAGCCCTGCCTTGGGTGTTCAGCACAGAGTCTGCAGGGAGCCTGCTTGAGTTTCTCTCTCCCTCTGCCCCTCCCTTCCATGGGCTTGCACTCTCTCTCTCTCTCTCTCTCTCTCTCAAATAAATAAATAAATTTGGGGCGCCTGGGTGGCTCAATCAGTTTAGTGCCTGGTTCTTAATTTTGACTCAGATCATGATCTCAAGGTTGTGAGATTGAGCCCCCAGTCAGCCTCCATATGGGCTCAATGGGGAGTCTGCTTGAGTTTCTCTCTCTCCCTCTGTTCCTCCTCGCACACTCACTCTCTTTCTCTAAAATAAATAAATCTTTTAAATTAATTAATTTTTAAAAAAGGAAGCTTTAAGCTAAGCATGGGTTTTTTCAGGCAGAGTTCTGGGAGCCCGAGTGTAGCCTGCTTACCAGGTGCTTTACATTGCCAGTGGTGGTAGGTGGAGCCTGTGGATTAAGACATATCTGGAAGGAGTTATACTTGAGATGATTGGTTCAGAAGAAGGTTAAACTCTTAAAAGCGAGAAAGAGAGTGGAAGACATGACTTACAGTCTGAACAGGTAGAGACAACAGGGATGTGGCTGAGCATGGAGTACCAAAATGACCCGCTATGGCTGGGAGCTGAGGGGCAGAGTGAAGTATTGCTGTGCAAGTTGGGTGGAAATGTCTCCAGGGAGTCTTCTTTCTGCTTACAGTAAAATCCTTTTCCTTCAATGGAATCATTAAGGTAACAGGGGATAGAAACATGATCAAGGTATTTCCCAAACTGTGGTTCTGTTTCTTCAGTATGATGAAGACTTTGGGCTTAAGAGGAAATACAAAAACAGGGAAGTACGGGTTAGAGCAAAGAATGTTCTTTGTACTTGTCATCCTTCCAGTCATTGAATACACACTGTCCATTTATCTAATGTAAAAGAGGCCCTGTTCTGGGCGCTGAGAGAAATAGAGAAGTGAGGATTTCAGGGTCCCTGTTCTTTGTAAGCTTGGGTAGTAGTAAATTACATATAAACCAGTCATCTCAAAACAATGTGAGAGGCATTCCACCACTCAAGAGCCATGTAAATTTGAAAGGTACCTGTCCTCTTTAAGCCTCTGTTTCCTTATTTATAAAGTCGAAATAATACACCTACCTTATAGCATTTTGGGGTGGAATCAAAAGAGATCAACAGTGTTAAATGATTAAGGCACTATCTGGATATAGTAAATGTGCAGTACTTTTTCTAAGGGCTAGGATTACAGCAAGGATTTGGGGTAACAAGGTGGAAGAACTGTCTGGGCCTGGGAAGTCCCTACATCAGGAGTGCCCTTTGCACTGGGTCTTGAAGGATGCATTGATAAGTGAGGGAAGGACATTACCGGGTGGAGAATCATGCGAAATACTATAGTATTCTAGGGGAGAATTTTGTTTATGGTGGAATTAGGTAAAACATATTGAGAAACATTGAAAAAAATCTTCAGGAAAATCAGAGTGGAATCAGATTATGGTGGCTACATGTAGCATTCCAAGGAAGACTTCTGTGGTTGATAATGAGCCTTCGTAAGTCTTCAGGCAAAGGAGTGAAGTACTTGGAGATGATACGTGTCTAAACAAGTAGCAATGAAATGGGGAGGAGAGGATGCAAGGACACGGTGACAGTGTGTGCATGTGGAATGATGGGGGGTGATATTCATTTGGACCCACAACTCTTAGATGAGTGTTAAAAGAATACAGCAGGAGGAACACATTCTTTTTGCTTTGAAAGTAAAAGGCGTACATGTGATGCCGTAGAGGAATTTAACTGCTCTAATTTACCACTCATCAGTGATGATTTTTTTTATGGAAGTTGGCAGCATTGACACATCTGAGAATAGTCAACCTATCCATTGTCTGTAGAGTTGCAGGGGAAATGTAACTCACCAGCACTTGTCTGAGTCTGTTTGGCAGGTATTGGCAGCATCGACCTTAGTTTTATTGGCATGAAAAACTGTTCAGTGAATGCACTACATTCAGAAAATAGGTTCCTGGAACCCCTAGAAAATGGCTTTGACGTTGTGTGGTGTTCTGGTTATTGTTGTTTTTATCTACAGTGCTTTGTCTCACTCTGAAATTCTTTGGGGGGAAAAAAACCCCACATTTTGATCCTTTGAGTTTGAAAATGTATGTATTAGATTGTCTTTGATGATAGAGGTACCTTTTTGTGTTTGCTGCTTTGTAAGGCTTCAGGGTAGATCTAAGCAAATGATTATATCACAGTTAAGCTTGATGCTCTACCGTAGTGGGCACCAGTCTGAGCCCCTACCTGGTCAGTGTGTCCTCATTACCTATCTGGCATTACTGATTACAGTAATGCTCTGTGAAACCAATAAAATGAACAGGAATTGATTTGGCCTTTCATTAGATGTTTTACAGTCTGCTAGATGATAATCATTAGCATTTTCTCTGTGGCTCTTGAAATAAGACCATCATTTTACTTGCTGCCTCTGCATAGCCATAGGATTTCATAAGTCTGAGAAATAGTGGGATATCTCTGCAGTCATGCCCAGGAAGTTGCTCCCATGAGCTCAGGGCACTCCTAGTCTGAGAGACTGGATCCCCCCTATCTTCTCTCTCTGTGTATTCTTCTCATTTCCATGTCGAGAAACGTCATCAGCTCTCTACACCCTGCTTCTAATCTTTGGCATGGCTTCTGTTGCATAGCCAATCTCTGCTTCTCTCTCTTCCCTTTCTTCCCTGTCTCCTACTTCTCAAGTTCTCAACTTTTATATCTAATGATCATCAATTCCTTTTTCCTAAGTTGAGACACAGTCACAACACACGTCGGGTTGATAATCGCATTCACGTCACACCTGTCTACGTCACCAGTAATTTTTTGGGTATGACTGTTGGATAAGGTGTCATTCTGGATGTTGAAGGGTCCTGGTTCCACTCTTGAAAAATAGCAAGCAGAAAATGAGAGCACCATGAATGGCTAATGAAAGAAAGATGGGGCACCTGGGTGGCTTAGTCAGTTAAGCCTCTGCCTTCGGCTCAGGTCATGATCTCAGGGTCCTGGAATCTAGCCTGGGTCAGACTACCTGCTGGAGTCTGCTTCTCCCTGTCCCTCCTCTCCCCTCCCCCTGCTCCCGCTTGTGATTTCTCTCTCTCTCTCTCTCTCACTCAAATAAATAAACTCTTAAAAAAAGAAGGAAATGATATAACTATTGGGGTAGATTTTGTTTAAAAGTTTGAAAACAACAAATACTGAACAAACGCCTCTGTTCTT
This sequence comes from Callorhinus ursinus, assembly GCF_003265705.2. Classification (NCBI taxonomy): domain Eukaryota; kingdom Metazoa; phylum Chordata; class Mammalia; order Carnivora; family Otariidae; genus Callorhinus; species Callorhinus ursinus. The sequence continues at coordinate 26,508,973 of NW_027397083.1, read as the reverse complement.
GTGGTGAAGAATTCTTCTCTGGCACCTAGGTGGCTCAGATGGTTAAGTGCCTGCCTTCGGCTCAGGTCATGATCCCAGAGTCCTGGGATCCAGCCCCTCGTTGGGCTGCTGTGCAGGGTGTCTGCTTCTCCCTCTGCCTATGCTGTGCAGGGTGTCTGCTTCTCCCTCTGCCTATGCCCCTTACCAACTTGTGCACGCTCTCTCTCTCTCTCAAATAAATAAATAAATAAAATCTAAAAAAAAATTCTTCTCCATTTCTCAGTGCATAAGTGTATAATTCCATTTACCCTGTATTCCATTCTGTTGAAGAAGAAAATTGAAGCCAAAGCATTTGTAAAAGCCCAACATTAGATGCAAACACTTGAGTGTCTTTGCCAGTGAAAATAGGAAGTTGAAACAGCCTGGTGATACTCAGCTAAATCTTTTGCTGGCTTTAGAAGTCTGCTCTATGATTTGTAATTTATTTATTCAATAAGGAATGATTGAAAATATGTATTATGTACTAGGAACTGCGCTTGGAACTAGAGACAGAGACGAAAGACATATTTGCTTGAGAAGCTCAAATCTATTAGGACAAACAGATTAGCAAGAAGGCAGTTAGAGGACAGTATGGTAAGTGCTATGATGAAATGCGCCAATGGTCCTCTGGAGGAATCAAGGAGGAGACTATAGTGGGTTGAATAGTTGCCCCCAAAAGATATTCTAAGTCCCCCCCCCATTATACCTGTGAATGTGACCTTTGGAAATAGGGTCTTTGCAGATCTAGTTAAAGATCTCAAGGTGATACCATGCTGGAGTTAGCGTGGGCTCTAAATCCGGTAATTGGTGTCATATGAGAGAAAAGTGACTCCTTTTCCCATGGAGAAAGGCTTATAAAGATGAAGGCAGAGATGGGACCTAGCTTCCTGTCACCCAGAATTTCTGGCAGCCAACAGAAGCTAAGGAGAGGCATGGAACGTATGTTCTATATTCTCCCTCAGAGCCTTCGGAAGAAACAAATCCTGCCAACACCTTGATTTCAGACTGAGGAAAGAGAGTTTTCTGTGTTTGTTGGAACTTACCAAATCAGTGGTAATTTGCTATGGCAGCCGAGGAAACTGATATGAGAGGGCATCTAACCTAGACAGGGGTGGGGGAGGGACATCTGTTAGAAACTGATTCCCAGGTCAGGAGACATTTCAGCTGTTTTGGAGGCCAGCTAGGAGTTACTAATTTATCACTGGGGAAAAGAATTCCAGGCAGAGAAAATACATATAAACGTAGTTCATGTTATTGCCAGAAAAAAAAAAAGCTTCCCTAAGGCCTAATTTTGTAGAAGGGCAAAAGACATGTTGCTTTCACAGTTTTGTCTCCTTTGAGCCAAGATCTTGCCTTTGCTCTGCAGAATCTACTTGGGTCATAGATGATTGGAGGAGTCGTTGTCCCCTCTCACACCTTGACTTCTGTCGCACTGGTTAATCCATTTCACATCTGATTTATTGTGATAGCTTTCTAACCAGTCTGTCTGTTTTAACCATTGCTTGTCCAACCCCATGGTCTGTTTTCCTCATCACAGCAGTTAGAACTTGTTAAAACCTAAATGACATATGACATTCTTGAGCATAAAATGTTCCAGTGGCTCTTCATTTCATTCAGAGTGAAAAAATGAAGTCCTTAAATATCCTAAAGACCCTAGAACTGACATTCCTTGAGCTTTCTGTTGTGATCTCCTGTGGTTCAGCTGCCAACTCACCTGGCCTCCTTGCAATTCCTGGACACTCTAGGTATGGTCCTATGTCAGGGCCTTGGCACAAGCCGTTCCCTTTTTCCCTAAATACTTATCACCTCCAACATCTGACTGGCCTGCTCTCTCTCTCTCTCCTTCTATGTGTCTGTCCAAACATCAGTCCGTTAGGCCTCATAACTATCGTAAGTGTAAATAGTAACACCTTCCCTAGGACTGCTGATCTTTCTTAGTTATCCCCATAGCACTTAATATCATCTGACTTTTTGTAGTTTTGTTTAATGTTTTCTTTCTCTTCACTAAAAGATAAGCTTCATAAGATGAGGGACATTATCTGCCCTGATAGTTGTTCTATGTGAACTGCCTAACAGTACTTGGTGCATTGTAGAATCTCAACTGGTCATTTTTGAATGAATGGATGAACAATTTTTAGAGGTTTTTTTTTTAACTAAGAACTTTATAAAAATGAAAACGTTTGAGAATTGCTGAACCCATGCTTTATTAAATTTTAAGTGTAACATTATAAAGAAATTTCTAAGGCCTGCAGTGGGTTCTAATATTAATCTCATGTTCCATCCCCCCCAAAAACTAAAAAAACAAAAAATGAAGCATGATTCTTAATCATTGCAGCCTTAATAGTAGATATAATCTGTTTTGGAAGCTGTTCAGTGGTGTTCTAGTCCCTTATAGGCTAGGTTCTGTTGCAAAGTACTTTTTTTACTTGAGCTTCCTCCTTACCCTGACACAAGGAAGAACATTTGAGGCCCACGTGTTATGGAATGGTTTCTATGGGAAGCTTTGCTTCTCTCCTGTGTACTCTGCACGCACACTGGCTGAGGTGTACGAGGCCATCTTTCTGCCCCTCCAACCTGGGTACTCTCGAACTGTTGTTTCTCTGCTGAGATCGTAGCAACTGAGCAGATTCAGCATTCCTGCACACTGTGGATGGGGGGCGCGGGGCAGGGAGGTGGACATCACGGAAACTCCTGTATAGCACCCTCAGGAAACAGTGGTGGCAGCTTGCCTAATCCCTGCATGGTCGGTATCATGTGGGCACACCCGACCGATACCCAAGCGAGCTCGGCGTGTTTGGGGGAATGGCACTGAGTGGGATAAGGCTGCTGGTCAAAAGTGGCAAGAGAGCATTCTGCAGAGGGAGGCAATGCACAGGCTCTGTGCCACTTAACGTCATACTTATCCCATCACCTTAACCCCAACTTGAAGAAGAGGTAGTCCTATCTTCATCTCAGGTAGGCAAATAGAGGCCCAGGGAAGGTTAGTCACTTGCTGAAGGTCACACGGTTAGTGATTTAATCTAAGTTTCTCTGATTCCAGGGACTGTGCTCTTTTACCTCCACTGTGCTGCTATAAATTAGAAATACATTTTGACGGACTTGAGCCTAGATATTTCAAAAATAACATTAGCTCAGGAATGAGGGCGGCTCATGTTGTAGGTGAGATATAGCTAACCATCTAGAAAGACAGATAACCAGGCAGTGTCGAAGGCTCGAGGCCCGGCGGGTATGTGCAGCGCGAGCCCAGCCATTAATCAGACAGGCTCACTTAGGAGGACCCTGGGTTCTAACTTTGAAGGCAGCCAAAGAAAGGTCAAATATATGTTATTGAATCCTCCAGCAAGCAGAGATCTTTGGAATGCTTTGCATTCTACAACATGATAATAATTCTAATTCTGAATTTCTTGCTTGGGACCTTGAAGCATGGAAGTGAAAAAGAGCACCCCTTCCACAAAATACAGACAACAGCCTGGTAACCCTGTGAGTTAGGGTCTCGTTTACCTTTAGTTCCCCATGTCAGTGTCTTTTTCCCTACGTGGGTTTCTCCTCTGTGTATGTAAGTACAGAACTAATGATAATAACGTCGAGAATTATTAATACCCTTTGAGCACCTGGCTCTAAGCGCTCAAGCTGCAGTAACCTTTACTCCTCACAACAACCATATAAAGATGGTGCTGTTTTAATTTCCCATTCTGCCATGAGAAAATGATATTTACCGATGGCTCTCGATAAGCTCTAGGTTACACAGCTAGGAAAAGACCTGAGATTTGCACACCCAGGCAGCCAGTGTCCTGGAGCCGGTCATCTGACAGTCGGCGTTTGTGTTAGGTGTTTCAAAGGACGGGGAAGGGGAGAGCAGTGTCTGCCTCTGTGTTTGATTGCTAAGACATTTCTTCCTCTCTTCTTTTTCTCATCTTTCCCGCCTCCCTTGTTTCTACCCTCTGTCCTCCCCCTCTCCTCCCCGCCCCACTCCTTAAAAAACCCACACAAGCTTTCTCCCACTGCGGGAAGGTGGCATCACTTCGCAGGTGCCTGAGGCTGTGTCAGAATCACGGAGCCTGGAATTCTCAGTCTCTGCCTCCTAATTAACTTTTTCTTGGGCAAGGTCATCGAACTTCTCTCCTCTCCGTGTCCTCATTCATTACAGAATGAAGGCACCATTACAAATTGCCTTTTAAGATTCTTGTGGAGCACTCTTTCAACAAAAGCACAAAATGCTTTATGAATCTGAGAAATAGCTCCGATTTCAGGCCAGAGGTAGGTAGGAAATGGAAAAGCCCTCTCAGGAACTTTGGTCCACCCGAATGACCCAGCTACTATCACTGCAGCCTGGATTCATATCTCACTCAAGATTTAACATCTCATTCCATGTGGTTATATAAAATCACAGACTGCTTTTCCCTGGGAGAGCTTGCTGGAATTTGTTTCTTAAAAGTCTCCAGACGGTGACCTCCCGGGGTAATCTATGTCTTGGCTCCAATGTGGCAGTGTGGCAGGAAACCTTCTGACCCCCTCACCCGGGCTTTCTCCTTAACTGCTTTCCACAATAGCACTTTCATGCTCCTCTTCCTTAGCACTCCTGTGAATGCCGAACACGAGATTACAAACTGCTTTCAGAGTTTTTGTTGCAAAGATATAATTTCACCATTGCCTTAGTTTTTACATTGTACGGAGTCCTTAACTAACTTCCCAAATTTTGCTTTTTGAAATTTGAACACCAGTTCTTACTCTGTTCCTCTTCTTAGGTTTTTGTCTTAATCCCTTATTATTTTCCTTGCTATTGATTCTCATCCTCAACAAATTCTCAAACCCTGGCATTGATTTTTACACCAGTTAGGGAAGACCTAACTATATTCATTATATTATGTTAAATAATATACTAAATTAAATTTATTAATAATAAATATAACAAATTAATAAATTAAATATATTCATTATTCACTATATTAATTAACCTAGAGAGAAAGAGACTGACAGTTTTAAGAGGAACTAACCATTGTTGAGCACTTACTGTTTGTGGGCACTGTGACAAGTATTTCATATGCACTACTTGTTTAATGCTGGTAAATATCAGTGTGCCCTAGGTTCTCCCAGTGCCTTCACTATACAGATAAGGAATCTGATGCTTAATTAAGGAGATTAAGCAGTTTTCAAAATAAGGTCATGGTGGTAATCCTTTTGTAATATATAAATGTAATAAAGCAACACATTTTTCACCTTAAAACTTATACAATGTTTTATGTCAGTTACATCTCACCAAAGTTGAGGGTTGGGAATCAATCAACTAATAAGGACTGGAATCTGGATCTGTTTCCAGAGTCTTAATCACTCACCAAGCTTTAGGCTCTGCAGGAGAATTACCCAGGCATCCGTGTTGTTTGGGTAACGTGTCAATGATTGACCCCTATGTGCACAAAATCGGTCAAATATTCCTCATTCTCAGGTATTTAGAGATGTCCTGCTGAATTGCTCCTCTTTTTATATCTTTCATCCATTTCTGCATTTCAGTGACTTTAACTCATGAAACCTATTCATATTCAACATTTTGACCGTGCCTCCCTAGGGAAAAGCCACCGGTCTTACTCTGAATGAAATTGGAATTGCAGGAAAAGAAGGCGATATTGGCAGTCCCAAATCCTTCTTCCTAAGAGCGTGGGTACCTGATGAGGAAGGCTGAGTAGAAGAGGCTCTTCAGTGAAATAGCCCAAAGCCTGGGTTAGTGGAATACCAGCTCCAGTCACCACTTCTCCTTCCTCATGGCCTGTCTTCCAGCAAGCCCAGGCCTTCTTTTGTTCCACCAGTGGTGCTCCATGCCTCTGTCCTTTTGCCTGCCCTGACTTGACCATCCTTGGTCCCAGCCTGCCTGGTTACTCACTGTTTTTCTGATTCAGCTCTGGCATCCACTGTTGTGCGGACCTCTCTTTGACCTCCTAGGAAGAAGCAATCCTTTCCTTCTCTCTGCCTCCTTTGAGTTTGCATAGGCAGCATTGCTAGGATCTGTAAAGCGCTACATGATATGTACACTCTACACCTCAGGGCTTTTGCACTTGCTGTAACCTCTGCTTGGAACACTTTTCTGCTTGATGCTTTACTCTTTCTACGCTTGGGTCTTTATTCATATGCCACCTGCTCAGTGAGGCCTTCCATTATCCCCCTGTTTAATTGCAACCTTCCCACTGGCACAGCCCCCACTCCCCTGCCCTCTTCTGTTTCTCGCTATATCGCCTTTCATCTAACTTACTCTGTCACTTACACATCTATTTTGTTGTTCTGTATCTTCTCCCACTAGAATATAGACCCATAAGTTGAAATATTTTACCTATTCTTTGTAATCCCTGGTTCTCGGAATAATCTTTGGCACAGAGGGTGTTCAGTAAGTAATTGTTGAATAATTAAATAAAGGGTACTGTGCCCCCACACACTGTCATGGAATGCTACAGACTGGAAGAATAAATAGACAATAAAGGATTGTCTATTTTTTGTAGCGTTTGGCACCGTTGACATTTTGGGCTGGATAAGTCCTTGCTTTGGGGCTGTCCTGTGCACACAGGATGTTTAGCAGCAGCATCCCTGGTCTCTACTCACTAGTATGGCCACCAATGGCACTCCCCCATTTGTGACAACCAAAAAGGTCTCTAGACATTGTTAAATATCCCCTGGGGAGGTGAGGATTGCCCTTAGGGAGAACCACTGTAATAGACTCACAGGTTTTGGGGAACAGGGATCACATCTTACTAGAGTATCTAGTGTCTTCATACGTAGTAAATGTTTGAGACATTTCTAAAACTGAATTGCTCTGACTTGGTCGAATTGTTATTTCAAATTTCATGATACAATTCATGACACAAAACTGTCTTTTCAAAAGTTGTTTTCTCTATATAAGTAATTTACAAAAAAAAATAGAGGTTTAGTATCACTAGGGTTCCAGATTATGATATAGAGGAAAGCAGAATTGCAAAAAATTTGACCCTAGTCCTTAAGAATCTCATAGTCCAGTTAGAGAGGCATATATATACAGCACCCCTCTCCCCCAAAATACAAAAGGATGCGCTGTCTCTCCATTCAACCTGTGCCATTCCCATCTAACTTATCCTCTGTAACAGGTTTTCTATGAAGACCTATATAGTGAATATTATGACTTTCCAGACCAGAGGATGTCTGTTGCAACTACATCCACAGAAAATAGCAGCATTATAGACGTTTTCTTATATCAGTGTTTCTAGAGCTAAGGCAAAATCTCAAGACTAATCTAAAAGTGACTGTGCCCCCACACACTGTCATGGAATGCTACAGACTGGAAGAATACAATGATTTCCAAGGATGTGTGAAATAAAGGCACAGTTTAAACCACAGGCTTAGTGGGCTGGGGAAGCAAGTCATTGGATCACAGCTGTATTTTATAAATGATAGAGAATAGAGAACAATACAAGGCAATGCAATGGAAGACAATACAATAGAAAATATCAAAATTCATTACACAGACTAAGTCAATCTTCTATTACTGGTTGTGTATATGTGAAGGCTTCTGATATAAAATTTATGCCTTACTATTTAGTGTAGTAAAAAAGATTAGCAAAGCATGATCTTAAACCAAATAACTAGAATGATGGACAGAAGAAAAGTCTGTATGCAGATATCCAAGCAGTTCACTACTGTGCCTGAAGGTCACTAACAAACCTGGGAAGTGGATGGGAAATGGGAAGATGGAGAGGACGGGTCCCAGATTCTAAGATGCTCCTGCTCGCCTGCATGGCTTACCGCATTCTCTTCTGTTCTGTCTCTGACCTTGACGTGAGTTAGCAACACTGGCTCATTTTCATCTTCTATTCAGTACCTTTCCACAGGACAAACCTTGACCTGAACTGTCCTTTTTCCTGTGCTTCTCTACTTGGCAAAAATCCCATTCATTCTTCCAGACCCAACTCAAATGCCAGCTCTGTTGAAAAGCTTTGCCCCAAGTCCACCAGGCACAATTTATCATGTTCTCCTGCATGTTCTCTCAGCACTTTATTCATTTTGCTATAGTAGCATTTATCATGTTTTATGATGCTTGGTTTTATATGTGCCACTCTCTGTCACTGGATTGTGGGCTTCCTGGGGATGGGGACCATCTCTCACCTAGTTGTAGACTTCTCAGTTTCCAGCATATCATCTATACATCGTTGGTAGGCAAGTCCCAAGTGGATGGCTTAGAGAAGTGGTTGACTTGGGACTCGAAACCCAGAGTACCGCTTTGTAGCATTGTGACCTTCAGCTTCTCTAAGCCAACTTTCTCATCTGGCAGTCAGGATAGCATGACTAATGCACAGTGCTCTCATTGTTAGCATAAAATAGAATATTGTCTATAAAGTACTTAATAGGTCTTCCAAAAATGGAATTCACCATTACCATTGTTAGTATTATTACTGTTGAAATGGGGAGTGTAAAGGCCTATTGGAATTGTGGATACAGACACAGATGGTAAGTAATAGGGATGAAGGTGATTTGGGGCCAATAATTAAATATTTTGCAATATACTGTGTGCTTGGGACCAGAATGATATGAAAATTGAGAGTTGTAGACATCTGGATGTTTGGTTTTATGTATCAGACTAGCTACCTAGATGATTTTACTCTTACCTTTTCTCTTCATTTTAAATTGAGAGGGGAGAAATGGAAAAAAAAAAAGGGGGTTAAAATAACAGAACTTTGCTCCTGGAGACACCTAGTAGACTTAAATTGTGTAAAATTGGAACACACTTTCTCAGTCTCAACACTATTGACATTTGGGGCCAGATAATTCTTTGTTATGCAGTGTCAACCTATGCATTACAACATGTTTAGCAACATCCCTGTCCTCTATCCACCAAATGCCATTAGCACACTGACCCCACCTGCCATCTTCTGAGGACCAAAAATGTTTGAGGGGGTCTTTGATAGATACATACCATGTTCTGAAAGAGGTCAGCAATAAACCAAAAAGCAAACATGGAGGTGATATCCCCTTTGTTATTGACAGAAATGAGTTGAAGAACATGAGTTTCAGTCTGTAACAAGCTAGTTTGCTAAGAATGAACACAGAATAAGGCCAACTTACCAACCACATCCCAAGGAGGAAGGTGTCATTCGGGAGGTAAGGAAAATTGATTCCATCTGAAGGCAGCTTACTCCCAAGAAGGATGCCAGGTGGCCATAGAGTTTTGCTGAGCATGAATAGGTTTTAAATATTTCCTTCTTTCCCCCTTTTTGGGATTTTAGGTGCACATAATCAACTTAATTATAATCTTTGATTCATGACATCCTGTAGTCATTGGTCCATGGTGGTCAGCTACCATTTATTTAGATACCTTGGTGGTTATTTTTAAAGGATGTAATTCACATCTAGTAATGAATTATCCAGAATAAAACTAGAAATGTAACAGTTACATACTTCTAAACATACGGTGCTCCTCTGCCTGGTCTCCTGCTTCTCCTGCCTGAGAATCATCATCCTGATACATATTCTTCCTAAATTTACAAATAGAATTTATTCCCTTTACCGGCACAGGGCAGAGCGAGCAATGCTGGCAAAGAGAGGTCAGAAATGAACTTAAGGAAAGCTTCCTCAAGGAAACCAGGAGGGAAGCAAAGGGTTTCCTTTTATCCGATGGTGCTGAGACTTGTATGTTTCCTTGTATTTTGTCAGAAAACAGGATATCCCTAGAAACTAAATATATGCCCATAGAACTTTAAGAGGATCCTGCAAAGTGTTTAGAACTTGAATGGTTGTTACTTTTTTATTAGTGTAAAACTATTCTCGTCAAATCAAACACATGGTGACGATACTGGGCATCTATGAACTGGCATCTTCAAACCCACATTCTCATTTTATTCCCCTTAATGCCCAAGTTTTGTTTCCCATGCTAAGAATTTTTGAATGTAAAACAGGTAGTCTTTCTGTGGATTAATTCTCCCTCAATTTTGAGTTTTCTGATTTTATTTTCTTGCACAATGCAAAGAGTCCTTTCAAAAATAGAATAATACCGTTTCAGAGTTGATCCAGTGCAACATCTCCCCCAGGGTAGTACATTAATAACAAATGACACTGTGATGGCAGATTCAGGTTTATAATTTCATTGTATATTTGCAATCTATTCAAGCCATGCTTTGGAATTAGGAAAGTGGTTGATAAAAGAGCAACATACCCATGATGCCTGAGTTATTTCTGAGTTTACAGAGGAGCTGTGGCTCCAAGTTCCATTGCAAACCACATGATACTACTAAACTCATCAAGTCGAGGAAGGAGTGACAATGAGCCCTCATTAAAGAATAAGCTCCTTGCATAGGGATCTTTTCTAAGTCACTGCCACATCTCCAGAATGTAGCACACAAACTGATGCATAATAGTACTGTTATTTAGAAAAACAGAATCCTGGTGATAAATAACAGTCAAATCTAGTTCTTGGGCACATTACACCTGCAGTGCCCTGTGCTGGTGGTTTACGTTGGTAATTGAATTTAACCTGCACAGCATGGGTATTATCATTATTGGTTTGTTCTTGAGAAACCTGAGGTCCACAGGAGTGAAATAATTTGCTGTAGGTGACACAGCTAATAAAACAGAACAAGGAATTGAGCCATGTAGTTCTACCATCCTATATTTACATAAACTAGAAAGAAATGTAATGGTGGCTTGGCTTTTTGTTTCGGTCATGCCATCAACAAAGTAATGCACAAAATTATAGGTCCTCTGATTATCAGAATCGTTTTCTTTGAAATGCTGGGTTGATAGTTGATCAAGAAGAACCAGATAGAAATAATCTATTCACAACCTTTAGTCTAGGATACTAGTATATTTTGATAGCTTACAAGGTATTCAAAGAAAACTTGCATTGATCTTGATTTCAAGTAGTTTAAGTTTTGGATTGCATGCTCATTCTTTATTTGCTTTTGTGTTTTGTCTTTTAAATTATTTTGTCATCATCTCTGAGGTTCGAATAGGTAATGAATTTCTTTTATATTCCAGATAAATTCTGTTCAAGAAAAATCCTATGTGCCTGGATTTGGTCAATTGTAAAGTGGCTCAGACAAAAATGGAGATGTGATGAGACGTACATGAACTCGAGCAGCTCCCTACCTCCCTTCTTTCGTGCCACATGTGCAATTTGGACATATTTTTTCTTTCAATTTACAGTCCATTTCCTTAACTACAGTCCATAGTTCCTTATGGAACTATCCCAAAAAAGAATAAAGCTGCCCATGTGAATACCAGGTTGCAGACCAACCTGCACTATAACATATAAAGAAAAGACAAGACTTTGTAGCCAAAGAAATCTTTGCTTGAATCTTGACTCTACTGCTTTGATACCTGTATGACCTTAGATGGGGTACTGCATTTTTGAGCCCCAGTTTCACCTTTTTTGTCAAACGGTAACACCTCCCTAATAATACCATGATAAGGGCCATTATACTATTATTAGAAATTAAAGTATAAATAACAAGGAATGCCTTTCATGCATCCTTGATGAAGCTGAACACCTTGTCAGATGGGTCTATGTTGTCTGGTATTAGACGATTTGTTCTTGGTCCATGTTTCACAGCCATAACATTATTGCTGTCGATCAAATGTATTTAACAAGATACTTAACACTATGTGCCACACACTATTTAAAGGCCTTTACAAATATTAACTCATTTCATCCTCATAGCACCATATTTATTATGACATCTACGTTCTTAGACTATCACAAGCATCTCATGCTTTCTTCCAAAATCTCGATATCGTTTCTTCTTAAGAGTTGAGTAAATCAGGAGCACACAGGTATTATGAATCTGCCGATCTGTGTGTATACGTGTGTGTGCACGTATGTGCTGTTTGTTTCACTAAAGAAACCCAAACTGAGTTTCTTGCTTCCAAACCCCTGTCTTCTTTTGGGGTTGCTTGAAACTTTATCAGCTTTCCATCTATCATTTTCAGTTTGCAAAACCACTTTATTTTTTTTTTTTTTGTAACCAGCATTGATGCAGAGCTATATGTTAAATATCTTACTTGAAATGGTAGTTGTCAGTGCACAAATGTGTGATTTTTGGGGAAAAGGGATTTTGTATATATTTGTATGCATATATTTATATACATATTGATTTTTGATGAACATACCAAAGCAGATGTTGTGTGAATGTTTTTTGCACAGTCTCAGGGTACTAAGATGCTGGAAAATGGGAAATGGTATTTGAATAGCAAGGTATGCACTATCTGTCCTCTGGCAGACACAGAGGAGCTCACAATTAATTACTGAGCTACAGAACGTAAAATTATCCAGGGAGTAGTAAATGATATGGAAAATGACAATATTGTGAGAAGTTCTATGTACCTGAACTAGTGTTGAACTATCCAAAGAAGTCCTGAACTAGTGTTGAACTATCCAAAGAGGTTATGTAGCTTTTTAAAGTTAAATCCATATTTTTGTGATGATGGCAAAATATAACCATGGCATCTTTCCAGTGTGACATGTTTCTTTCTTTTTTTTTTTTTTAAGATTTTATTTACTGAGAGAGAGCACAAGTGGGGGGCAGAGGGAGGGGGAGAAGCAGACTTCCCACTAAGCAGGGAGCCCGAAGCAGGGCTCGATCCCAGGACCCCGAGATCATGACCTGAGCTGAAGGCAGACGCTTAACCGACTGAGCCACCTAGGCACCCCATTGTGTGATATGTTTCTAATTGCAGTTAAAAACATTTGCTCACCTAGCTCTCGTGTGAAAAAGAAACTGTGGTACCAAGTTGCAGTCGTCTTCATTAATGAGAAATTTTGCAGTTTGGGTACTAAATTACTGGTTATCCTGCAAGGCTTGATAATAAATTATTTGGCATGAAAGTGTGTTGAGGAATTGTTATAGCAAGAGTTTTCTGATCAGAATAATGTGCAAAATATAGGGGAATTCATTCAGCAACTATTTTTAAGCATCTACTGTGTGCTCAGATTCTGAAACTGTGGTACAATGGGGAACAAGAACAATCCTAGTTACTTCTCCTGATGGGTCTTACAGTCCAATGGATGAAACAGAAGATGGTAATCAGTTATATGTAAGTGAACAATGGTAGTTAGTACTGAAAAGGAGAGGTTCCCAGAGCTATGCTGTGCTAGTGGCTAATAAGGGAAAGTAACCTGGTCTCAGAAGGCTAGCAGGGTAGCACTGAGATGGGGTGGGGATCATTTTTTGATGCTTATCAAAAGGCTTATCAAAGTTCACACCCTTTGAAACCACATTTTCACATTGAAGCATTTCCCCTAAAGGAATAATTTGAGGTGTGTTAAGCATTTTAGCTATAAGGACAAGGCATTGTTTTCTTATAGAATTGTTGGAAACATCTTAAATATTCAAAAGTAAGTGCTTAGTTAAATGTATATTATCAAAAATGATACCGACTACCTGGGGTGCCTGGGTGGCTCAGTTGGTTAAGCATCCAGTTTTTGGTTCTGGCTCAGATCGTGATCTCAGGGTCATCAGATCAAGCCCCATGTCCAGCTTGTGCTCAGTGCAAAATCTGTTCGAGATTCTCTCTCCCTCTCTCTCTGCCCCTCCCTGTGCTCACAGGTGTGCGCACGTGCGTGCTCTCTCTCTCAATAAATAAATAAAACCTTAAAAAACTTATATTAACTACCCAAGATCTTTTAAAATAATGCAAAAATGTTTTTATTATAATAAAAGATGTTTTAGGAGTAGTTACAAAATAGTATTTCAGTTGCCTTTGCCTTTACCCCTACCCTATCCTTTCTAGTTACTCAATTTATCCTATTTGCTTTCAAATATATCAATAATCAGAATAGCAGCAACAGTAATAGCTGCTCATACTAACTACCACTTAGCACATGCCAGCCCTGTGTGAAATACTTTATTATTTCAAATGATCTATATGTAAACCAGTGAAATAGGTATTATGACATTTATTTCTTTTTGTATTCCGAAACTTTTAAATATGTCAACACAGGTATGTATGCTCTATGCACCAAGGAAAGAATTGTTTCAGTGTTCACACTATTCACCATGAGTTTCCTTATTGACATCTTATCTAAGAGAAATCCCTTATTTTTTTGGTGACAGCATTCTGCCAAGAGGGCTGCAAATATGGTGGAACGTGCGTGTCTCCTAACAAATGCGTCTGTCCTTCTGGATTCACAGGAAGCCACTGTGAGAAAGGTAACCTTGCCTGTTTTGTTATTTTGGGGGGTTAGTACTGTGGGTTGACTTAATATGTCCTGTTTTGATGGTGGATGTACCTCTCCCAAAGTGGGTACCTTTTTGTTACTACATAACAGGCATCTTCCCTTTGAAAATAGGGCTTCGTTTGCTCTCCCTCCAGTGTGTCTAATTTCGCAAGGTCCAGTCTTTTCTCTGCTATAGTTTGCAGTGTGCATTTTTAGGGCTAGTTAGAGATAACGCCTCACGAACTAACCTGCCCCACTTATCATCTATTGGGTAGCATCACATGCAACTACTGGAGTTTTAACAATCTGCTGCATCAATGGAATCTAAATTAGAACCACATGCTCCTTGCATAAAAGCATGTTAAGTAACTCCAGCAGCAGGTTTATTGGTGTGCTTGGAATTTTATTCTAATATTGGTTTATTACAAACATTATCATTCATGGACCTGATAATGTAAGCCAATTAGTTTTGGTAAGATTCTGTTATGTGCCCCTTTCTATTTGCAGTAAATGTAGTGTTTATACTTGGTGCTATTTGGTGAAATCCAGCTCGGTCATTAATTACAAGAAGTCCTCCTACCTTTGTGTAAGTGAAATTTGACAATCAATGTTAGTGTGCCAGTAATCCATGCAAGCAACAGGTCAATGCCATATAAAACTAAATATTTCAGTGTATTTGTCCATGAGTTTTATTAGGGTAAAACCACTGTATCATATTTTTCTGAGAAGGGAATAAACTTGACACCATAGAATTGCAGAGAAAAGTGGAAATACAATGTTGTCATCATCATTCCTATTATTTGATGAGGGGGAGGATGTCTTCATCTAATGCCAAAGACCTAAGCAAAGCTCTTTTTTCCTTTGGGGTGTAAGGGTTTCATTTTTTTTAATGAGCCTATTTATTATACCCCAAATTGTCCAACATATTACATTGTGCTGCCTGTATATTTATAAGGCAGCCTGGTCCTTTAAAAAACATGTCACAATTTACATAAATTATTCAACAAGGAAATCAGCAATGGGTGTGCCATTGTTTCCATGTTTTGTGATATTACCAACAAATCAGGTCACATTTATTAAATAATATTAAATGGCGTATCCTTAAAAAGAGACCTGTAAAGGAGCCAAGTTCTGCTCCTGAGCAGCATGAGAGCATTACCACATGGAGCTGAAATATTCTTGCCAAAAGCAAAGAAACTTAATGGTAACTTAACACACATGCCTTTATTGCAGTACACTGGATTTTGATTAGGTTTTCTAGAATGAAAAAAAATCTAAAGGTTTAGCCTTATTTCCTCTAGAACTGCTGTGTTTCCCTAAAATGTGTATACAGGGATTTGTGGGGACAGAATGGTGATGGTGAAGATGTTGATAATGACGGATACTACTACTGATACACAATTTCTCATGTACTAGTTATGTCTAAGGCCTTGTAAATGAATGCTTTAATATTAACAAACAAGAGATTACTGTCATTACTCCCATTTTATAGATGGCAAACTAAAGCTTTAGCCACATGAAGCAATCTCTGCAATGCTATCAGAGCCGGCATTAGAACTGAGAATAAAACATAAGTTGCATTGCACAAAGCCTGAGTTATAAACTTTGCATATATTTCTCAAGGATAATACATGGACTTCCTGTTAAAATCCAGATTTCTGCTCTTCCACCCCGTACCTGGTGAATCAGAAAGTCTGGGGAGGAGGGTCCACAAATCTTTACTTTCACCAAGCACCTCAGGTTGCCTGTTACAAACCAGTTGTTATATTGTTATTTGAGATACTTAAGCAGAACATCTGTAAAGTTCTTACTCTTTTTACCTTTTAAAGAATTAGGGGAGAGCATTGATCTTAGACCAGGGTCCAAGTGAGTGGCAGCTCAGGAAAATTTAATTGTGGTTTCTGATGGCTTGTTCATTTGACCTCTGGCCTTTTCTCTCCTCAATAAGTGGTTGGCTGAATCAGTGCTTACATTCTGGTCCATAATGTGGAGCAGGAAAATAGAGGTAAAGGAGAAAATCAAGACTGGAGGGAAAGGACTGGTAGGACATGGGTTCCTACGTAAATCTTACAAATGTTGAATTTGAGATTGAGAATTCCATTTTCTTAAGTATGTGCACAGTTATTGTAAGATTAAAAAAAAAAAGGTTTCTCCACATGTGATGCTCTCTCCTATCAGTAGCAAAGCCATTCCATTTGATACTGGCCAGTATTCTAATTCTGTAAGATTTTTTTGGCAGTAGAATAAAGTACACATTTTCCCGTCAATTGTGTGCAAGAGATGTAGATGAATTGTAGGCAAATACTGAAACATATGCCATATCTTATCTGAATTATTTTGTCATATTGATCATTAATAATAAACATTAAATAATTCTGTTTTCCACTGAGTAGTGATATGGATACCTTGAGTCTCAGGGTGCAAGGGAAAAATGCATTATGAATGTCTCATAGCATGATTAGACTAAATCTTTATTTGGTTTCTTTCAAGTTCAGGGCTAATTAAATGGTCTCTTTTGAGATATATAGAGTTCACTTATGTTTAGTCTTAAAATGTTTCCCATGGCCCCCCGGTTACTGGTTTTATCCATTGTGATATTCAGCCTTTCAGAATACAAGCACATTTAGTTAAATCATTGAAATCATTTGTTAAAGAAAATACCTATCTAGAATTTAATGAAGTTAAAACACCCACCTGTGTTTGGTATGTAACACAAAGATGAACAACTCAAATGTGAAATCAAAGAGCCACACTAAATCCAAAAATAGGTTACCGACCATAAAACAGAACACCATTTTCTGAGAACTGAATGAGATTAAGTTTTCTACTTGGCATTAAGCATATTTGCAAGCAAGAACAAGTAGAGATACATACAAGGTATCAAACTAAGTCTAATTAGAGATTTCTTAAGCTTGACAATATTGACCTTGCGGACCAGATAATTCTTTGTTGTCGAGGGCTGTCCTGTGCATTGTAGGATGTTTAGCAGCATCACTGGACTCTATACCCACTAAATACCATTAGCTGTGTCACCCCCAGTCATGACAAGCAGAAATGTCTCTTGACATTGCCAACTATTCCCAGGGAGGCAGAATTAATTCCCATGGTCGACACTGGGTTTAAATGTAGCATTTAAAAAAAATCTTTTACAAAAATGGTACATGTGTATGTAGATGTGTATTTGTATATATATGTGTGTTGTGTGTGTGTGTGTGTAGGTATGCACACATATATATTTTAGGTAAATGTATCAGCGTTAGTTGATAACATAAAAATTATAAGAATTTTTTTGCTAGAGAAAATATTTTAAAGCATCTGTTGAGCATTTTTAGAAGTGCTTAGAGTTGCTGTAATTTAGAACATTCTTGACCAAGAACCAGAGACTGGCTGATTTCCATCATGTGGTATGTGAGGCACACCTTCTTACAGTCCTGGGAACCAGGTTGGTATGGAAGCTGTGCCAGTTCTCTGTCCACTTTCTCCCAGTGACAGTGTAAACATGTGAATGCTTCAACCCTACCCAGGAAGCATGTGACCCTAACCCTTGTGTTCTCCTGAAGGAAGAGAAAATCCTTTATTCATCCATCCATTCTCCCTCCCTCCCTCCCTCCCTCCCTCCCTCCCTCCCTCCCTCCCTCCCCCCCCCCCCCCCCCCCTCCCCCCCCCCCCCCCCCCCCCGTGCCTTCCTGCTTCCCTCCCTCTTCCCTTCTTGCCTGCCTGCCTGCCTGCCTTTTGTACTTAGAGAATGTGTTCATGCACAAGCTGGGGAAGGGGCAGAGGGAGTGGGAGAGAGAGAATCTTAAGCAGACTCCATGCCCAGTATGGAGCCTGATGTGGGGCTCGATCTCACGACCCCGAGATCATGACCTGCACTGAAATCAAGAGTCAGACACTTAACCAATTGAGCCACCCAGGCACCACATTCTTTCTTTTTTTTAGAAGGAAGTTTTCAATATATGTAATAAGATAATGTCTCATAAAACTTAGATACACACATTTTAAATGGAATTTTCTCTGTAATGTTTTCTCTCTGACAATACCAGGCGGTCACTTTTAGTAGGAGTTTTCACTGGGATATAATTGCAGATGTTCTTTCTGGTGGTACACACAGGACAGCTAATTTTACTGCATTTCCCTATTTGTATACTCCATGAATTCTAAATGGTATAAATTCAGACACTCATAACCAACATCTTGTGAATCAGACAGTGAGAATTGGGCAGTACTCATCAAACTATAGGCTAGACAATAGTATAATGTAAAAAACTGGGAAAAATATGCTGATATTATAAAAATAGCAGACCTTGACTTTTTCCCGCATAACTTCAGAAATGGGTTCCTTTATTGTAAATATTATTCATTTAACTCACATAAGCAATGAACTCTCACAACCTGCAAGCCTTTCCAAAGCATACTAAGAACCTGATCAAGAATATTCAAGGAGATCAATAAATAGCCAAAAAAAAGAAGTTTGACACTGTTATCCATTGACAATATAATTTCCAGTAGCTATTGTGTTCTTATTTTGGTTATCTGGATTTTCTAATACAATAAATATTATTTGTGTTTATCTTAAACTTGTAAAAATCATTACTGCAAAGAACATAAAAACTCACAAAAAGGACTTCATTTTTCTCAGTTCCTGGGGGTCTTTTAACTTTTCCTTTAAAGGAAATGACTTTTTGCCAGATAATTTATTCTGTTCTTTTCCCTGTGCCTTGGGGCCTTCCGGATATATAGACAGAGGGCAGCAGTTTGCCCTGAGTGTGTTATCCACCCGCCAGAATGGTCAGAAACAAAGACTTCTGTATTCTTCCAAATTTTAAATACTGCTCTGGTTTTGAGAGCGCTGTACTGGCATTCATCTATATGCATTTTCTCTGCCTTTCCTTGTTTCAGGGAAACATTTTAAGAGCTTTTAAGAAGGTGGATAGTGGTTACATTCTGTAAATGGAGAAGAGAATACTTCTTTTTCCTCTTCAGGTATCACAGGAAGGCATGTGGGAAAAGGAGGAGTGCAAATGTGCCTGTTCAAAACCCTAGCAGTTAGGACATTTATTTACCTTTTCTCAGCAGGAGCTTTGTCTGGTGGTCTGGCACATGGCACGGGCTCAGTAAAAGGTGGTTTCCGTTACTAAAGTTGCTGCTGTTGTGCAGCCAGTAGGTGCTGGAGTAAGCAGTGCCTTTGTGGCATCATTTAAAAGGGAAATATGGGGATTTGAGGTTTCTCTGAGTTCACCCCACTAAAAAAGAATGCACACAGATGCTCTATTAAAATTTCATTGAAGTCATCTGAGTGTGATTTTGCTTGAGGAGCTATTCCCTGCTCTGGATATTTCCAGAAATAGAGACTAGCAGAGGAGAGGCATTGCAGTGGAAGAAGAGACGAGCCCAAACCCATCAACACTGAGATTATTCACCTCAAGGACCTTGTGTGGTAACTTCTTCTTGTCCTCAACTCCACCCACTCAACTTTTCTTCTTTTCAGCTTCGATGGAGAAATTGGGCCAGAGGTCCAACACACTTCCCCAATGGCTCCAAAATGGGATTGCCACTTAACCCTCAGAGCTGCTTGGAGCTATTTCAAAACCCTGTCCTTGACCTGCCAGGATCATCATTTTGCCTGATTTCAGGCATCTCCTTGAGACACCACGTTTTCAACTCATTTCAGTACAACTGCAGGGAGTGATACTTTTTGTTCACAAACAGGGGCTTGGACTATACATTAGGGATGCAGCCGGGGGTGGGGCAGAGGACTAGACTAAGGGACAGAGGTCTGAGTTCTGATACTAGATGTGCCTTATGAATTATTTAGCCTCTGTGAAATGAAATTTCCATTAGCCTACCACCCATCTATTATAAGTCCCCAAATTTTGCATTTGTTACTTCTTGGAGGCAGCTAGTTTGACCCTTTTGAACACAGATGAGGGCATGTAAGCATGTTATTCAGCCAGTCAGTAGTGGAGTTGAGGTTCTAAACCCATGTATGGCTGAATCCAAAGTTCATACACCTTCCAGTCATCTGTTGCTTCTTGATTGCTTTACCTGTGTCCAAGGGCACTTAAACCAAACAGATTCTATAGAAGACCAAATAAATTTCGTTCTCCTATGATGAATGAGCCATAATTTCCTACTTCATTATGTGCATTGTTTTTAGGTATTCCTTTCAACATCTTCGTTGTGCCTAAGGCAGAAAGAGTAAACAAAATAGGGGTTAAGAGCACAATCTCTGAAGCCACATTAGCTCATTTTAAGGTGGTGTTTCAGAACCTGTGCTATGGGATCAGATATATGTATTGTTTCTGAGCTTGATAGGCACTAAAAAAAGGGCTATTAATATTATTTATTTCATAATATTATGGTGAGATTAAATGAAATCATCTATTTAAATCACTTGGTAGAGTGCCTGGCAAATAGGAGGTATCTGGAAATGATATCTATCGTTAATTCTGTTCTCAATTTACCAGGTGATAAAACTGAGACTCAGAAATCATAGGCTACTTCCCCAAGGACATTCAACAGGTAAATGGTGGAGCCACGCCTTATGTTCATCTGCTACTACCAAGGTCTCTCATCTTTCTGCCACTCTTATGGCCTTGCACTGTTCCATTCAAATGCAAAGTGTTTTTATTCATGTCATCTTTGCCAATTCATATTCTCTCTGGTCCCATAAACATTTTATATAATTTTTTATCAAGCAAACACATATTAATTTATGCACCAGAGTTTTGCTTTGGGGAGAGCGTGAGTTAATTCACCTGAAATAATGGCATATATAACCTAGATAGGGTTCTTGGGAATGATGTTTTCTTGCTGTTGTTTGTTTCCCATTTGTTGGAGTTGAGATTGAAGACTTAACACCAAGTTCTCACTTTATTATTGATAGCATAGGTGGCTTCGTACCTAGGCAGACGTGAGACCTCAGCAAAAAGGCTACCCCCTGTTCCTTCTACAAATATTTCCTTACCCTCTTCTTGATTCCCCAAATTCACATAGAAAAACAACATTCTGCTTTTCAGTTTGGCACCAGGAAACCTGGATGCTCTTCCCAAATTCCACTCTTGACTAGCTATGTGATGGGGCAGCATCTGCTTTTCCTGTATAACATGGGAGTAATCATCTTTGAAAAACCTTAACATGGTCCAAACTCATTCCTCGAACTTCCCTAGGAATTTCCACTGAGAGAATAATCAGAGATAGTTACGATACGTGAATGGGGTTTGAGGATATGCTTAAAACCTTGAAAGAATGGCATTTTAAATAATAATACATTGAAAGCAACTGAGATTTATAACAATTAGAGAATTAGTGAAATTACAGGTAATGATTGGAACCTTTAAAACCTATGGCGGAAGACTATTTCATGAGATGGGACATACAGTGTACAGTTAAGAATAAAAACTCTGGAAGCACACTGTCCAATTTTACAGCCTTGCTCTATTATCTTGGGAAGTTACTTCAATCTTTTGTGCTTCAGTTTCTTGATTTAAAAAATGAGAATCAGAAGAGTACTGCCCCAGTGAAGGGTATTTTTAAAATTTCCTGGATCTAGGGAGCACTCTCTATGCACTAGATATTATGAAGTAAAAATGGCATGTTCAGTATGAGTCCAGTTTTTATGCACAGACACACATGCACTATACACAGGAAAAAAAATGCCGGGAAGATGTTGATCTCACTACGACTTATTGGGTCCTTGTGTTATTTGGGAGCTTTCAGGACCAAAAATGGTCTCAGTTAAGCAACTAAGTCAATACTATATTAACGCTAAGTAAAAGCTTTTTACTGTCCCCACTCATCAGCCTGCCTCAATCTGAGAAGTCTGCAGTGAGAAGCAGGTGTGGACAGTTCCCCTTTTTTTTCTTTCAATACCCTATTTTAAAATTCGTAGGTGTCCTGAATCTTACCCAGGGTGAGAGTTTTATGGGAAAGAGGTAAGGCCTCATAGAACCAGTATGGTGGTCTTCTAGCTTTGAGGTCTTCTGGATGGGAGATGTGCAGTTGCTGGTTCTTGCTTCATGAGGGCTTTGGTGAGGGTCTTAAGTCATTAGGGACTTCCAAATGAAGTTCCATTGACATGGACAATCCTTTTATCCTTCTGTAGCTCTAAGCTTGTGAAGGTCCCCTCCTCTGTTGTGGCTCCTTGGCCCTGTAAGTTTTACAGATGATTAGGCGGAAGCTCTGACACTCTTCTGTAGGATTCCTACAAAGCAGGTTCTTTCCCCCTCCGTCAGCCCAACTGCAGCCTTCACTTAATGTGGGTTTTTTGTTTGTTTGGTTTTGCTCTGCCATGTGGCTGAGGGAGCCACACATCTAGGCGTTAAGCTTTAGGTTTCTGAGGTATGAATCAAATACCAGTTGCTATGTCCTTCACTATCCGGAGGACATTTCTGGGTGTGCTTGAAGTCTGTCACCCTTAAACAAGTTTTCAGAGGAAATCTTCCCTCTCAACCCTTCCCATCCCCCCCCCCCCACAAGTCACCTAGAACAGTCAGCATGCCAAACAACTTTCTTTAACAAAATCCTTACTTTGGGCCTTTTCAACATGCCTTGCTGAATTTCTAGACTTTTGTTTACAAAGCTGGAAGGTGGTTAATGGTTAATGTAAGCACATTTTTCAAAGTGTTGTAAAATAATCTAGCACTCAGCTTTGGAAGGCAGGAATCCTTAAGACATTATCATCTGCCACTTCTCTGACATGGGAGAAGTCCAGTTTACCCTATTACATTTGAGTTCAGTAAATACTTGATAAATGAATAAATGAATGAGTACAGAGAAGGACCTTAAATTTCACACGGTCCAGTCTTTTCATTTTGTAAATCACAAGTTGTAATGACTCTAATTGAAATCTCATTTAAAAGACACCTAAGTCAAAGCATATCATATTGGGGGTGGAGGACAGAAATGCCATTAGCATAAAAATTTGGTGTTTTTTCAGCAGCTCTGTCAGCATGCCTTTCCAGAAAGCAAAGTGAAAGGAGCCAGTCTTTTTGATAGATTGGTCTTCCCCATCAAGTAAATGAAAGCTCTTAGGTGTTACCTTGTCTAGTTAGTAAAGCAGAAAATAATTCCTATTTATATGACAAGCAGTTCTTGCTCCGCACCAGGAAAGCTCACACTATTGAGCTGTGAAAGTCAGGAGTTTGGTTCATATATTCATTTTTAATCCTATACCCTGGGGAATACAAACACCACTGTAACTTGAAGCACAATGGCTAACCAGAAAGAAAGTCCGGTGTCTGTGAAAACATGACCACCTGGAACCCGGGAATTACAAACTTTCCCAGGAACTAGTATCTAAGAATTCTTCGTGTCCCAGAATACATACTGCGCCATAGATCATGTGGAAAAAGACTAATTGAAGCCAATAGACCGACTGAGAGGGAATAGAACTCTTGCGATTTGCATCACTCTCTCCTAATAGAATCCACAGATTAGAAAAGGTAGTTGCCAGAAAATGTTCACTCAGGTCCAAAATATGATAAATCAAACATCAAAATGTATGCATTCATTCTGGTAATGGCTGACGAGATAAGCAGTTTCTGGCTTGGTGGGCTAATGTGATTTTAAAGCATTTGCCAGTTTAACAGAGACCTTAAAGTTACCTGTGGGTGGCCACAATTTGAGCTAAAGTAGATTGAGTCCATGAGGGGATGCTTTATCTTATAAGCGCTGAGGAGGGACTGAGAGGTTTTCTTATCATGGTTTTATTTTGTTAAGGAATACCTTGCTAAGAAAACCTTTCAGTACTTTCTCAGTGTTTATGAGATAAAGGCAAATTCCGTGGCTGCGACATATAAAGACCTCCGTGACTGGTCTCTGCCCACTTCTCTAGCGTTATCTCCTCCTTCTCCTTCACATAATCTACATTCCTGCCTGTTCCAAACTACTTCTGGCCACGGAAAAACACCTTTCATTTAGTTAGTTTTACTAATCCTTGAGCTTTTGTTTGTAACGTTCTCTCTGCTGGCAACAAACAGACTTAGATGTTGATCACAAATATATTAATTTAAAACAGTGGAAAAGAGTGGTTATTGAGGGTCTCCAGTAAAGCCAGAATACCTCTGCTCCTTCTCCCTCTCACTTTGCTCCTCCTGTGGTCTTCCTCATGGATCTTCCAGTTGATGTCAGGATCTATCCTTTCACACTCCCTGGATCAAGATCTAGAAATCGTCCTTGACTTTTTTTACTGCATATCTAAATCTTTGCTTGGCCTCCAACATACGTCTAGAATCGAAACGATACATCTCAACCACTATCACTCTTGGACACGACCTCATCATCTCTAATCCAGTTGAATGTAAAAACCTGACTTACCTTCCTTCCACCGTGGTGCATTTATAGTCTCCTTTCAACAGAGTAATCAAGGGGACGTTATTAAGTAATTTAGATATAGTCACTCTTCTGTCCCAAATCCTCCCTGACTCCCTATTTTCACACACAGTTATTACAGTGGCCTGTGAGACTACGTGCTCTGGGGCACCCTCTCCCCCGTTACCTATCTGCCCCCTTTGATTCAGTGTGCGCCCCTCACTTGTATGCCATCCTTTGCAGTCATAATGGTCTCCTTGATTTTCTGAGATCACGGTAGTCCTGTTTCCTTTACTCTTTGGTTTGCTTAGAATTTTCAGCTCCCTCATGTTATGTATTTGTTCAAGAGTTATCTCTTCAGGGAGACCCTCATCCCTAACTAAAATAATACATGTCCTAGGGCGCCTGGGTGGCTCAGTTTGTTAAGTGTCTGACTTCGGCTCCGGTCATGATCTCAGAGTCCTGGGATCGAGCCCCACGTCAGGCTGTGCACTCACTGGCAACTCTGGCCCTCCCCCTGCTCACCCTTTCTCTCTCAAATAAATAAAATCTTTAAAGAAAATAAAATAATACGTGTCCTCCTCCAGGTTACTATTTTATTGTCTTCAAAGCCTTTACCACTCTCTGACATAATCATGCTTTTTTTGGTTTTTATGGTTTGAAGGCCTACCCAGGATTTAAGCTCCATGAGGGAAGGGCTTTTGGTCTTAACTGCCACTGTGCCTTCAGTACCCAAGACAGTGCCTGGCACACAGCAGTTGGCCAAAACATTTTTTGAATCAAGAGATAATAAGGATCTCTTAGTTTTTGTGGTAGTCTCCAAAGACACAACACTGTCATCATGGTATGTCTTGGGAAGAATAAGAAAATTATTGTTGTCAGTCGCACACCTTCATCCCTGAAATTTTTAGGTCATATGTAGTCAGAGTTTTCCTTGATTTCTCCTTTACCCTCACTTTCCCATTCAATCAATCACTGCAGTCTATTTTTTCTTTTTTTTCTCTCCATCCTACTGCCTCATCTAAATCATTGGAGTGGTTTTTGCCTGGTATGACTAGAAAGCAAGTCTATAGACCCCAAGTCCAGTTCTTCCCTCAGAAAAAAATGTCCTTCCTGCATTGCAGCCAGTATCAACCCTGTAAAATATAAATACAGTCAAATTACTTCTCTACTGAAAAAAATGGTCTCCAGTGCCTTTGTCATAAACCCCAGCCTCCTTTCAGTAGTATCACTGACTCTCTCTGAGCTACTTCCCCATTTCACGTTACAATCAATCTCTACCCACACTGAACTTTTTCAGATTTTCTCAAAGCAATCATCTTCCTTCCTCAGGCCTCTGCCTGTGGTGTTGGCTCTATGTGGAACTCTTTGCTTGCTTTCTCCATTTTCCTTCTTACCCCACCATATCCAGTCCCGCCTTGTTCTCTCACACAGATATTAGCTTAAGCTATTGTTCAGAGGTATTTTCTGACTCCTTAGTCAGGGTTAAAGCCCTGCCAGCATGCTGCATACCGACCTGGGTTTCCCTTTCCTCAAATGTATCATGAATGACTGCTTGTTGGCTCATTTTCTCTGCCCTCTCTTCCTACCATCCGTCCCTGTAGCATAGCTGACAGACAGTTTAATTTCTCTCCCCTGCCCCCAAAACCTACACAGTATTAACTTGATACAGCAGTTATTATCGCACGGTATCTCCAAACCAAAATGATATGTGTCCCACTCACCTTTTCCTTCATCCCTGCCCTGCTGCTTCTGTTCTTCTCACACCAAGGTGTTAATGATAAGAAATATAAACGAGATCATATGGGATTTGTATAATATGTTTCTGAATGGCAGAAGCACTAGTATCTATGAGAAAAAAATTTGATACGTAAACTAGGTGGTTCATTTTCGGATAAGTAAATTCCCCCTTCCTCCCTGGCCTGCCAGAGCACATCCCTGCTCTACTAAACACAGCCAGATACGGTGATTCCCAGGTACTTAAGTTGCCAAGCAGTCCTTCTGGATTGGACCACTTGATTGGAACAGTTAAAGAAACTGCAAATTGCACTTTTAAGCACTTTCTGATTTACTGTCAGCAAATTTTCATGACACTCTTTCAGTAAAAATGATGTCAAGCAACCAATGGCAAGCTTTAATTTTTCCAGATGCTAGGTCTTCAGATATGGGGAAATACCACAGTCACTTGTGCATTCCCTGTAAACTCCAAGCATTAGCATTTTGAAGATGTTTATTTTTTTATTTAAATTCAATTAACCAAGGTATAATACATCATTAGTTTTTGGGATAATGTTCAGTGATTCATCAGTTCAGTATAACACCCAGTACTCATCACATCACGTGCCCTCCCATTGCCCATCACCCAGTTACCCCATCCCCCCCACCTACCTCCCTTTCCTCGACCTTCAATTTATTTCCTGGAGTCAAGAGTCTCCTATGGTTTATCTCCCTCTCTGATTTCTTCCGATTCAGTTTCCCCCTGCTACCCCTTTTGTTCTCTGCACTATTCCTTATGTTCCACATATGAGGGAGATGATCTGATAATTGTGTTTCTCTGATTGACTTACTTCATTTAGCATAATGCCCTCCAGTTCCATCCATGTTGATGTAAATGGGAGATATTCAACCTTGCTGATGGCTGAGTAATATTCCATTGTATATATGAACCACATCTTCTTTATCCATTCATCCATTGAAGGACATCTTGGCTCTTTCCACAGTTTGGCTATTGTGGACATTGCTGCTGTGAACATTGGGGTGCATGTGCTCCTTCTTTCACTACATCTCTGTCTTTGGGGTAAACACCTAGTAGTACAATTGCTAGATTGTAGAGTAGCTCTATTTTTAACATCCTGAGGAACCTCCCTACTGTTTTTTAGAGTGGCTGTACCAGCTTGTAGTCTCACCAACAGTTTAGGGGTGCCTGCATGGCTCAGTTGGTTAAAGGTTTATGTTTTTCTCTACATAATTTTTCTCGGTGTCTCTTGCAGTATTTCTTCAGTCTCTGAAAATTGGAGTCAGAATGGTGAAGAAATATTTAAACTACATATTTAATACTTAATGCTCAGGCTAGATCTTCTGCTAAGTGTTTGACATCTACTATGGTATCTCAACCTCAACTCAGAAGCCAGTCATTGATCAGCACCTTCCATCCCCATATCGCTTACCTAATTTCATCAGATAACTCTGTACTGTTGCCACTTGCCATTTTTCAAGCTAATAAGTACCCCTCAGGACCTTTGCCCCTGGTGTTCCCTCTTGCTGGAATGTTCTTTATATACATGACTCATTTCTTTACCGCCTTCAGGTCTCTACTCAAATATCACTTGTCAGTGTGGCCTTGCCTACCAGTCTATTAAAATTGCAGCCCCAGTCAGAAGAGTGTGCAACTCGTAATCTTGAGTTCATGAGTTCAAGGCCCACATTGGGGGGGGGGTGTAAAGATTATTTAAATAAATAAATAAAAATTTTAACCAACTAACATTGCAGCCCCAAAGTTTGCTACAAACAATATCTCCACTCTCTGCTTTTTCCCCCCCCCCCCCCCTACCTTTCCCCCATTTAAAACTTTAAAATATTCCCTTTTTTTCTTTTCCCCCCCCCCCCCACTGGAAGACTGACTACCCGGATGGCAGAGACTTTTGTCAGTGTTTGCCACTGTAGCTCCGGCTCTCAGAAGAGTGCCTGACACTTAGCATGGACTCAGAAAATCCTTAGTGAATAAATTAATGATTATCCTCATTTATTGAGTGAATTGAGATTAAGAGCCATCAAGTAATATGCCCAAGATTATAGGGCTAACAAGTGTCAGAGCTGTGATTTGAGCGGTTCTCTTTGCCTCAAAGTCCAGGCTTTTAAACACCATCCTTCTCAGTCCTGTTCAAAAAGGCAAAGCTGACTTAAAAGGCTTTGACAGTTTGCCAGAGTGCATCTCTTGTGTGTTGTTTTTCTTCATTGAACTCTGAATTCTGAGTGTGCCACTGTGATTCCTCTGTGTACTATCTATGCCACATCAATGGTTTGAGAGACTAACTTTCCTTGTAGTACTTTAATAGAAATATTTCGTGTAGGACAGGTCTTTACAATCTCCAGTGCATGCTTCCAGGACCCATGTCATCTCTCTTTTAAACTCATGACAACTGCACAAAGGATGTATTATCATCCTGGTTTTACAGATGATGGAAAACAGAAGCTACGAGATTAAAGAAATTGCTAAAGTTTATAAAGGTAATAAAGAGAACACCTGGGACTTGAATTCTCTGGTAGTTTAAAATTCCATGCTTTTTAAGTTTTCTTCATTATTCTGTCTGCCACCCCTAGTCTCTCCCTTATAGGAGTGTTCATATTTCTTCCCCCAACACATTAACATGGAGGTTTAATCTTGAAAGTACCAGAAGGATGCCACTGTAATACTCTTTTACCCATAGAGCATTCTTTCACCAGGACAGTGGGGCACAGTATAACCTTTCAAGCTGGACAACCTCAGCCACTCTCCATGATATGTCATTGACCAAGGTATATAACTTCCTGAGCTGCAAGAATCTCTCGATGTTCTAAGAACTAGAGAAAGTCTGCTTAGCAAATAGTAGATGATAATAAATTAGTAGGTGGTAAAGAATCGGCAGTGTACAGACTGTCATCTATAGCCTCTGTATTTGAGAGCAATGTTATCAATTGTAGCCAGTACTGAGAACTTTTCAGGGTCACTAAGTCTCTCAAAGCCGTTTTCTTTTTAGAACACTTCAAGAAACCATTGTGAGATAAACATCATTTCTAATTTACAAAGAAACATGTTCAGGTAGGTTCAACTGAGTTTTCTGATTTCAGAGAGTTATAAACATTGAGCTGGTATTCCAGTAGGGGCTTTCAGTTCCCCCATCCAACCTTTGAACTTGAAGTAGAATAAAAACACTCTCAGCGTCTCAGTAATGCCACTCCAGCAGGGATTAATAATTAAATATTATCTAAAATAAGACACCTCTCACATGGTAGGGTATGGCATGACACATCCTCACAGAAGTGAAATTTTAAAAATCAGAAGGAAGCAAGACCTCTGAACAGATGTTTATAGATAAGGATTGTATGAGATCTGAAGTCTGTTTCATGTATGCCTGCAGATCTTTTTATGATTTAACAACCCTCATTTTTTTCCTCAAGAAAAACTTATTTTAATGCCAATAAATACATTTTCATGATGTGAACTATCTTGTGTTTTGATAGTTATTAGCATACAAGTGCTGGGCATCTCAGAGAAACCTTTATTCCTCAGTCTATGAACATACCTGTTGCCAATATTTTTGAAGTGACTATGTGCCACCTGCTATGGGAATTACTTAAATGGATTAAAGATAGATACTACTATTATCCTCATTTTATAGGTGAAGAAAAGGAAGCTCAAACAGCTGTTAGGCTTGAGATTGGAATTTGCTTCTACAGCACAATAGGTAGTTTCTGGTCTCATAAGTTCCTAGCTCTCTGCATTGTTGAAGGAATTTCTGAAGAATCATTTCTCTGTCACTCTCCCTTCCTCTGTTCAGTTTCTGTAGTTTTTTTAAAAGACTTAGGGAGAGAAGGTGAGCAGGGGGAGGGGCAAAGGGGGGAGAATCTCAAGGGACTCCCCGCTGAGCGTGGAGCCCTATATGGGGCTCAATCTCATGACCCTGAGATCATGACCTGGGCTGAAGCCAAGAGTCGGAGGTGCTTAACTGATTGAGCCACACAGGTGCCCCCTGGTTTTTGTAATACTTAGCATAGTTACCATCTAGTGAAACCTTTGATTGGTAAATGTCACATTCCATCCCCTCTTATTTTTTTTCTTTAAGTTTTTTTATTGTTATGTTAATCACCATACATTACATCATTAGTTTTTGATGTAGTGTTCCATGATTCATTGTTTGTGTATAACACCCAGTGCTCCATGCAGAACGTGCCCTCTTTAATACCCATCACCAGGCTAACCCATCCCCCCCCCCCCTCCCCCCCACCAGCAACCTTCAGTTTTCTGAGATTAAGAATTCCTCATATCAGTGAGGTCATATGATACATCTCTTTCTCTGATTGACTTATTTCACTCAGCATAACACCGTCCAGTTCCATCCACGTTGTTGCAAATGGCAAGATCTCATTCCTTTTGATGGCTGCATAATATTCCATTGTGTGTGTGTGTGTGTGTGTGTGTGTGTGTGTGTGTGTATACACACACACACACCACATCATCTTTATCCATTCATCTGTCGTCCATCCCCTCTTATTTAAGGGTGATCTTAAGGCCCTGAAATAATTCTAGAAATGCAGGAGGAGGGAAAAGCAGAAAGCCTGGAAAACACACAGAAAGATAATAAGCTTTTATTTAAATATAATATGTAGATAGAAAAGCACACAAAGCATAAATATATACAACTCAATGAATTTTCATAAGCTAAAAGCATCTTTGAAACCCAAACCAAGATTAAAAAGAAGATTAGAAGATTATCTGTATCCCAGAAGCCCCGTCTCCCGCCCTGTTCCAAGACCCTACCAAGAGGAGCCATTGTCTTGACTTCTAATGCCATAGATTAGTTTTGCCTGTTTTTGAACATCATACAGATGGAATCAAACTATATGGCCTCTTTTGTTTGATTTCTTTTGCTGGACGTTTGATTTGTAAGATTTACCCTTATAGCTGTAGTTTTTAAATTCTGGAATAGTATTCCATTTTGTGGATATGCCAAAATGTATGCATCCGTTCTGTTCTTGGACATTTGAACTCTTGACAACGTTGGTTATTTTGCTACAATAACTGTTCTTCTACATGTCTTTGGGTGACTATATGCAAATATTTCCATATATATGTACATATCTAAGAACAGAAATGCTGGGTATGTTTAGGTTCAGCTTTAATAGATACTACCAAACTATTTCCCAAAGTTTTGTACTTATATTCCCAGTAGTAATTAAGTGGAAATTCCAATCACACCATAACTTTATCAGAGCTTAGGTACTGTCTTTTGTATTTCAGCCATCCTGCTCTTATGGTACTATGTTATGGTTTTACCTTGCACTTTTCTGATGACTAATAGAGTTGAACGTGTATCGCATGCTTATTGTGCATTTGATTTTACTGCTTTATGAAGTATCTAGTCAAGTCTTTTCCTATTTTATCTATTGTACTATCCTTTTCTGATGCACATAGTTTTAAAAGTTGAATGATTCTACATGACTGCTTATGAAAAAACAGCAACTCTGGGCGCCTGGGTGGCTCAGTTGGTTAAGCAACTGCCTTCGGCTCAGGTCACGATCCTGGAGTCCCGGGATCGAGTCCCACATCGGGCTCCCTGCTCGGCGGGGGGTCTGCTTCTCCCTCTGGCCCTCTTCCCTCTCATGCTCTCTGTCTCTCATTCTCTCTCTCTCAAATAAATAAATAAAATCTTTAAAAAAAAAAAAAAAACAGCAATTCTTTGCTCTGTTCCTACTCCATTTCTCCTCTCCAGAGTACTTCATTTTCTTCTCCATATCGCTAATAATCATACATTTATATCACCATTTCTTGGTTTCTCAGTTTTCGGCATTATCTCTTGACCACCATGGAAGATAAAAGGTTCATCTCTTTCTCAGCTTCTCACCCACGGTACACACAGACACTTTCCATTTCCCTCTTTGTCAATTGAGGGATGAGACCAGTATTCAGTGTTTACCTTATTATGTGTATATAAATGACATTTATATGGGAGCCACACAGGGAGCTATCGTTAGTTTTCCTGTAGTACACAAATGCTTTCTTTATCTGGATTTAATTATGATCTCATTTTGTTACTGTTTATTCACCCAGTCTTTCATTCACTCAGCATTGATTCAATCCTAAATTTTCCTTGAATAATAATATCCTCCTAACACATTGAAATGCATTTTATATTTTATAACTTTAACTTGAGGGAAGTTTTTTCCAAAGCCTTTTGACCTCCTCCATTCTATACTGTTAGCCCTTTAGGTTTCTATCAGAGCTCTTTTCTTTGGATCTCCTTTCAACCTTATCTCTTTCTTGCTGGATGTCCTGTTTCCTGAATCCGAGCTATTTCTCTTCTTTGGATTACAACCTCATTTTTATAGGACAGATATTTAATTGGCTTCCTGAGAAAGAGTGTGTGGAAAATAAATTGTTCAAATGTTTCAAATAATGCATGTCTGAAGATGTTTTTACTCTACCTTTGTACTTATTGATAGTTTGGATGGGCTTAGAATTTTAGATTAAAAAGCAGTTTTCTTTAGAACATTGCAGGAGTAACTCTGTTGTCTTATTTTTCAGTATAACTTTTGAGAAGTGCAGTGTCATTCCATTCTTGACTATTTGAATGACATCTGACTTTTCTTTTTCTGGAAAATTCTAGACTTTTTTTATTCTCAGTGTTGTAAAATTTGATGATGATGTGCCTGTGTGAGGACCTATTATGAAACCAATGTGCTGAGAACTTTGAAGAGCCTTTCAATTTGAAAATTCCTGGTTTTATTTCTGGGATTAAAAAAAATTCTTTAATATTTTACTTTACTGAATTGTCTTTGTTCTTTATTTCTGGAACGCCTATTATGTGGGTGTTAGACCTTTAGATTGGACTGATTGTTTGATTACTTCTGCCTCATTTATCATCTGTTTCTCCTTTTATTTCACTTTTTTGGGGGGGGGGAGGCAGAGATACTTCATCATTTCATCAACTTTATCTTCCAAAGTTGTTACTCATTTCTGCTATCCTCTTTTACTACTGTTTCCTGAATCTTCTTTTTATATTGTTTCCAATTCTTGTAGGTAGTAATCTTCTTTGATATTTTTGAGCAGACGGCAACAATTTTTGAAGTTTTTTTAAATTAATATTGTCTGTTTTCTCTAACGTGATTTTTTTTCCTGCTAGTTCTTGTATCTCCCTTTTCTCACACACCCAGTAGCCTTAGCTATCTGCTCACTTTTATGAGTGAGACATTAAAACGTTGGTGGAAACCTTAATTTACCTATGCAGGGTATTGATGTAAATGATTTTAGGCTCATTCTTTTTGAGCTGTTCCAGTCTTATAGAGAAGATTCTTCCAATCTAATGGAGGGAATTAAATTTCTGGAGAAATTACACTCCATTGCTAACATTCCGAGAGCCAGGTTAGGGGGTGGTAAGGCAAAGGGTTTTCAAAATTCTTTATGTAAATTTTCACTTAATCCCCTTTTTCTTAGTGTGGTATTGTCAGGAAAGAATTTCTTCTGTCCTTTAAGGTCCTTCGAGCTGACTAAGAATCAAATTGACATGACTGATTAATAGGATAAAATCAAATCTAATTTCATACATACAGGCAATCCAACAGACATGAGATTCAAAGACATTGAGGCAACATGAGGTATACATGTCATTCTGAACTAAGGAGAGGGAGGGAGTAGAGATTTGGGACTTCAGGGGAAAGGGATGCTATTCATGGGAAGATGAAAAAGTGTAAGTGTTTGGTAAGCAAATATTTGCTGGGCCACTTAGAAACAGAGGACTGTGATCAAACCTGCCTTGCTAGGTTCCTCCCTGTCAACCATGCATAGTTCATACCATAATATAGTTATCTAGGGTGATAGCTCTCTTCCTGGAGCTGGTTCTCTATCTAAACTCATTTTAGGCAATTGAAGAGGAGTTAAAGAGCTTTTCTTGAATTTTCTGGGTTTTGATTGCTTTTTAACATAAAATAATTTTTATGCCAAAGTAGCTCATATTGGGGCAACCTGCCCTTGGCCCCACAGTATCTTTGCTCTCAGCTGTCTTCCAGTTTTTGTGGTACCCTATGCTGGAAATAAAACTGTAGTCTTTGATGGGGCAGGAGAAGGACAGTCTGGATAGGGGAGTGGCCCTGAGGAATCTATGTAATTTCCAATTAATTTTCCCCTTTACCTCACAGCAGTTCCAGAGATAGCTAATGCTGCCAATTTCTGAGTTTGGTGATGCAAGTCAAGTTGCTTCTTTGCTTCCTCCACTGCAGGCTAGGAGTCATTTTTCCCATCTCTTCTGAGTGAGTTAAACTCATTCATCTCTTTCCTAGCTTCCAAACTTATGTCTCCTTTGTTTCTTCTCCAAGGTGCTTTGTCTTTGAGGGTTTGTGACCTTAATAATTTGTCTCTAATATTATTTCATTAGTATTTGATGGAGACAGTAAAGGCAAATGTGAATATTGAATCCAGTATCTTTAACTGGAAGGTATCCCCTCTGTTCTAAAATTGTTTCTTACCCACAGATGAAAAGTCATAAGGGACCCTGGCCAATATGAAAATGCATATACAATAATAGTATTATAACAGACTCTGAAATTAGCTGCTATAAAATATATTTCTCTTTGAGAAGAAACACCATTTATAAGTATCCCATGACAGCTGCGCTCTCTCAAAAAAAAAAAAAAAATTAGAAGAGGCTTCCTGAAAGGATAGACATTTCCCCATTGGAAGTAGACTATCTATTTAATTTCAAAGACTGATAGAGCATTATTTAAACGTTAAATGTTTGAATCATTCCTTTAAATTGGCAGGATGTTTTGGGAAATTGGGACTATAAATTACTGTTCCACTAAGGATAGTTAAGTCAGGTTTTAAAAAAATCAAGAACTATTTCACATGAAATTTCATTTGAAATACATTTTCAAGTGATTTGGAAGTGCGCCTTTCAGTGGCTTGGGAAATGACCAAGGGAATGTAAATAAGAGGAAATGGTAAAGGGAAATGTAGTACATAATTGGGGTTGAAGGACCATCAAGATATCACAGAGATGAACACTGGGCTCAGACTTATTTAACAACTTCATTAATGATCTAGAAGAAGAAAGATTCAACAAGTTAATTAAATCTACAGATGGTCCTCAGTGGAAGTTACAAATACCAGGGAGAACTGAGAAGTAATACGGAAAGACCTATGGGTCAAAAGCTTTGATAGCTTTGGGCACAGAAGAGCAAAATTAAATTTGGGGAGGATAATTACAATTGAATACACTTTGTTGATGAAAAAATAGGAGTTAAATTGCAAACAATGCTGAATAAAACATAGTAAAGCTAAAAGAAATTCTGTGGCTGAAGAGCAAATTATTTAGACAAGAGTAGAGCTTTGTGACTCTAGAAATAAATGCCCTTTTTTAATATATTTGTTTTCTGCCTAATATTCACAAAACATTTAATCACCAGAAGGTTAACATTACAAACACAAAAGTTGCTCTAACCCTCAAAGGTACAGTAGGTTGTACATTTTTGTACAGTAGGTTGACTAGAATCTCACAAATACACTGCAATGGATTAATGAGGTTACAATTGAGAAATGAGGGGAAGAACAGTATGATTCAGGAGGCACTATTGAGAGGGGACTATGTAGCAGTGGACTTCAACTCTTAAGGATAGACTGTATTGATGTGGTTGGAGTTTGGGAAGACTGGTGGGTAATTTTATACCCTATCCAAGTGGTGCCATTCACAGTAGGCATCCCTCTCAGGTCTGGGTGTTAGAAAGGCTTGTTGGATTTTAATGGTACTGTTAATAGAATAGAATTCGACCAAGGCCTAGGGGCAGTAGAGCAGGCTGGATGAAGTTAGAGTGATAACCATTAGAATAGACGTCCTCTATTTGTGGGTCACATGTCTACCACCGATTAAGTACTTTGCCCATGTCAGGTTTGTTCCAAGCACCTTAGTAAAAGAATTCCCTTTAATTCTCACACTCCTACAAGATTAGACATTATTTTCATCCTTAATTTGCAATCAAGAAAACTGAAGCCGAGAAAATGTAAGAAAATCATCTAAGGTTAAGTGCTAATAAGCACAGGGAAATTAGAATTCAAACCAAGGGCTGCCAGCTTCAAAGATCTGTATGTGTTTTGTTTTGTTTTTTTCAACTGTGCTGCACTATCTCTCATAAAATATAAACATAAATAATATATGCAGAACTCATGTGTATATGTATTTATCTGTTCTTTAGAGTTTTAGGTGCTTGTCCTAGGCAGAGAAACCTTTTTCTTTTGTGTCTTTCATTGACAGAGCTCTTATTGTATATAAAGTATGTGAGCAGAATTCACTATGCAATTTCCAACCTAAAATCATCTTAAAGGAGGAGTGTTTTGTACCTGGGTTAATTGATTATGTGTCTTGGGAGGGAAGACACATAAATTCATTAACATGTAGCAGAAATTATATAAATTGATAATGCCATCCCTGACCATTGTCTTAGGAGTACACTCCTAAGAAGAACCATGTTTTAAAATTTAAATATTAATTAATGTTTTCGGGAGGTAATGCTTATATATGTTAGAATATTCAGATATTCTACAAATTTAAGGAATTACATTGAAAGTCTCTATCCTCCAGCTACAAGTTTCCCTACGTAGAAGGAATAAGAATTACTAGTTTTTGTCACTTAGGCCACCAATTTTAATAGGACCAGATGGTATGGGTTTGTTTAGAGCTGATGATGAAGATACTTGGTGGAGTTAAATATGAGGGGAATTAAGTGGATTGGGGAGAATTAAGATGCACTCCATAGTTTTATTTGGAAGCAGCTAGACTGGGAAAACTCCCCATGAAAAGTGTACTGAAAACCACTAAGAAATAGAAAAGTGGGAGGATAAAATGTGGGCAGGTTTACTGGAAAGTGAACAAGCTATGAGGGGGAAATCCACATTAACACTGAGAAGAGATGTCTATGACAACTGATTGCTTAAGCCTCTTCATGTCTGCCATCTCTTCAGAATGAATCAAAATTCCCCAATTCTGGAGAAGATCTCCAGGTGAGAAGAATTCTGTGTTTGTAATAAAGGTGAGGTGGTTTGAATTGAAACAGTCACATTTAGGGAAGTCAAGTATCTCTTCTGGGCTAGATCACGCAGATTATGAAATGACTTTAGCACGCCAACAAGACCTTTCTAACTTTTGAAATCCATATTTGGCCAAATAAGACACATAGGAAGAAAATCCTGTTTTTGGTCCCTGGGGCAAGAGACCAAAGAAATCCTTCTAACATTGACTGAAATGACTCATTCAATTTCTTGGCCTCACTTCACCCACTAAAATGGAATCAGTGATTGCGGACCAAGTTTTTCATGATAGAGTGGAATCCCTTCTATTGCTCTAGTAATAGTAATTCCCCCATTATTTAACACTCTGTGGGAAATATCACAGGTCATGTTACAATGTAGAACCTTGAAAAGCATGAAATATTAAGAGCATAATTCTACTTTTTGACACCAGTAGAAATTACATTGGCCTCTCTGAAAATAACACCAGAATTGAAGGCTCAAAGATGAAGGAGCCTGAAAAAATAATAAAAAAGAAACATCAATCCTCAAAATCAACCAAGTATGAGAATTTATTGATTAGGAGGAAAAAAAAAAAAACACTAGCTGAGGTGACATCTCATCTAGAGAGACCAGGTCAATTCATACAGACTTTAAATGTCTTTTCAGTACCTTCTTCAATTCCAGGGACACGCAGTTGCATGTTTTGGCAGAAGCAGTTTTCACTTGCACCTACCTGATGATGAAGCCTCCTTCATCGGGTAAATGAATTTTTGCCCTGATACTTGTCATCAAAGCATCATTAATTCAGTAGGCCATACCCTGTGAACTTGCTCATCACCTGCAACGTAACCTTTTCCCGAAGGAGAAAAGTGTAAAGAGAACTAAACTTGTAGGAAAGGAGTGTGGGATGCAAATGTTTTCTAAAGCAATTTTTAATACCAGTAACCAAAATCACTTTTGTAGAGTTACCTAACTTGTTCACATATAAAACATAAAAAAATAAGCTGTGATTCCTTTAGTAAGTAAAAATTAGCTTCAGAATGCTAGATAAAAGAGCAGAAACTAGGGCGCCTGGGTGGCTCAGTCGTTAAGCGTCTGCCTTCGGCTCAGGTCATGGTCCCAGGGTCCTGGGATCGAGTCCCACATCGGGCTCCATGCTCCATGGGAAGCCTGCTTCTCTCTCTCCCACTTGTGTTCCCTCTCTCACTGTGTCTCTTTCTGTCAAATAAATAAACAAAATCTTAAAAAAAAAAAAAAGCAGAAACTGATTTCATCCCAGTAACCCAGAGGATTTCTAAAAGAAAGGACTAAAGACATACAAAAACCGGGCAGCTAGGGCCACTTATGAATTGCAGAATCGGTGTGTGTTCATTTAGCCCATAAATGGTTACCAACTAGTTGCTGTGTACAAAAATGGCTTAAAATGAATCCAGATCATGAGCTACCGTGGGAGATAAGAGAGGCACATAAATAATGATTAATACCTGATCTTAAGAGGATAAATCCTGTATGAGAGCCATGGAGAGCTCTGGTAGGACTTCAGTGGAGGAGTATTCCTTCTGTTTAGGGGAAATGGAGGAAGGATCAAGAACATTGTCATGAATGATGGGTGTTTGGATAGAACCTTAAGGAATGAGTCAGACATATCCAACTCAGAGTAGAGAAGTGGCATTCCAGACAGAATGGCACGAACACAATTTTGCAGTGTGAAATTACAGAAACATCTGGGGAAAGATGAGCAGTCTAGTTTGAAAGGTAGGTGGGATCATGCTTGCTTTTATTAAGCTCAGATGCGGGAGGATGAGTTAATCGTCTCCGTTGCTGCACACCATCATGCTGTTATTGTAAGTTCTCTCTCTTGTGTATCTATTTAATCTCTTCTCTCACTGCTCCCTGTTCTCATTCCTCACTCCACCACACAGACAACCATTTAATGTACCGGATCAGTCTCTTGACGCCTCTGTGTTCCTTTAATGTGAATTTCTTTTCTTTGCATTTTATTTTGCAATTTATTTAAGTGATACGATGCCATATATTTTACCATGATTCTTCCCTTTTAAAACCTCAGCACCTCTGTTTAAATGTAAAATTTAGATTGAGTGTCCTGTTTGCTTCAAGTTCCCTTGGACTGGCACTGCATCCTAGTGCAGGACTCTTCCTGTGCTTGCTTCTATTATGTTCTCATCCCTTTCCCTCCAAAATAAAACCCAGATGGCCACAGTCCCCCTCACCCACCACTGCTGTTACTACCAACTGCCTCTTCACGGTCCCCTCCTGGGCCTGTGTGAAAATCTCCCTGGAACATAGACCCAAAAAGAGACCGATGGGTTAAAATTCATATCTAAACTTTATTGGATGAAGTACTAACAGACTGTTTCCAGAACAGCTGCATCAGACCACACTTCTCTTGACAGTGCAGGACTCTGCCAGCATATAGATAGCATCGTCCCGGTGTCTGTTTGCCAATCTGATATATGTCAATGATTGGTCATTGTTTTAGTTTTACAAAGTACAAATGAGTTTGAGTATCTCTTCCTATGCTTCTTAGCCTTTAGATTGCCTCTTCTTTAAATTGCCTATTGATGTATTTTGCCCACTTTTCTATGGTGGTTTCTGTCTTTCCCTAGTTGATTTTAAGATTAGAATGATGTTAAATAGTGGCAGAAATGGGACATGCTCATTTTGTTCTCCATCGTAATATATTGTGGCATAAGTTTTTTTCATTAATTGTAATGTTTGCAGTGAGTTTTTTATTATTCTGATATAGAAAGTTATTTTCTATCCCAGAGCCATAGGACATGAAAAAAATGTGTGTGTGTATGTATATATATACATGACCTCACATAATTATATATGTATGAGTATGTGTGTATATATGTATGTATGTGTGTATATATACACGTGGATGTGAATCTCATAGTATAATAAATGTGTGTGTGTGTGTGTGTGTGTATATATATATATATGCATATACATGAGGGATATAAAGACCACAGTAAATATTGAGCTTATATTTTTGTGCAAAGTACATAATTTATAATTATTTTATAAAGTAATATATCTGTGTAAAACAAGAGCTGGCTTATAGTGTTAGGCATGAATGGCTTCACCATTTTTCACATGTCTTAAAAGGTTCCATTGATTTTTGTGAGCTAAAAAAGTGATGCATTTTCATTGGAAATATGGGAAAACGTGGAAAAGTAAAAAGGACAAAATTAAGATTATTCAAATCTTTACACCAAGGGAGGAAATACTCCTGGTACTCTATTTCACTTTGCATAATTATGTGTACTTTTTTTAAAAGATTCAATTTAAAAAATAGGCATAGTTTATCATTTTAAGTCCTATAAAACATGCAAATTATATATTAAATGTCCATTTACACTAAATCTTATATAACTATACAAGTAGTATTTGGTAGCCACATGTGCTCTACAAGCAGATTTTAAATTACCTAAAATCATGCATATTAGGGGCATCTCGCTGGCTCAGTCAGAAGAGCATGCAGCTCTTGATCTTGGGGTTGTGAGTTCAAGCCCCATGTTGGTTATAGAGGTTACTAATAAAGTTAAAAAATTAAAGTAAAATTATGCACATTAAACATTAATGTTATATAAGGAATATAAAATTCTATATAAACTTTAAAAATATATCTTTAATTAACAAGTTAGCCCACACTATAGATATTAGACTATATCTTATTTTTATATTAATGATATAAACTATTACTTTTTTACAGAAGAGATTAATAATAATAGTAGACTTGGCTTACTCACTGTGTCTTCTATTGGAATGCCCATGGGTGGACTTTATAACTGTACACTGTAGTTCCAAGCACCAATCTCTGAACATGGCTACAAACTATGTGCCCTGAGCCTCTCTGTTTCTTGAAATGTTCATTAAAAAATATGACATGTGTGGTTCCTCCTTTTCTAGCAATCCGAAAGCCTTGTGTGATTTACTCCCTATCTCTGCTCTCGTGTTGGATGACTCATAAATGTACATGAGTTCAGCTTTATGGAAAGTTTCTGGAGCCATGGGACTAGACGTAATTACCTTGGTAAGACCGAAGATCTAAGAGGTACCACCAATGTTGGAGAAAATTAGAATCAGCAGGAGGATCAAAGGAGACTGGCCTCAAGCAAAGGCAGGGAGCCTTGTATAACCTCAGAGAGGTCCAGTGTAAGGAGGGCAGGTGGAAGGAGCACAAGGTTTCATTACAGCAGAGAATAAAACTATTTTACCAATGACCTTTACAGTGTCTGGTACAAAATAGAAGAATGGCCTCTGAACTGAATTCCAAGTTCCTTTGTATGGTGTTTAAAAGCTACATTTGTTTTTACTCATATTTGCTTGCTTAAGTTTATTCCTACTCCATTCTTACTTTGTATGCTCATTTTTCCATTTCTCTTTCCTTCTGATTCCTTACACTTTAAGTGGAGAACGTATAGTCAGTGATTTTCATAGCATTAATTGGAACTAGTAACTCTTAAGTGATCCAGTTATTCAGTAGTAGTTAGAGACACTCAGAATGGTCATTACAATATTTTGATTTGTATGTCGCTAGGAATAACAGTCATCTTTTGAAGAAAAAAAAAAAAACTTAGATGACCTCAGCAGGTGTAACCAGCTGTATTTCCACAGGCTTCTCTTGAAATTAGCTGGATAGGCCCAAGGAAAATAAAGCATTAGGGATGGTAATGGAATATGAAACCTATTTATTTCAGGTCAGCCATATGTCTCCAAGTGGACAAATACTTCATGATTGGAGGGTTGCTAAGAAACAATGAATTGTGTGTTTAGTTTCATTATTAGTTACTGGGCATTTGGTCATGCTGTGTTGTTGACAGTCTCATTTTGATGGTCTTCAGTTATTGTCATCTGGTAGAACTTGAGGTAAATAGGTAAGAGCATGGGTTTTTGGATAAGCTAGACATGACTCTTATTTTAATGCTTACCATTATGTATCACTGGGCAAGTCTCATAACTTCCTTGGGTTTTAGTTTCCTCACCTGTCAAGTTAGAATAACAATGGCTAAATGAATTTTTGAAGGATAAGTAAAAATCATCATAGACAACATTTATTGAGTACTAACTGTTCCAGATGCATATTGAAGGGTTTCTCTGTGTGTTTGCTGGTGTGAGCATCAAAATGCAGACAAGAGGTTTCCCCCATTTTACAGATGAGGGATGAGGGGATGGAGACAGAGATAATAAGTAATTTAACCCCAGGTAAAGGTGGAATGTGGCAGGTCCAGGGTCAAGTTAAGGCACGCAAGCTCCAAGGGCCCGCATTGTTCTGCACTCTGCTCGGTTACTCGGCTGACATCTGTCATCTGTCAGAGCTCTGCTGCTGAGGGCTGGAAATGCTGCTGAGGGGAAACGGTGGTGATGCTGCTAAGGGAAATCCACAGAGGTGATGGTGGTAAGGAAAGAACACGACTGGCCTCCTTACCCTGGACAGGTCCGTTTCTTTCTCATAGCTACTTCAGTGTAGCATCGCCACTTAGTTTAGAATTTCACAGATGGAATATATGTGCAAATATGAAAGATTATTTCTGTACCCGTTACTGGTGGGCTACTCCGTGATTAGATGTTACTTGGAAATAACTTCTAGTTCTGTGTTTCTGTTTTCCCTTCATTTTCATGCTTCTTGAAGAAAGTCAACTTTATTTTTTTTTTAAGATTTTTTTATTTATTTGACAGAAGGAGAGAGAGCAGAAGTAGGGGGAACAGCAGGAAGAGGGAGAGGGAGAAGAAGCAGGCTCCCCACTGAGCCAGGGAGTCTGATGCGGGGCTCAGTCCCAGGACCCTGGGATCATGACCCGAGCCGAAGGCTTAACCAACTGAGCCACCCAGGTGCCCCAAGAAAGTCCACTTTAATAAAACTCTTGTTTGGGTCATAGAATCCTTTCTGGAATCTCAAGATTGGAGATTAAGATCAGATCTTCTCTCGTTCACCCCATCCCCCACTCTCCCCCCAAAGCTTGTTTCCTTATGAATTCCTTCTAGTCTGTTTGTGGTGGGGATGGTTGTTGTTTGTTGTCTGTGAAAGGGACTCACTCCCACTGAAGCAGCACGTTTCATCAAATTTTCATAGTCATTCCTATTTTCAGGTGAAATCTGCCTCCTTATAATTCAGCTATTGGTCCCTTCCATGTAACAGCTTCCCAGCAGCTGAGTGACTAATCTGAAACGTTTTCCCCATATAACTTCCCCTTTTGGATTTGATACATAGCTCAAGGCTGCCAAGTTCATGGGGGGGGGGGAGGTGTCATAATTCTGCCACCTTATATATTCACAGCCCTCCTGCTAATTTCTTCTTCTCTCTTCAAGTTGATAAACATGCAGCGCCCTCTGTGTGTCTCTCCATTTCTTGAATTGAAGGAAACTTTCATTTGTGCTCTGCCCAAATCAGATCCCATTAGAAAGCTCAGTGAGCATGTACTTATGACTGGTCTAGGCCACAAATAAAGGAAAAAAGTGAGACTTTTGGTTTCATTAATATGTCACCCTTTAGCATGTATCTTCCCATATGATTATGCCGATTTCAGCTCTTCTCTTTCCATCTGTCCACCCGTTTCGTGGTTAATGGTCCCTGTCCACATCACTGCAGGTTAAAGCACTAGGCGTAGAAGTCTGAGGAAGACAGAGAATGTTAAGAAGAGAGATGAGAGGGAGGGAAGGAGGTGCGGGGGAGGGGGAGGGGGAAAGGGGGAGAGATACCGACTTTGAAAGGGCCTATGTCAGTCCAACAGAAAATAACCCATTTCAGACCCCAGTGATGGCAGCAATGACAAATTTCACAGTGTGTCTTTGAATGTCACAGAGCTACAGAAAGAGTATGGCAAAGAAAAGCACCACATTTAGTCTCTATTCCTTTCTTTCTACTTCAAATTACACAACCTTTTCTGTAACATTGGCTGTTAAAAGCTGAACGACCACTTGCTATAAAGCAATCTTAATAGAACATACAAAGTGTCTTTTCAGTGAAAACGTAAAAGATTTTTATTGGACTGACGGTATAGAATCTGCAGCCAGAGCTCCTTGAGAAGAAAAATACATATTTTAGCCAATGTAAGTCACCTGCAAACCATAAAGCTCCAGGGTAATTAGAAAAAAAAAACATAATTAAAAGGGGCAATTGGGAAGACTTTATTTATTACTTTGAAAATGTAAAACAGAATCTTTTTCTCCCCCGAATTCTTAAATGCAAAATATTACCTGGAGAGT
Organism: Callorhinus ursinus; assembly: GCF_003265705.2. Taxonomy (NCBI): domain Eukaryota; kingdom Metazoa; phylum Chordata; class Mammalia; order Carnivora; family Otariidae; genus Callorhinus; species Callorhinus ursinus. Next base: position 26,464,496 of record NW_027397083.1, on the reverse strand, counting down.
GGGAGCCCAGGTGAGGACTGTGAAGCCCTGTCACACTTATGCATTAGGTATTGCTCCTGCATCCTGCTAACGTCAGCAATTTAGGTAAGTTATACTTTGTTCCCTGGGGGGACACTCCCCAGAAAGTGAAAATTGACCTAATTTTCTAAGTTCCTCCTGGAGGCCAGTGTAGTTCATAACCTCAGAACTGTACCAAGGATCTGTTAGACTGTTAGCTGGCAGGTGGAAACGTGCGTCACTGAAACTTAGGGAAAGGGATTGTAGCCTGTTTGGTCAGAGAAAGCAAGGCAGACTTCCTAGCATCTCTTATTTAACCCATTCATAGGACACAAAGCACTTTTGACCTTCACATAGGCTGGAGCTGAAGGAGAGTGAGTTTCAAGTCAGGCATCCTTGGTGTGCATCCTGTCTCCACCTGGGAGTAACTGTGATATTTGCAAACTCATCTGATTCCTCTGAACTTAAAGTGTAAAATAGAATAACAACCTCTACTTCACACCTTTGTAGTGAGGAATAAATACAAAAATGTAGTTGTAGAACTGTGTGTTCAAAATAGCATTTTTCTTAAAGATTTTACTTATTTTAGAGAGTGTGAGCATGCGCCTGTGAGAGATTGGGGGCCAGAAGGGGAGGGAGAGGGACAAGCAGAGCGTGGAACCAGAGGAGATCTCGATTTGAGCTGAAATCAAGAGTAAGCCGCTCAATCATCTGAGCCATCCAGACACCCCCCACAATAGCATATTTTTAAATACAGTTTCCATCCCTCTTCTTTGATTTAATTTTTAAACAAGGTGTTTGCTACTTAAATGTTTAAAAAAATATGCCAATCTGATCTCAGCTTTAAATATTTATACAGATATAGGCTTCGGTAATTCACCTTGGCCTCTAGTTCTTCCAGTTGTCAAGAAGTAGCCACTGTCATGGTTGGTTTTTTATCTAGTTTCCTTGGTGTCGACCATACTGAAATTTCCATGCAAGTGAGCTTGACAACTACGTTCTAGAACAGTTCTTTTGTGGCCTCTATCCATATTTTCAGCACCCCGTTTTCCTCATTCTCTTTCCTATCATCTGTAGGAAAGTATTGGAGATTTTAGGCAAGAGATCTGCTCATAACATTTGCATTCCATAGAGACTACAGTTTTAGAATGAAATGCCAGTGTTCTAAATGGTGAAATCAGAGACAATGTCACAAATGTATACTGTGTCAGCTATGGCATCTAGATTTTCCAGTAATGTAGTCACACTTCATTATCAGGTTGCCAAGTGTGGCCGTCCAAGGACAAAGGCAGAAGTAAGAAGGATAACTGGAACTGCAGAGTACTCTAATGCTTGATGGAAATAACCATTCTTTTTTTTTTTTTAAATCCACCTTTAATCTAGAAGCTGTCCTTTGTATATTGGTCTCTACCACTCTACTAAAGAGTAAATAGGCTTTATCTCCAGTGATGTGAGGGGTAGCTGAGCTACAATTCTTTAACCTAAGAAGGCATCTGAAGAAAGGTAAAGCCTATTGAAGTTTCTAAACCCATTCACCTCTACAGTCACCCTGAGATAGAGCTGACCATTGCAACTGTCTCAATTGGATAATCATCCAAGGGTGAGAGAGCTAAGAGCTAGCTAGCCCTGTTGATATTGTCTGATGCCTGAAGAGTTGAGCACTGGGTCAGTTATCAATATCTGTAGGGAAGCCACCGACAGAATCAAGTAAGAGGTAGCTGACCTCCTGTGGAGGACACTCTTTGCTGCTAAAGTGGGTGTTAGATTGTTCTGCATAGATTCGGGTATATAGGAAAATCCACATACTCTATTTTTATTATCTTAAATCATAACCCTCTTCTGAGCCCCCATTTCATAGACTGGTGGGAATTCAGCCCTTTCCAGAGTACTATGATGATCTTAGGGTCTCATGGACCCCCAAAAGCATTTGAGCATTTTATATAGTCTACACTGGACAGTACTGGGATGTTGATAGATAAAGGTACTCAAACAATGTTAAGAATTTTTCTTTCTCTCCTACCTGTTTTCACCTGGGATAATTTCATTACCAGCGTGGTGAAATGTATGCTCCCTACCACCCCACACACCCATCCTCACTTGCTGGTCATCCTAGCGGATATAAAAGAGTTCTTTAGCTCTTCCAACAAATGTGTCCTTAATTAGGTCTCATTGCAATGTTTAGGTTAAGTGTTGCTGATAGATCATTCTGCATGAATCACTGACTGAGGGAGGGAGAAGTCCATAATGAAAAGTTAAAAATGGGGGCTCAGTCGTTAAGCATCTGCCTTCAGCTCAGGTCGTGGTCCCAGGGTCCTGGGATTGAGCCCCGCATCCCACTCCCTGCTCCACGGGAGGCCTGCTTCTCCCTCTCCCACTCTCCTTGCTTGTGTTCTCTCTCTCGCTGTGTCTCTGTCAAAAAATAAATAAAATCTTTTTTAAAAAAGTTAATATTATCAGAAGAACAGGGAATCAATGTTGGACATGGAAAACCAACCAGTATCTATTTGGGCACAGAAAATAGGAATCTTTTCAAAGCTGGGAGCCCAGTTTTTAGAGTCTTGTCTCCCCAGGCACATCATTCAGCTATCTCCATCAACTCTAGCTCTGTCCATTTTTAGGGTGCTGAGAATGAGTGGATATAGGTTTCCATCACCTGTGGAATGCACCCTCTTCCATCCATTTATCAGTATCGTAGAAGAGATCTTCCTGCTCCCATCTCTGCAATCAAAAGCTCTGGGCTTCTCCCCCCACAGGTGCATTTGTTCCATTTCATTGCTAAACCTCAATTTTCACAAAGGGCATGTGACCTGCAAGTTATTTTCTCAGGCCTGAAGTTTAGGAAGAGGCCGGCTACTCTTAGAAGGAGTGAAGTGGGAAATACAAGGAAGGGATTATAAACAATATCTTAACACATTTTCCTTCCATGTTTATTAATTTATACTCATATTTTCTTATACTCGATCCACAGTAGGTCACTCAGAATGGACCAGCAGACTGACTTAATTATTGCTGTTCTTCAATTAGTTGCTTTCATATAGAATTAAGGGGACAGTACAAAGGCTCTATCAGGAATTTTGGAGTATGTGGCCCCTACTGGAACAATTACAGTAAAATAGGATTTTCTGACTTACCTTGTCCAGTTCTGCTTCATAAACCCCTAAAAATTCTAATTTGGGTTCGCCTACTCCTAATTTCTCATTTTACAGGCAAATTTGAGACCAAAGATGTTGTGACTATTCAAGAAGCAAGTAGACTTATAACTACTTTCCCGAGGCCTTGCTGTGATGCTAGGCACTATAGAATGACACTTCTTACTACTGAGTCATCACAATAGCCTAGATAAAACAGAAATCCTCTTGTGAGGATTAGAAAAAATAATGAAGAGAAATGATAATTATGAGGATTAGACATTCATCATGTAGCTGGTGTGGCCCAGTACTTGGATTTAAACTTGATTTTATTTTTTTTAATCCAAAGCTTACTACCTGAAGCTCAGCACTCCTGCCGGGATCCATATCTGGGTCTCCTGAATTTCAGGCTGGAAGACTTTCCTCAGTGGCCTGGAGGGGATCAGTTGCTGTTACTGTCTTTCAAATTCTGTTTCTTGGGGAAACTTCAGGGTTTTAGCAGATTTGCCTTACTACACGCTGGGGGTGGGATGGAAGCCAAATAGCTTACTCTAGGCCCTCCATTCCCATTTCAGCCAGAGGAGTCATACCTTTCATCTCTTAGGTTAGGGCATGGCAAGCAACCTTGCATTGGAAAAAAGGTTTTGCAGTAAAAATCTGTGAAGACCTTGAGTCTCATGATCTGTAAGGTAGTTTCAGTATGGCTTCTGATGGCTGTGTGGTTCTACCCATAGACCCTCTGGGCCCACCAAGCTCCGCTTTGGTCAGACAAACCACATTGCTGCACCAGGCCTTGCTGCTTCTTGGCTTGCTTTTGACATTGCCATCAGGCATTTTACTGATCACTTGTTTAGCATCCCGACAATGACCAAAAAGCATGGCCCCATCTAATTTTGCAAAGAATATAGGAATATCTTGGTTTTGTTTAGTCTGTTTGACAATTTTATTTTTACTGTTAAAAAAAATAGGATCTCGTGTGTGTATGCATGTGTTGTATTTATTATTTCAGAGCTGTCATTGTGTTCTGTACTAAAAAAATCACAAAGGTCTGGGGCCTGAGGTAATCAAGGTCAGTGGAATTGTTTCCAGTGAAGATAATATAAGAAACCAGATTGTGGGCCATAAGAAAGTTGGCAAGAACAAACTGTTCTCTTTAGGTACTATTTCTTTCCCTAGGATTTTCATTAGCTCCTCTGCAGCATCAATTATCACTTCCTAAGTAGCTGACTCACTGATCTATATTCCTGGACCTAATCCTTTCCAAACTCTAGATCCACATGCTGCTTTGAAATTGGTTTCTTGACGTGTTGAAAGACCCTTGACCCGGTCAAAAATGGACATACCATCTTTCCTTGTTCTGAATTAATTCTTTCTTCTAAAAGTTCCCATTTATTCTTTCCATCAACTACCCATTTTTTGTAAGCCTGCCCCTAGCCGTAGCCAGGAATGGTGGACCTGTACCAAATTAAGTCCTGAGACCCAGGAAGATGCTTACTGAGCCAAGCTGGACACTGAACACGTATTGAGCCAACTGGATTCTGTCTTCTGGGGAAATTTCAAAACAGGATGTAGAGAATGAATCAGTAAGACTGCACTGGCCACACGAATTTTAAGGTCATATGCAGATAGAAACTGAGTTGATGCTAAGAAAATGAAATTCATAGAGAAGCAGAAATAAGAGCTTTGTAGTGGAAGCCCATCTTCAGCAGAAAAGGAGAGAAGACGGATATGGAAGAGTAAATTTCTTGATTGCCTGGTTCCTGGGAACATCAGCAATACTTGATATCATTCGGTTCTGAAAGTTCTCTACATGTTTTTATTTAATCATACTTTCCCTTGAATTTATTTAAGTGGGGTTTTGTCCCTTGCAACCAAATTTTTCCTAATTGAGGCATCCCTTTTCCTGAGCTTTCTAATAATTACAAGAAGCAGATCATTTAGTGATTACTCTTCCAGTTATGGCACTACTTAGTGCTTTACCTTAATTAACTTCTCAATCTCAAAACACCCTTATGTGATAAGGAGTATACTCTTTGTACAGATGAGGGAATGAGGTTTAGAGAAATCAAGCATCTTGTTCAAGGCCATATAAAACTATGACACTAAAATTAGGCAATTAGCCATCTCACTAAAGTTATCTCCTTATTTCTGTTAATTCTACTTTTTGTCAGGCTCAAAAGTTAAATCTTTATAAAAAGTTCTTATTTTACATCATAACATCCAGTAAATTCTCTGAATTCTCTCATGAAATATTCTGTCTTTTGCTCAGCATTCTAATACCCCCAGTTTACAGTGTTGTAGTGGGCAGGTCTATTTTCTATAAAGATCTCCCATCAAATTTATTCTGTGAATTTTTTGCCAGATTCATCATTCCAAAGCCCAACTATAATTATTTTACTCTATGCTTTGGAGTTTTTCAGTGGATCCCCATTACCTGTCAAGACTGAAAGTAACACTTTTACACTATGTCAATGCCTTATCTAGGATCTCCCCAAATTAACTTTCCTATCCTGTCTCTCGTCCCTCTTAGGTTACCTTGCCCCCCTTCCAAACAAAATTATTCATTATTTCTCCAAATAGTCTTTGGATATTGCTCCTTCTATGTTCTCTTAGTTTTCCCTACCCCAAAAGACTTTGACTCTTCTGTAACTTTCTATAATCCCTTTGAAGTTCACCCCCTTCTGTAAAGTATTTGATGATTCTTCCAGTTGGGTGTGTCTACTCACTCTCTACCTTAGGACCCTTTGAATGTCTTAGATGCTTCTAATGTGGTTCCCCTTCCTTGTGATACAGAGTTGTTAGTTGCATATATAGGGATAGCATGTACTTGTCCTGTATACGATTACTGTGCCCATGGCAGTCAGCATGAGTTCACTTTACTGGGATCCCACGTACCACCTTAGAATCCCTCTAACTTAATACTCAAGGAGGACACTACCAACCAACTGGAATCATCATGCAAAATGAAACTGGACTGGACTGGTATCCTCATTATAGTAGCTCCTGCTACTCTTCATAGCTGTCCTTGACCTTGGACTCAGCACAGCTGTAGAGAGTGTTCTAGAGCCTTTGCTAAGGACTGCCTATCCTTGATTCTCCATTTTCTTTGGTCAGGGCACTGTTTTAGGTTGAGAAAGAAAGAGGCCAAATGTTCGCAGGCTCTGACTGCCTTTTCTGCACTTTTCCCACTAGCCTTACTTACAGAGATACAGATGCTGGATCATTAAAAAAGGCAACTACCTTATTTAAAAACCCCAAAACCTAAACACGTGTTTTAATGTGAGCATAGATTTCCAATCTGCAGATGAGAAGGTTGTTACTTTGATGTGTCATTTATTCCCAATACAGCTGGTCATATTTTTATCTCAGTTGAGCAGACACTGACCTAGACGTTATCTGTCCCCTTCTTACAGGTTGTAACTTGACATTTGGAGCCTCATGTTGTCTGTCACTCCCTCATACACACATACACACATGCCAACGAGCATACAACGAATGAAAGAATGCAAGAAAGAACAAATATGTCAGGAAAAGACACCATTCAAGTGGGTTTTACCTTTTAAAATTTAGGACATAAAATTATTCTGTTAAGATTTCATTTATATTAAAATATATACTTATAATAATTGTATATTAGATGAATGTTTAAAAAAGTGAGCTTGCTTTATCACTGTTCATAACTACTTTATGCATTACAATGTTTTCCCCTTCTTTTTTATGTGGGACTCTTTTTTTTCCTTCTGATAAAATGGAAATGTCAACTGCCTTTCCTTTTTCATTGTTCTTTCTCTTTTTTCTTTTATTTCTTTTTTAACATTTCCTGGTCTGGGCTCCATTCCAGCACTATATGCACATGATTCAATAATCTATAACCAAACATAAATCAGATACAAGTGTGATTTGTTACATGTGTAGATTTCTGTTTATGGTGTCTTGATTGAGATTTTCAGCAATAAGAGGTAATATGTAATCTCTACCTATGTAAAAGTTTCATGCTGTTTCATCACAAAAATGATTTGTGTCTTCATTATGTCAGTAGAGAGAATATTTGATACAAGGTTGCCTACCATGAAGTCCCTGTGGTGTGGTGTGCTTGGCAAGCTCCCCACACTGCGCTGGAGCAGACGGTGTGTGCCAACTGGTGGTGGGATTAGAGACACTATGCACTGGTGGCTGATAAACAGCAATTTAGTTGTGGAGAGAATTAGCTTAATATAAACCCAGAATTTCTTCTCCCCCTCCCCCAGCAGATGGCATATATGGTGATATTTTCTGAAGAGAATGTTGTCTGGCCATTTTGTTTCTCTTAATATACCAGATGTGCTAGAGCTAGTACCAATTTGGGGGTCAGTTTACCCAAATTCGAACGTTGGTTCCCTCACAAATTAGTATTATAACCTCAAGGGAGGTATAGAACTTTCTGCTTCTCATTTTCCTCATCTGGAAGTGAATAGAATATCTAATTTACAGGTGAAAGAATTAAATGGGATTTGTGTAAAAAGTGCCTAGCATAATATCTGCCATACAGAGGGCATTTCAAGAAAAGGAAAGTGTTGGTCTCCTGCCATGTATGGGGGGGGGAGAGGGAGGGAGACATCATCCACAAGTGAGTGAGCAAAGGACACTGTGGTTTCATGGAGGTTTTGTAAACCCTGTTTGTGGGCTTTGCTTTGTTTTTGAGTTCTCAGGAATTCCTTTGTTGAAACCAAAACCTTGAGGAGTGTTTGCTTACTCTTCACTCCTCTTCATTAATATGTGTCTAACAATAAGTAACAATCAACCCTATTTGGAGTAGGGAAAGAATAAAAATACTTTAGTGGAGATGTGTGTTAAAAATTATTTGTGGGAGTGCCTGGGTGACTCAGTTAAGTGTCCAACTCTTGATTTTGGCTCAGGTCTTGATCTCAGGGTCATGAGGTTGAGCCGCACCGCCCCCCCCCCCCCCCCCCCCCGCCACTTGCCCCCCAGGCTCTGCACTCAGGGCAGAGTCTTTTGAGATTCTCTCTCTCCCTCTCCTTTTGCCTCTCCCCCAACTTAAACGCTCGCTCATGTACTCCCTTTGTCTCACAAGCAGATAAATAAATAAAATCTTAATTTAAAAAATGATGTTGTCCACAGAAACACGGAAACTCCGGTGAGGTAAAAAATTTAAGACGTTACCAAAAAAAAAATCTGTCATCTCTGGTTCTCCTGATATCCTGGGCAGTGATCCTGGCCTCTGATCATGGTATGTTCTCTTACCTCCCCCTTGTATATGAAATGTGGTATTCTAGGTAATCCAGGACTTTGGCTAATAAGACAAGTGTGTGGTAACAGAACGCATGAGAAACTTTATTAAATCTAATAAAATTCTAATTGCCAATTCAGAGGGTACCTCAGTCCCATGCAGTGGCTTGCTATCACTGTTGTTAAGTATCAGTATCACTTTGTGACAACTGTTCAGGACAGCTGAGTCATCCAGAATTCTCAGAGATGGGATTCAAGATCAACTATGACCCAGGATGTCAAATCTGGATGAACCACCTATTACAGTGGGCTTGAAATTACATTACCAAAAAAAAACGATGTGGATTGCTGGGGGTGGGATGTAGTAAATGCACTTTCAGCACCCATCCCAATGTATATTTGAAGAAAAAGTTTGATTTTAGAAAGATGAATTTAAATAAATCTTTAACCAAATCCCTATTTCCCCATCTTACTTTTATGAAGTCCCAGAGAAGTTGAGTGCTTTGTCTCAGTCTCCCATTAGATTAATAAGGAGACAAAAATAGGAACCCAGATCTTCTGACGTCTGGCTTCAGGTTCTCTCCTATTTTGGGCTCTGTTTGTCTGCATACCTGTTCCGAGGCATCTCAACTGCCTTGTCACCCTTCCTCCTCAAATATTAGTTGTTTGTCATCTGTGTGGAATGGCAAAGCAATTCCTCTGATGTAGAAAAATATTTTTTTGAGGCTATGGCCAGATATCAACATTTATTTCCTCCTATGAGCTGTCATAATTTGAATCAGTCCTTCCAGAGGTAAAAAACAGGACATACTTCATCAGCTGTCAGGAAGCAGGGGGCCTCAGTGGGGGCATGTAAACGGCATTTTGGTTTATATTCCTGCTATAGAGCAGTAATAGCATGATCAAGGCCTTTTTGCACACAATGGTAGTAAAATCTTTACAGCCCTCCATTTAATGACAGACTGGTCTTTCTGAAGCCTTAGGACACAAACCTACCCGGAATTAGAGATTAGGGAGAAAGAAATTCATGAACTTGAGCAACCATGATTATTGTCCAGAGAGACTAATTATATGTTTAATGAGCTTGAAGCAAGTGGAAGATGCATGAGAATTCTGTGCCACTGGGTCTAGTAAAGGGTCTCTGGAAACCGAGTTAATTTGAATATATTTATGAAAGAGGGGTAGGGGCGAGGGTGGGTCAAGGAAGAAAGAACTGATAGGAATAGAGCATGCAGGGTATTTGGGGTTTTTTTTTACCCTCTTTGATTTTCTCTCTGTCTCTCACACACACATACCCTGCTTTGGGAAATTGATGGAAGCTATGAATAATCACCGCAGAAATATTTGCATATATACCCTGAACATGTTTGAGAATGAGTAGGGGCTTGAGTGTCCCACTAAATCTATCCCATAGGCACCCATGGATCACAGCCTAAGAATCACTGATACAGCAAAAGACAAACCAGGTATGATTTTGTTTATATTATGTCTGATAAACCCTCCTTGTCTTCTAAACTCTTTGTTTTAATAAGAAATCTCCAGATTTTTCATGAATATGTTAATCTTTTATTTTTATTGCTTTGCTTCCTTTCACTGCACCCTTTGCGTTTGAAAGGACATTTTACAGAGTGGGAAGAGGGCTATTTTAAAATGGGCCTTTGCAGCATGCCCTTAGAACTGGTACCTGCCTCTGAGCCGCACTCTGAACTATCACTTTACTTCAACTCTGGAGCCATGTTTAAAGTGTGGATGATTGTGCTAGATAATATTCTCTCTTCGAGCTAATCCAATATCAGAAACTCCATAATCTCCCATATACAATAACTGCTGCAAGGGTCTCTATTAAACTTCTGTTTGTCTAAATGCCAGTAACAGGCAAAGTCCAAGTCTTACCCCCTACCCAGGACAATCTTAAAAATATCTACTTATCAATGGATACAAATCCAATAACTCCACTGGATAGAAGTACTTGACTCCCAGAGCTCACCCATTAATTTTGGCTTTTATGAGGAGAAATTTTATAATTGTAACTCATATTAGAGGACTGACCACTGATGTAAAAAAGAAAAGCATTCTCATGTAAAATGCTTCTAAAATTGCACCTGTCAGCATAGATTTTCCAAATCAGAGCCAGACTGCCCAGTTTCATATGCTCATTCATCAGCTTACTACTTGTATGGCCTTGGGCAAGTGTGTTAGACAGTTATCTCTTGCTGTGTAACAAATAACCACAAAATTAGCAGCTTAAACCAACATACACACACACACACACACACACACACACGCACACATATACATATGTATGATCTCATAATTTCTGTGGGTAAGAACCCTGGGCATGATTTAACTGGGTTCTCTGCTTCAGGGTGTTTCACAAGACTGAAACTCAGGTGTCAGCCAGGACTGGGTCTCACATGACGATAGCCTGGGAAAGGATGCACTTCAAAGCTCACTTCGTTGTTAGTAGGATTCTCTTCCTCATAGGTTATTGGACTGAGGACATCAGCTTCTTGCTAGCTGTTAGCTACAAGCCACTCTCAGTGCCTTGTCACATGGTCCTCTCCATATGGCAGCTTACTTCATCAAAGCCAGTGCAAGAATCAATAGAGAGAGTGACAGAATCTTAGGTAACCTAATCACAGAAATTATTTCTCAACACTTTTTCCATAATTTGTTGGTAAGAAGCAAATCACATTTCATACCCATTTGTAGCAGGGGTTGGGGATAACAGGAAGCCATCTAAGAGTCTGTCTACCAACATAAGTCACTTATTTGTGTATCTGTTTTTCCCCAATATATAAAGTGTGGGGGGGGGGACTAGTGAAGATAATAATAGTACCTACCTCATAGATTTGTGAAGATTAAAGCAGCTGATCAGCTAATATATGTTTAAATAATAAAACTGTGTCTGGTACATAGCATATTCTCAATAAAAATTAATTATTTGGGGGTGCCTGGGTGGCTCATTCTGGTTAAGCATCTGCCTTCGGCTTAGGTCATGATCTTGGGGTCCTAGGATCAAGCCCTCGGTTGGGCTCCCTGCTCAGTGCGGAGCCTGCTTTTCCTTCTTCTGCCTCTCCGCCCTGCTCATGGTCTCTCTCTTTCCCTCTCTCTCTCTCAAATAAATAAAATCTTTAAAAATTTTTTTAAAAGATTAAAAAATGGGCCTTTGTAATCAAATCTCTTAATATGGGTTACTTTGGATAAAAGGACTCCACAGATACTTCTGGAATAGTTTCAGCCTGTCTCAATGCAGGACTCTCCTCCCATGCTGAGCTTCTAATGGATGACCCATTTACTAGGGCAGTTTCCATCTCCCCCTTCCCCTTGTTCATGCTCCCAATGAGGCTTTAAAGAATAAAAAAGTGTTCCCAAAGAAAGATGTCAGCAGAAAATGAAGAAAACCAGAGAACCAAGATAATCCCCAAAGTACCTTCTGAATTAGTTAACCATGCCAAGTAAATGCCATTCACTCTTTCAGGGCTGTTCTAACTATCTGAAACTGGAGTGAGTTAGAGCTTTGACAAAAGAAGCTGGACTTGTCTGAGAAACTCATCCCTGAAAGCACAAATGTAGCATCATTGCTTCCACCTTCCCTTGCCCTTGCTCTCAGCAACTTTATGGAAAGGAAGAGCAGAGCCATTAGAGAAGATGGCTAAATGTGCCTTTGCTGCCACCTGTGTGCCGAGCTGCACAGCCTGTGGCTGCCTCAGAGAGAGTTGCCCCGGAGAGAAACAAGTGGTTTAGGCAAGGTGGGGTAAGTGCCTCTTTCTCAGACTTGAAAAGGATTTAATTTCTCACTATGAGTTTGGTAACACCAGGCCATCTTGGGTTTTTTGGAAGTTTGATAAGTTTCTCATCTTACTGAAACTGTGTGCGTCCAGATTAAAAATGTAATGATGATGCTAGGTTTATTGATCTTTCTTTCTTGTGTGTGTTTGGTTTCTCATTCGTTTCCTTTTCTCCTGGTCTCTTTTTTTATTTTTACAGGAATGGTCTCAGGGAGTAACTGTATCACTATGATGTCCTTCCTTTTAGTGATAACGGAGATCCAGGCTGGGGTTTTTAATCCCTTACTTTGCACAAGAGTATTATTTCCCTAAGGTTTGCCTTTCATTTGCCTTATTTAAAGAAGGTGAAGCAGAAGGGCAAGGGTTGGAGTATTTCCTTTCTCTGCCACTAATACTTGAAGACAGATGTAGAAGTCATGTGTTTGGGACTCAGAGACCCATGACAAGTGACATTTTAGTTGTCACTCTTTAGCTTCCATTCACTGGGTTTCCACGATCCTCAGGAGGGGGTTGCAGGGGATGGTAGGGTATAAACCAACTTCTGGTGCTGTGTGCTTCCAAAGAAATTATGTCTCTTGCAAAGACTGAGCTATGCAATATTTTTGGTCTCTTGGAGTCCTGCCTCCATTCCAGGAGGCAAATATCTTTCTTCAGAGATGAAACTAAAACTCGAGGTACAGTGTCTCCAAATGCTGATTCTCCACTAAGAACAAAGATTATTGTCTGTTTTTTCTGCCCACTCCTTGACTGTAGTTGACCTACCTTGTTCAGGCTTGGGAATAAGTGAAGACAGCTTAAAAAATTCGAACAGGAGGGCGATGGGCTAAAAGGAGTATTGCCTTGGATGGCAACAATTTAGTGCTTCTAACCTTGGGGTGGGGGCTCCTTAGTAACTAGTGAGGTGGCTGCCTTCATAAATGTTGGCCTGTGTGGACTTTCATTTTCCCTTCAAAAGTCATTCAGGCTCTGTTCCTTTACTCCCTGCATTAATTAGTCATTTGCAAAGGGAAACGAAGAGGGGGAAAAAGGAGAAAAGGGAAAAAAGATTTCTGACTGCAGAAATCTTTTCTGGATTTCATATAATAAGGCCAGAATTCTTTGAAGAAAATTCAGGTGACAGAAAGATAAATAGATTTTCTATCTTTCCACTTCCCTGTTCACTCAACCCGGAAGATGTCAAGGTGGTGATTTTTAGAAACGGCATCTCCCACAACTGCTCAGACCCAGAAACCGTATAGCAGGGATTGGATCTTCAGAATTCTACATGTAAACCAGGGGGCTGGTGACAAGTGATCCTACTGGCATGGCCCTGGAGGCAATTTGTGGGCAGCTTCACTGATCTTCACTTGCTGGAACACATGTGGACTAAATCCTAGGCCCTTTGTTTTTCTTCTGATACTTAGTTGAGTCAGGACAACAGTTTTGTGAAGTGCATTTTAGTTCGCTTATATTCTGTCCCATACTTCATGTTGGTGATTTCTTTAGCCCATCTAATCCTCACAAAAATGATGAGTTTATCCCTTTTCACGGATGAGGAAAATAATGCAGTATGAAGTTATATAATTTGTCCAAGGTCTACAGCTGGTAAGTGACAGAATGGGGACACAAAGCCAGACAGCATGGCTACCAAGTTCATGCACCTAAACCATATGACACACCGCCTCTTACTACTGAATATGTTCATATGTGTAAAGAACTTAGAGCCTAGAAGGTGGTGTGTATTACGGGGTGTGTGAGTATTTGCTGTTTCTGCTGCTGCTTATTCTTGTTGCTGTTATTCTTCTTGATCTTGCTCTTCCTGTTCTTCTCCCCTTCTTCCTCCTCCTCTTTTACCTCCTTTTTCTCCTTCCTTTTCCTTCTCCCCCTTCCTTCCCTTTATAATAATTATTACAGTACTTATTTTAACACTGTGTTATGCCAGATGTGCATTAATAAGTTGCTCCATTTAGAACCTTTTTTTGTGATATTTACTCACTAATTACTAAGAGATGTTCCCATTCATTATTTGAAGTTTCATATATATCTTGTATATTTGGTGATTTTTGTATCAGAGAGCTTCTTGATTTTTTAAAAATTCGGGGGGGCACCTGGGTACCTCAGTCAGTTGAGCATCTGACTCTTGATTTTGGCTCAGGTCATGATCTCAGGGTCATTAGACAGAGCCTGGAATTGGGCTCTGCCCTGAGTGCAGAGTCTGCTTGAGATTCTCTCTTCCTGTCCCTCTGCCCCTCCCTCTGCATGATCTCTCTCTCTCTCTCTCTCAAATAAATAAATAAATGTTTTAAAAAATTAAAAAATAAAAATTCAGATTCCTTGCTTAAGGAGCTTCCCAAACCAAAAGATGATAATTTGCTTGTCTCCCAAATATGAATCTGTGGGTTATTTTCTTTTGCTAGCAAATCATCTGTGATATACCTGTTAGAGTTGTTATGAGTGAGACTGATTGTATCACAGGAAGTTCATATATTCAGCAGTTAAAAAGGAACAAGAGAGTCCATGTTGAACCATTCTAGCATCCCTAGAATATACCCCACTTGATCGTAGTGTATGATCCTTTTAAAGTATTGTTGAGTTTGGTTTGTTAATATTTTGTGGAAGATTTTAGTATCTGTATTCATCAGGGTTATTGAACTGTAATTTTCTTATTTTTGTGTTGTCCTTTTCTGGTTTTGGTATGAGGTGATGCTCGCCTTTTAAAATGAATTTGGGGGCCGCCAGGGTGACTCATTCACTTAAGTGTCCAACTCTTGATTTTGGCTCAGGTCATGATCCTTGGGGTCGTGGACTCGAGCCCCCTGTCAGGCTCTAAGCTGAGCAGGGAATCTGCTTAAGAGTCTTTCTCTCCTTTGCCTCTGTCCCTCCCCCTGCTTGCTCGCTCGCTCACTCTCTTTCTCAAATAAATAAAATATCTCTAATAAAAAAAATGATTTTGGAAGCATTTCCTCCTCTTCAATTTTTTGGAAGAGTTTGAGAAGGATGGGTATTAAGTATTCTTTGATTGTTTAGTAGAATTCACCACTGAGGCCACTTGGTCCTGGACTTTTGCTTGCTGTGAGGTTTTTGATTACTGATTCAATCTCCTCACTGGTCATGGGTCTACTAGGATTTTGTATTTTTTTCA
The DNA here is from genome assembly GCF_003265705.2 of Callorhinus ursinus. Taxonomy (NCBI): domain Eukaryota; kingdom Metazoa; phylum Chordata; class Mammalia; order Carnivora; family Otariidae; genus Callorhinus; species Callorhinus ursinus. The sequence goes on along the minus strand of NW_027397083.1, from coordinate 26,449,233 downwards.
TGATTCAGTCTTAGAAGATTGTATGAAATGTATTCATTTCTTCTAAGTTGTCCAAGTTGTTGGCATATAATTGTTCATAGTATTCTCTTATGATCCTTTGTATTTCTGTGGTAACAGTTATAAGTTCTCTTTCATTTCTGATTTTATTTATTTGAGCCCTCTTTTGGTGAGTCTGGCTAAAGTTTTGTCAATTTTATCTTTTCAAAGAACGAGTTCTTAGATTCATTTGTCTTTTTGTTGGCTTTTTAGGGTCTATTTCCTCTATTTCCTTTCTGCCAGCCCTCACTTAAGGCTATCCTTCCATGATAAATGTAAGCAGTATATCTCTTCACAAGAACCATAAAATCTTTTTGAGTCATTTTAAAGAAAATAAAAGAAGTTGATTCCCGTGGCCTATTTGTTCCATAAAAGCAAATGCTGTGTCTTTTATTTATGCATAGTTGATTTTCAGTGGCTTTTAAATAAATGAGGTTTATAAGAATGAATGAATAAATAAATGAGTGAATGAACAGTTGAATGAAGATGTGCTGGAACTTATGTCCTCTCTGGTAATGCCATTCAGTTCTGTCCAATAAATATTTATTTGCATCAGGTACTGAGTTTGATACCATGGATACAAAGATGAGTAAGAACCCATCTGTTTCTTTCAAGGAATTTAGTAGGGGACAAGGGTACCAATTATGATTAGGCAGCTTAGAGACTTTTTGTTACTTAAGTCTAGTAGTTGAGATTAGAGACCCAAGTCTCTTTGTCTTATTTGAGCAAAGGTGGTGTCTTTGCATCAGGATAAGGGCTCTTTTGGGCTAGAAAATCAGTGAAGACCTAGGGCTGCAAAGTAAAAAAACAAAAAAAACCTTCTTCTCTGTAGTAGATTATATTATTAATTCAAAATTTGTTCCTTTTTTTTATTGGGGGGGCTTTCCTTCTAGGCTTTTCTAAACCGTTCCTTATTAGGTTTCTCCTTATCAAAGAATGGTACTTCCCACTCTGATGACGTCATTAGCCATATGACTTGCTTTGGCCAGTGGAATGTAAGTGGGAGCCACTTGCATTACCTCTGATATAAAGCTTTAAGAGCCATTGCATGGTTCAGCTCTTTCTTTCTCTCGGCCATGAGGATGGCATGTACAAAATACAGGTTGGTTGTTCTTTCTGGATTCCAGAGTGAAGAGGATTAGAGCAGAGCCGCAGCCAACCTGCACAAACATGTCAAATGAATGAGAATTAAACTGCTACTGTTGTAAAAACAGAGATACTGGGATTGTTTATTACTGCAGCATGCCTACCCTAAGATAATGGATATATTTCCCAAGAGCAGAGAAGGGGGTATTTCCACCCACTTTTCCCCTTAATGATCCCTGCTCACATTTGCCTGTTCCGGGAAGTCTAGATGAAAGAAGAAAAGGATTTGGGGGTACTGGTGGATACTATGTTCCTTTGGTTTCAATGCAGTATAATATAATACCTTTGACCAAGTCCACTAGTACTTGAGGGTTGGTTGTACTACCCAAACACATAAAATAGATGCAGTCAATCTTGGTCAAGGTAAAAGGTAGGTAATGAGAGAAAGGGGCCTCTATGAAAACAAAGCCCCAAATGAGTTTTTATAATCCTGCTGAGGCCATTTTGAGAGATCTAAAATTGCCACACAGAACTGAAAAAAAAATCCTATCAGTAAGTTGTCATAGAAACCATCACTTTTTTTTTTTGTATAATACTGAGACAATTAAATGTTAACCTGGTTATTAGTAGAGAGAAACTGCTAAATTACATATTGGAGAGCTTTTGATGGGTCACAGAAATAGAGTCCCAATCAGTCATGAATTCAACTTTTCTCAGAAGTTTTTACAGCATTGCCAACAAAAGTATATAGTGCAATTCTCTGAGGAAACTGTCACTCTTCTCTGACTATTCTGTATTGCTGGTCTCAAGGAAGAGAAGTTTTCACCAAAGGTATTTGTTTGATACATATATTTATAACTACAGAATATAATCTTAGTCAATCCCTTGGGGAAAAATACCTAGGTTGTCAATTTGCTGAATGAAAAGGAAAATATGTAAGCAGGAGTATACATAGGGGATAGCAAATATGTAGCTCTGGAAGCTGATAAAGAGATTAGTTCATTCAGTCTATGAGAAATTCAGCTTTCATCATGTATAGAGAGTATCTCAGTAAGAAATCTGTCTTTGAGTCTCATTCTTTTCTGTAAAATGAAGGTATGCCTGCAATATTGACCTCATTTAATATTAAACTCAATCTGAGAGGATTCAAGTTAAACATTGTTGATTAAACATATGCATTTATATTTGCATATCTCCTCATATCCCTGGGAAAAGAACAAAGTTGTATAAATGACAATAAAGAGATAAGAAAAAAGGTAGAAAACAAATATAAAAAGGAAAGGGGATAGGAGTGGCTGAGAATGGAAGATATGGAGTATATGGACAAATAAACAGCAGATCACAGGAAAATGAAACTTAAGTGTTTGCAAAGTCACAAAGAAAATTGGAAAGACTTAGGAAGTCTTCAGACCACTGAAGATGAAGGTCAAGTGTGAGGAGAAACTGAGGAGGATTGGATGAAAACTTGTTTAAGAAGTAGTTAGACCCCAGGTCCCTTTCCCTCCCTTTTGCAAACAGAGGCTTCATCTTTGAAGCCTGAACCTTTGTTTATGTGAGAAATTGTACCAGAAAACCTGCAGACATGGGAGAACAGGTACAGCAAAAGGCAGAGGGAGGATGCATAAGAAAAATCAAAGAAAGTAAGTGTAAGGAAACCTCTAAAATGTCAGCATCCCTAATTCTTTCCCCTTACTTGGCAGTCTGGCATTTACTTCTCAAGGGGATAAGAATGATTGCTCTCTCAGAACAATGACTACCTCAAAATAAAAGACCCTGAGGTATCCTAGAATTTGAATATCTTGTAACAAAGTAGCCAGAAAAGCCTAAAAAAATCAAAGACAGAAATAAAACAAGCAAAATGGATGAAAGAAACCCACAGACAATGAGTGTGAACATAAAAAAAATGCCCAAGGAAAATCTATAATATTTGCAGAAAGATGAAAAAGCATTGTACTTATGAAACAATAACATGCTATAAAATGAAACATTCTAAGAATGAGAAAGAAGTTTTAGAAATTAGAAAAATGATAGAAATACAAAAGTTCATTAGACTAGTTGGAAGATCAATTTGAAGGTATCTCAAGAAAAGAGAATAAAAGCCAAAAAGGAAAAAAAAAGGGGCGGGAAGGAAAATAGGGGAGCAAAAATAAGAAAATTAGAGGACATGTTCAGAAGGTTAATTCTGGATAATGGAAGTTACAGAAAGAGAAGGCAGAAAACATTAGAAGAACATTAACAAAGATTTAATGAATAAAATTACCCCCAATGCAAGGATGTGAATTCCCAGACATGAAGAACTCACTAAATATCTAGGTACGATTTATTTTTTTTACTTTTTTTTAAATTTTATTATGTTATGTTAGTCACCATACATTACATCATTAGTTTTTGATGTAGTGTTCCATGATTCATTGTTTGTGCATAACACCCAGTGCTCCATGCAGAATGTGCCCTCTTTAATACCCATCACCGGGCTAACCCATCCCCCCACCCGCTCCCCTCTAGAACCCTCAGTTTGTTTTTCAGAGTCCATAGTCTCTCATGGTTCATCTCCCCCTCTGAATCCCCCCCTTCATATTTCCCTTCCTACTATCTTCTTTTTTTTAACATATAATGTATTATTTGTTTCAGGGGTACAATTAAAAAAAAATCATACCACTGTAAAATTTTTAAACAGAAAAAAGAGAAGATTCTAAATGCTTCTAGAAGAGAAAACAGGTCATGTATGAAGGATATAGAATCTGAATGGCATTGACTTCCCACTTAGTATTAGAAACAAGAAGACTATAGGAGAAGGTATTCAGAATCTTGAAGGAAGTTAGAGTGCACAGTTGTATACCCAGCTAAATATTGGTCGATATGAAAAGTGTTGGAGACAGACTAATGTTCCCCCAAAGACGCCCAGGTCCTAATTCCCCAAATGTGTGAGTATGTTACTTTCTATAGCAAAAAGGATTTTACAGATGTTATTAAATTAAGGACCTTGAGATGGGGAGATTATCCTGGGTTATCAGGGTGAACCTAAGTAATCAGAAGGTCCTTGTAAGAGAGAATATTAACCAATTATAAAGACAGTGCTCACTGTTGAAGCTAATTCCCGAAAGTAGCTCATGCTTGCTTTCTTATGAAGCTACCAGAGATGTGCTCTTCCAAGATGAGGATGTAAACCGTGGAATACATGGAATTTGGCAAAGTGAGTATGCACACAGGAGAGAAATTTTAAAGGATGGGATATATAGTTATAAAGTCAACTTGTGCCAGCCATAAATAATGTTGACATAGTTATAAGCATTAAAATTTGACAGACAAAATTTGTGAATAAACTATGTGAGGGCATGCATGTAGCAGAAAACAAAAAGGTGTCTTTGTCTTCCTAACAGGGACATGAGGTAACAATGTTAAGAATTAGAAAAATCAAGAAATGAGCATTAAACACAAGTTCTCCATAATTGTGGAAGTAAATACCAGAAGACATGGCTAAAAGAGAAAAATATGCTTGCCTTTGAGGGCTGAGAGTCACAAACTGGAAAGAGTTAACACTTTTAAACAGTTTATGTTATTATGTAGGACTAGAAATACATAAAAAGAAATAAAATGAGATTGGAGAGGAGAAAATCTTTTGGTCACTTTCTCCTTTTTCTTCCTTTTTCAATAATTCCATTTCTCCTTTTTCAAGAATTCTACTCTTCCTTGATACTAAGTTTTCCATTGGACTTCTTACCTTGTAATGTTAAATGCCTGTGTATGGGACTGTTGGCTGCTCTAGTCCCTGAGCTCTGCATTCACAGTCCCAATACAGTAGCTTGCAGTTGCCATATGATCTAAGTTACTTAGGCTGAATTCTGTGTCTCATTCATTCATCATTTATCCCAGAATCTAGTAAAATCCCTGGCATACAATATATAGTGGTTGAATAAATGAAATTCTGGCTGAAAAATGAATGAATGCATAATCGTTATTACAACTTTATGAGCATCATAAATCACAGATTAATATGAGAAAAGAAGGTACTTTTAGAGCTTTTCATGGGAAGTGGGTGTTTGAAATGTTCTTGAGGAGATAATGGTAGCACAAATTGCATATCTCTGTATGGACACATACACTGTTTTCACCTCCAGAGCCTCTAAGTTCATTATATAATTATGCACACTTTTAACAAGGTCTCTGTACTGTACTCAGGTTGATTCTGCAACTGAATCACTGTGGTGATGTCATTCACAGAACACAGTATCATACTGCCAACTATTGGGGATAGACTTCTCTGTGTAATTGTGATGGACGTCTCACCACAGTTGCTGTGTGCTGACAGTGATCTGAACTGTCTTTGATGATTCCAATTGTTTCAGTCGACTAGAGCAATTATATAATACTTTTAAAGTAATTTATAGTTCTCCCATGCTCCTGTGATTAGGCTGACCAAATCATTGGTTGCCAAGACAGTATAAATGGCATCCTGGACTTGGATTTGAAGACCTGGATGCAAATCCCATCTTCATAAAACTTCATTAACTTCTGTGAGTTTATTTGTCAGTTATCATTGCAGTAATTCTATGTGATAAACAATTCCTCAGTGTAAGGGCTTATGGCAGCAAACATTTATTTTTCTGACTCACCCAGGTCTGCTGGGTTGGCTAGGGCTCTGATGGGTTCAGCAAAAACTGGCTGGACTTAACTTCAGGTAGTAGTTAGGTTTAGATATATTCCAGATATCGATTCACAGGGTTCAGTTAGGAAAAAAATTGAGCTGTTATAAGTATTATGGCAATAGGGGTTTTATTACAGTAAATTGATCTTACACCAATGTAGCTGTTCAATAAAGGTCTGGTAAAGAGGTGAAGAGGAATCAGAAGCCAAATATGGGTGAGAGAAGGATACATGGATGAATCTGACTTGGTTTGTGCTCTCAAATAAGTCTCTCATGCTGAAGCTCGGTAGAAAAAGCCTGGAACACGTGTACTTATAATCAGAGGTAGAAATTGTTGTCTTCCAGATAAAATGATACAGATTTTCAGTGAACAGACTTAATTGAACACAACTTACTTGAGAGAGAAGGAAGGGAGAGTTAATAGAGGGCTAGTATTATATTCTGTGGTAGAGGGAGAACGTACAGAGATAACATCTTTTGTCCTCCATTTTTCTAGAGTCCCCATAAAGCCAGGGTTATGGTCTATCATGGAGAATAACCAGTGCAAATACTTTTCTGGCAAAGAAGTGAAACAAAAGGGTTTTCTGTCATTCTGAGCCAATTTAAGTCTTTGAAGTCATTAATTCATTTGGAGAGTTTCTGATGAAATCATTATTTTAAATCTGGGCAAAGGATTTGGATTCAGTTACTGATTGATAAACATTCCAAGAATGCTTATTTTTTTTCACCCCCCTCCAACCTTCCCACTTAGTTTTCTCTGATAGAATGTTTCAGGTGGAAAAGCCATAATTACCCTGCTTTAGTTGGAGACCTCAAGAAGACATCTATTTTTATAAGATTTTTACTTAGAAACCTTCTGTTTTCTTCAAGAAACCGTAAGGACCACCTTTCATAGCTGACCTGCTACTATTCAGGAGAGATGTGATCTCTGTGAGAAGGTGCTGAGGAAGAAAGAGAAGGAAAACACATCTAATTCACAAATGATAGAGGGTGGCCCACTATCAGTTAAAGCACATGCTTTGTCATCTAGGAGTTCTAGAACCTATGAAAAGGCAGCACCATGAAAGGACTTTGTTGTCTGTGATAATCTAGGAAAGACCTATGAACGTTTCCCTCGGGTGTCTAGACCTGTTACTGTTGCTGCTAGAATTTGTGTGTGGGGAGTAATAGCCTCACAGTCACTTATCATGGCCCCTGATAAGTCTCCATATTGCAGTGTCTGATTCATAGCCAACACTTGAGGCCTTGGATCCCAGACCAGTTCATTTTGATGCTCTGGTCTACTAACTCCTCATGACATAGAAATTTTAAAGCGAATGGGAGTTCCACTTTTACATTCACAGGAAGTATTTTTAATTTGCTCATGCAAGAAGAAAGGAATTGGTTTGATACTTTGATTGCTTTGTTCACTGAAATAGTGATTTTAAAACATTTAGTATTAAACTGAAAAGTCAAAAATGTTTTAAAACATCTTTAAGACAATTATATAAAGCTCATGGGCTTAAATATTAAAGTAACACTGACAAGTTGGGAGGAATGTAATAAGATGATTCAAATGTCTTAGCTGATTTTCAAAAAAGGGCTTAAATCTGGGTTTCCTTTTTTAGCTTTTCAACTGATAAAGGGGAAATTTTTGACTTTTTTTAAAACCAGTATATGAATGTGGAAGCTAATCTATTATGGGCACGGAAACCACGTCAGGCAAAGAGGCTTCAATCCTGTCTTGGCTGTAAACATGACTTCAGTGCGGTGCCTAGCAGAAGTATGCCTTGTTATTCCAAGAAAATTTGCTATTCCAAACCTACACCTTCTAAGCTGCATCAGCTTTGAAATTCAAATGCCACATCATTTGGAAGTTGCTTTTGAAGGGGAAAATATATTATGATGTGTTTTCCCTTGTCGACTGGATTAATGACAAAACCTTTGTGTGTTTACTGGTTAGAAAAGGCAATGAGGGGCGCCTGGGTGGCTCAGTCATTGGGCGTCTGCCTTTGGCTCAGGTCATGATCCCAGGATCCTGGGATCGGGCCCCGCGTCGGGCTCTCTGCTCTGCGGTAAGCCTGCTTCTCCCTCTCCCACTCCCCCTGCTTGTGTTCCCTCTCCCGCTGTGTCTCTCTCTGTCAAATAAATAAGTTCTTTAAAAAAAAAAAAAAAAGAAAAAAGAAAAGGCAATGAGCAGGATCATCTCTTATCTGTCTGTAAGATAAATTGACCAACGTGGTTGGTTTAGGATGTGGTTTTGCAAGATTCCAGAGAGCATCTTGGCCAGTTACCCTAAAAACCTCAGGGACACCATTTCTTAAGAGGCAAGAGAGGATCCCAGTGCCAGTCTGCCTTATTCCCTTGATTTGTTGATCTGTAAAATGATAAGAATAATATCTATCTTAGTGAGTTGTGATGATATAAAAGAGGCCAGATTTCTATACAATGCTTGGGACATCTTAGATGCTTGTTACATGCTCACTTCTTCCATCTATTGCACTAAGGAAACCATTAGGCAGATACCGTGAATCCATGAAGCAAGTACAAGGAAAACAAAAGATATTAAGCTATTAGTATCACAACTAAACATAACACCTACCTAGATTCACTGCTTGTTAAAATTATTGACTATACCTGACTTATCTTTCCAGTGACAAGCTTACTTGAAATCCAACCCTTTTGATCATTCTTGTGTCCCTTTGGTTTTCCACTATATTTTGACATTTTGGATGCATTTTAAAGTTGTATTTATTTTGGCTAAAGACACATCCTACATGATATATATATTTGGGAGTATTTTATGAGGGAGAATGTTTTGAATTCTTATGAGCATCTTTTTCTACTTGTACATTGGAAAACAGGACTTATGGTCATTTAGTCTAAAATCTTCAACTAATCTTTAATTTGTTGTTTTACTTTACTTTTTAAAGGGTATTTGAACAGGGTGCCTGGGTGGCTCAGTTGGTCAAGCGACTGCCTTCGGCTCAGGTCATGATCCTGGAGTCCCGGGATCGAGTCCCACGTCAGGCTCCTTGCTCAGCAGGGAGTCTGCTTCTCTCTCTTACCCTCTTCCCTCTCGTGCTCTCTATCTCTCATTCTCTCTCTCTCTCAAATAAATAAAATCTTTAAAAAAAAAGGGTATTTGAACATTAAAACTGGTCTTAGGAGAACCTTTTTTGATGAAGTCCTCTGTTACCACTCAGATATGCATTCAATCCCGTTTAGAAGAATCTGGGTCTTCTAAGACACAGTGCAGTGCTTTTTAGATCATAGAACCTGATTTGTGGGATGAACTAGGGTCACCATTCAGGCTTCATGAACTTCGGATAATAAGAAGTGGCAAAATAGAAAACCCCTCCATCTGCAGCAGAAGCCAACAGGAATCCTGCCTGACTTCCGGAAGAGAGTGCTTGTCTTGCCATTCCTCAGTCCCCTGCAGCATTTTGATATTTGTTTTATCATTTGTCACACTGTGCTCTCGTGGTTATTCCTCCCCAACCAAATTGAGCAACTTGAAGATACTTATCAAGTGCTATTCATTTCTATATCCTTTAGATATGTTACATGCTATACTATGGAGCATAGTAGGTCTTCAATGAATTTTGAAACAAGAAGCAAATGATTAGGGAGAATATATATATATTTAAAAAAATCTTTGGGTGACTTCTAAATAGAAAACACATCTAATCTAATTCTTTCAACTTGGGAGCAAACTACATTTTAATTTAATGGTGCTATTGATTCAGAAGGATGTTGGAGATACCTGCTTGCTTTCTGCCAATATCTGCTTGGCTGAATTCCTCTACTTGCTTCAAATTTATGCTTCTATCTTATCTTCTCAGAGAGGCATGTCCTGACTACCTATTTAATATTTCAGCGTGTTCCCCTGCCTCACTCTTTTTTTAAAAAAAGATTTTTATTTATTTGACAGAGAGAGACACAGCGAGAGGAAACACAAGCAGGGGGAGTGGGAGAGGGAGAAGCAGGCGTCCCGCCAAGCAGGGAGCCCAATGCAGGGCTCGATCCCGGGACCCTGTAATCATGATCCGAGTCGAAGGCAGAGACACAACCACTGAGCCACCCAGGTGTCCCCCCCCCCCGCCCAACCTCACTCTTTGCACTTCCATTGCCTGCTCCCTATTCTCTGTTTTCTTTTTCCAAAATCCACTTATTTTCCAAAACTCTACATTATGTAATTATTGACTGTAATTATCCTTCACTGTCCCTATCCTGCAAGGAATAGGTTCCCTTAGGGCAGACCTGTTGATGTGTTTTGTTCACTGATATATCCCATGTATCTTGTATGATGTCTAGTACGTAGTAAGAATTCAATAAATCTTTGTTAAAGATATGAATACAAGATTCTTTTTTTAAAGATTTATTTATTAGAGAGAGAGAGAATGTGTATGAATAGGGCAGGGGTAGGGGGAGAGAGAGAGAGAGAGAGGGAAAGCAGACTCTCCACTGAGCAGAGAGCCCCATGTGGGGCTTGATCTCACCGCCCTGATATCACAACCCTAGCCTAAACCAAGAGTCGGATGCTCAACCGATTGATGTAGCCTCCTAGGAGCCCCTGAATACAAGATTCTTAAAAACAGTTCTTATGCCTATAATATGTCTCCAAGGCAGGTGTTAGGATTTAGAGATTTTATACAGATTTACCATAGTAATGTTGGAGTCGTAAGGGGTCTAGTACCAGAAAATTATCCATTTATCCCAGCTGTGATTCCCTGAAGTTTTGCCATAGTTGAGAGATGTTTCCTTGTGTATTAGCACCAATGGGGCATTCTGGGCTCTGAGTGGCCATCAACCTTGTCCTGCTGCTTTTACCTTCTCCCTTTGTCATTAGGCTCAGTCTACTTCTGTACACTTTCATGCATAACCATGTTATGTCCTGTGCTGTTAGCTGTCTGTCAGCAGGAGTAAAGCTACGTGTATATGAATGTGAGCTCTGAATTCGAACTGCTTGGGTTTTTTCCTTGAACTTACCTTTGCTCATTGGATGTGTGACTCTGGGCTGTTTTTCTTAACTGCTCTGTACCTCAATGTTCTCATCTATAAAATTGGGAAAATCCTTGCATCTTCTTTGTAGGGCTGTTTTATGGATGAATAAGATCCTGTGTAAGGTGCTTAGAATGGTGCCTAACATAGAGTAAACTCTCAAGAATAGAATGAAAGCTATTTTAGTTTTGGCCTAAGTGTACTATAAAATTTGAGTGTAGAGATCATCCAGCCTTCTTACCTTTTTGGGTATGTCCTATTGAACATCATACCAAAAATTATGCCTATCTACTGAAGGATTCTTTGACTTTTCAGTGCCCTCTTTGGTCGGTTCTAACAACTGTGAAGGAAAATGCTCTCATGTCCCTAAAGATAGGTAAGGAAATATAAAATAAAATGAGTTTCACACACTGATGATATTAGTTCTTTTTTTTTTTTTTTAAAGATTTTATTTATTTATTTGAGAGAGAGAGAGAATGAGAGATAGAGAGCACGAGAGGGAAGAGGGTCAGAGGGAGAAGCAGACTCCCCGCTGAGCAGGGAGCCTGATGTGGGACTCGATCCCGGGACTCCAGGATCATGACCTGAGCCGAAGGCAGTCGCTTAACCAACTGAGCCACCCAGGCACCCCTGATGATATTAGTTCTTATTATAGTAACATTTCTTTGAGGAATCTGGAGTGAAAATACTTATCATTGTTGCATCTTAGAGCTATTAGCTTCCTGACTCTCAGCCTTAAACCTTACATCACTCAGCTCAAATCCTGACAGTTGTCACTGCCCACCAGCTAAAGGACAACAGGATACACCTGTAGTCAAGTAAAGTTGGATTTAATACTCACTGCAACAAGGGATATTGGACATTATTGGAAATAGTAGCTATCTCAAGAAAATTTTAGGGTATGGCTTTTATGTGATTTGGGTTTGTGTGAGATGATTTGGGGAGGTTTCAAGGAAGAAGGTGTCTATTCTGGATTGAGTATTTTAATGAGGAAGGGACAAGTGCATGATTGGGCTACCTTAATAATTCTCATCCATGAATTTGTAGAAATTGAGCAGAGATAATGCCATAATTGGTAAAGAAGCAGTAGTCACTGTTACCTGAGAGTGGGGAATGTTTGGGGTTTACTTTGCTCTGTATTCATAACTGTACTCATATGTGATATGAGTGGGATATTACTTTGGTCTCACTCTATCATGATCACTGAACAAATTTATGTGAAATTGTTTAGGTTCAGGAGAACACCATTCCCTAAATATTAGAGCCAGAGCAGATATGAGGTGAAAGTTGTCAGCCTTCTACAACCTTCTGTCAATCTTGTCAACTTTTCTATTTCATTCCTCAAACTCCCAGGAATTAATTGTGGTCTTGGTCTGATATTCCAGTCATTCTCAACCATAGACATGTAGCCTTGCCTAGATTATCTGTTCCTTGGACCTTGTCATCTGTTCCTCAGACCTTGTTTTCTGTGCCTCACCCCACAAATACCCTTTTCCTTCCAATATTAGATTAGCCTCAAATTAAAGTAAACGTTGTTTCATCTCTTTGGCCATCAGGACCAGATTAGGGACTTCCCCAGTTGAGAGGAAGCCTGGAGGCCCATCAGTTTCAGTCTCTTTCCTACCAGATGGTGTTGACAAGACTTTAGTAAATTTTGTAGAAGCACCTGCCCAACCCATGAGTATTTTTTGTGTCTTCTTTGGTCATTTTAGACATATCGTTTATCACCCAAACTAGATGTTTGCATATTTTAGACATATCTTTTATTACCAAGCTAGATGGTGTTTCTCACAGGCAGGAACCAGGTTTGTTTTTATCCCTCACAACATGTAATAATACAGTAATGAGCATGACAGGATAATCAAGAAATACTTTATAGAATGATTAGCAAGATTACCAGAAAATAGGGCCCCTGGGTGGCTCAGTTGGTTAGGGGACTGCCTTCTGCTCAGGTTGTGATCCCGGAGTCCTGGGATTGAGTCCTGCATCAGGCTCCCTGCTCGGTAGAGAGCCTGCTTCTCCCTCTGACCCTCTCCCCTCTTATGCTGTTTCTCTCTCTCTCTCTCAAATAAAATAAAATCTTAAAAAAAAAATTACCAGAAAACAGAAAAGCTTATTGTCACTATGAGAATAAGCCACCTTCCACACAGTACTTTTTTTCTAGGTAGCAACTACTGTATTGTGGTTAAATTTGGGAAGGCCAAAAGAAAAAAAAAAAGATAGCTTAACTAATTGTTCTGTTACTGTCAGAACAGTAACTGTCAGTCTGTCAATTGTTATATAATTGACAAGACTTAGCCCTTATAATAGAATTTCTATTCTTATTTTCCATGTCCTGTAGCCCTGTATTTTCTGTAAGCTTCTCTATTCCGCATTAATTTGTCATAACTCATGAAAGAGAATCTAATTGCTGACACTATGTACATTTTAGGATTAGGCTCCAAAAGTCTTTCCCAAAGCTTGTTTCAAATACTACTATGAGCATTCCCCAATCATACCCTCTCTTCACATCATAGTTGGGCAAAATCTTCAATTTTCCCTTTCTTAAAAGATGCAAGTAAAAGTACTAAATAAGTGTGTTTTGTTCTATTTGAGAAATTTTCACTTGTGATCAACAGTGATAGCATTAAAAATGTACATGTTTGCATTTGCTGTCTGGTTGGTTAATTTTGCCCTATTCTTTATATTTTGTATGTCTTTATAAAGAAAAGAAAGGAAAATAATAAAATAAAAGCCTTCCGGAAGGAGAAGAGACTTTATTCTCTTGTTTGTGTAAAACAATAATCTTGCCCACTATTGGAAGCAAATTAAAAAACTTTTTATTTGAGCTCAAAATGCATAACTTTTCATAATTCACTAGATTCATTAAACGGTATTAAAAATGGAAAAAATTTCAGCTATGTACAATGGTTATTTGCTTAAAATCATAATTTTTCTTTTTCCTGCCTCCCATGTAATTTAATATAATGAGGAATATATCTTTTATAAGGCATCAATGCATCCCTTTAAAACTAAGTAGCACAGGGGTGCCTAGGTGGCTCAGGCGTTAAGTGTCTGCCTTTGGCTTAGGTCATGATCTCAGGGTCCTGGGATCGAGCCCTGCATCCAGCTCCCTGCTCAGTGGGAAGCCTGCTTCTCCCTCTCCCACTCCTCCTGCTAGTGTTCCCTCTCTATCTCTCTCTGTCAAGTAAATAAATAAATAAAATCTTAAAAAAAAGAAACTAGCACAAACCCTTTTCTCTGCCTCAATAAGGTCATATATAATGTGGCTATGAATTGTTAATTCTCCTTTTTACTTTTTCCACCAAATTTTATATTGGTAATATTGATGATAATGACTGGATCCAAAGAAAGTCAAATAAGAATTTCCTATCTGTCATATAGACTTGTGAGGTTAGTTCATGGGAGGTGGCCACCATAAGGCAGACTGAAATGCAGAGGCAGTCCTTTCAGCCACAGCTCTGGGTTTAGGTGGGATACAGACTAAACTTGGAGTGATGAAATGAGGTAGAGGTATGGCTCAAATGGTGAAGGTGGGTCTTTGAGGGCATGGGAACAATTCACAAGTGGGAATCTAAGCTATAGAGAAGTCTACTGAGAAATAATTAGACCTAACATGCAGTAAAACACCATAACATGGAAGAAGAAAGTCAGTGGATATTCAGACAGGTAGGAGGATGCTAAAGGAACTTCTAGTCTTCATTTCTGAAGATAGAGCCCAGCACTGGATATTATAAAATATTAGGAAATGAGTAAGCCACAAGAATGAAACATACATTAATCTAGGCCATACATGGAAGAAGAGGGAAAGGGCCAAGGGCGGCATTAGAGGGATCATGCCTCAACATGATAAAGGCCATATATGAAAAACCCACAGCTTAACACCATATTCAGTGGTGAAAAACAGAACTTTCCCTCTAAGGTCAAGAACAAGGATGTCTACTCTTGCCGCTTTTATTCAACATAGTAGTGGAAGTCCTAGCCACAACAATCAGACAAGAAAAAGAAATAAGGGCCATTCATATTGGTAAAGAAGAACATAAACTGTCACTATTCACAGATGACATGATGCTATACCTAGAAAATCCTCAAGACTTCACCAAACCACTACTAGAAGCAGTAAACAAATTCAGTAAAGTAGCAGGATACAAAATTAGTACCCAGGAATTGATAACGTTTCTATACACTAATAACAAAGTAACAGAAAGAAAAATTAAAACAAACAAACAAAACACCATTTACAATTGCACCAAAAAGAATAAGATACCTAGGAATAAACTAGAGGTGAAAGATTTATACTGCAAAAACAATAAAAACTGATGAAAGAAATTGAAGAGAACACAAACAAATGGAAAGATACTCTGTGCTCATGAATTAGAAGAATTAAATTAAAAAAAAATTTTTAGATTTTTTTTTATTTGAGAGAGGAACCATGCAAGATAGAGCATGAGCAGGAGGAGGGGCCGATGAGGGAGAAGCAGACCCCTGCTGAGCAGGGAACCTGACATGGGGCTCGAATCCCAGGACCCTGGGATCATGACCTGAGCTAAAGCAGACACTTAACCAACTGAGCCACCCAGGTGCCCCAAGAATTAGTATTGTTAAAATGTCTATATTACCCAAGGCAGTCTACAGATTCAGTCCAATCCCTGTCAAAATACTAACAGCATTTTTCACAGGACCAGAATAAATAATACTAAAATTTCTATGGAACCACAGAAGACCCCATATAGCCAAAACAATCTTGAAAAAGAAAACAAAGCTGGAGGCATCGCAATCCCAGATTTCAAGATATGCTACAAAGCTGTAGTGATCAAAACGATATTGTACTGGCACAAAAAGAAACCTATAGATCAGTAGAACAGAATAGAAGATACAGAAATAAGCCCACAATTATATAGCCTATTGATCTATGACAAAGGAGGCAAGCATATACAATGGGGAAAAGATAGTCTCTTCAATAAATGATGCTGGGAAAACTGGACAGCTACCTGCCAAAAAATGAAAGTGGACAACTTTCTCACACCATACCCAAAAATAAGCTCAAAATCTATTAAAGACCTAAATGTGAGACATGAAATGATAAAAATCCTAGAAGAGAGCATAGCAGTAATTTCTCTGGCATTGGCTATAGCAACATTTTTCTAGATAAATCTCATAAGGCAAGGGAAATAAAAGCAAAAATAAACTATTAGAGCTACATGAAAATAAAAAGCTTTTGCATGGCAAAGGAAACCATCAACAACAAAACAAAAATACAAACTACTGAATAGGAAAAGATTTTTATTTGCAAATGATGTATTTGATAAGTGGTTAATATCCAAAATATATTAAAGAACTTAATACCAAAAAAAAAAAAATCTGATTAAAAAATGTACAGAAGACCTGAATGAGAGTATTTAATACCCTCTGATTATGGAGAAGCAGGTTTATTTCTGATCACTGATTGGTACTATGTGTACAGATAGGAGTCAAATGACACCAGCAGAAGCAGGCAGAGCTGATTTAGAGGGGAAGCAATAAGGGCCAAATTGTTATTGTGGTCACTTGATCAGTGTTAACTGAGGTGAAGCATAATAAATAAATTAATGACTGGAGCCTGGGCTCCTGCTTTAAGGACCATTTTTGCTAATACTGTACCTTCCTGGATTTAGCCAAGGAAGAAGAGCATTCCAACTTCAGCCATGTTTCAACTTCAGTATTTTAGTTGTTGGGTATGACTTCCATATGGTTTTCATCCATTCAGTTCTCTAAGGAAGTAAGCATTTTACGAGATTTTTATCCTCTTCTCTTTCTGGAATTTCCTCAGACTACTCACTTATGACCATTTCTAGTAATACACTCTACTCATCTTGTCAACCTATTAAATCACATTGCTTAGCTGCCTCGCGATTTGGTGACTGATACGCTATTTAGAGCAAAAAACCCTGCTTTCTTGAGAAATTAAAAATTGAGATATATTATTTGCCTTTAAGGCACCTTTATTGTTTCAGGAGGAATCATGATAAGAATAAAGAAGAACTTCTCTACGTAAAGCATGGAAAGTACATTGTTAGGGACTAGAACACAGTAGGTGTGAGAATGTTAATGAATTTACTGTTGATGTGTCTTGGAAGCTGAAGAATCTGTGTGTCAAGAAGTTAGTGACAAGCAGCATCCAGTGTTGCACAGTCAGGGAGAATGAGGAGGGAAAAAGCTCTGGAATTCGAGAAAAACAAAGGTACCCTTTGTGAGAGTGGTTTCTGCAGAGCGTTGAGGTCACATGACTGCTTTGCCTTCCTCAGAAGAGTCTGCGTATTTTTCATTTATTGCTTATCAACCAGAATTAGGTTACAGGATTTTACCTCTGACAACCAAATTTACCTGAGTGCATTGTTAAAAAATCTGTAAAATTTGTGAAAAGCAGGAATTATGGTATTATCTCTGCTTACAGTTCTACAGAGCTTGCTGTGTCTTTGCAAATGTTTGGAACTCCTTTGTTCTTAAATCTCTCTCATCTTACCTCCCGCATCTTGCTTACCAGGATCATTTCTAAACCACTTTTGCTTTCTCAAATCAAACTTGGCTCCCTTTGTTTCTTCCATCTCACATGTCCTCCCTGTTCCTCCTTGCAGAAAATTGCATAGTTTGAAATTCCTATTTGTGTTTTCTAGGACACGCATCCTGGGCCATGTGTGTATGTTTACCACTCATGTGTCACCTGACATACTTTGTTGTGTTCTAGATTAACTTTGGTGTGTTTTATCTTCCCAGCTGTAACACATAGTTCTCTGGAGTTAGAATCATGCTTTATACCTCTTTGTATTTTCATTATATTCTGTGCTTATATGCACAGTCATTAAAGGCTGTGTGATGATGTAGCTTTTAGAGAGAAATCTGATTTTTTTTTCTTTTTCAATTTTAATTCTAGTTAACCTACAGTGTTTTATTGGTTTCAGGTGCATAATATAGTGATTCACCATTTCTGTACATTACCCTGTGCTCATCATGGCAAGTGCAGTCCTAAATCGCCATGACCTATTTAATGCATCCACAGCCCCCAAAACCCCTCTCCCCTCTAGTTTGTTCTCTGTAATTAAGAGTCTGTTTCTTGATTTCTCTGTTTTCCCCTTTGCTCATTTGTTTTGTTTCTTAAATTCCACATGAGTGAGATCATACAGTAGTTGCCTTTCTCTAACTGACTTATTTCAGTAAGCATCATACGTTCTAGCTCCATCCATGTTGTTGTAAATGCCAAGATTTCATTCTTCTTTATGGCTGAATAATACACGCGCGCACGCGCACACACACACACACACACACACACACATATACAGCCTCTTTTTTATCCATCATTCAGTGGACGTTTGGGCTGCCTGCATAGCTTGGCTATTGTAAATAACGCTGCAATACGCAGAGGGGTGCATGTATCCTTTTGAAGTAGTGTTCTTGCATTTTTTTTAATAAATGCCCCGTAGTGCAATTCCTGGATCATAAGATAGTTCTATGTTTAACTTTTCGAGCAACCTCCATACTGTTTTCCACAGTGGCTACACCAGCTTGCATTCTCACCAACAGTGCTTGAGGGTTCCTTTTTCTCCATATCCTTGCCAGCACTTGTTGTTTCTTGTATTATTGATTTTAGCCATTTGACAGTTGTGTGGTGATATCTCATCATAGTTTTGACTTGCATTTCTCTGATGGTAAGTGATCTTTTCATGTGTCTGTTGGCCATCTGAATGTCTTCTTTGAAGAAATGTCTATTCATGTCTCTGCCCATTTTTAAATTGGATCCTTTGTTTTTTGGGCATTGAGTTTTATAAGTTCTTTTTAAAAAAAAAGATTTATTTATTTATTTATTTGAGAGAGAGAGAGAGACAGCACATATTTGTATGCAAGGGAGAGAATCTTCAAGGAGATGCCCTGCTGTGTGTGGAGACTGATGCAGGGTTCAGTCTCATGACCCATGAGATCATGAACTGAGCCAAAACCAAGAGTTGGACGCTTAACCAACTGAGCCACCTGCACACCCCTTTATAAGTTCTTTATCTATTTTAGATACTAACCGTTTATCAAATATGTCATCTGCAAAGATCTCCTTCTATTCAGTAGGTTTCCTTTTAATTTTGTTGATTATTTCCTTCACTGTGTAGAAGCTTTTTATTATTTCGATGTAGTCCCAATAATTTATATTTGCTTTTGTTTCCCTTGCCTCAGTAGATATATCTAGAAAGAAGTCGCTACGGCCAGTGTCAAAGAAGTTACTGCCTGTGTTCTCCTCTAGGGTTTTTATGGTTTTAGGTCTTTAATCAATTTTGAGTTTATTTTCTAGTTTCATTCTTTTGCTGGTAGCTGTGCAGGTTTCCCATTTGTTGAAAAGTCTGTCTTTTTCCCCATTGGATATTCTTTCCTGATTTGTTGAAGATTAATTGACCATATAATTGAGGGTTAATTTCTGGATTTTCTATTTTGTTCTATTGATCTGTGTGTCTCTTTTGTGCCAGTACCATACTATTTTGATCACTACAGCTTTGTGTAATATAAATTGGAGTTTGGAATGTGATGCCTCCAGTTTTGCTTTGCTTTTTCGAGATTACTTTGGTTATTTGGAATCTTTTGTGGTTCCATACAAATTTTAGGATCATTTGTTCCAGTTCTGTGAAAAATGCTGGTGGTATATTGATAGGAATTGCATTAAATGTGTAGATTGCTTTGGGTAGTATGGACATTTTAACACTATTTGTTTTTCTAGTGCACGAGCATCAACTATCTTTTCTTTGTGTCATCTTCCATTTCTTTCATCAATGTTTTATAGCTTTCAGAGGACAGTGTTTTCACCCCCTTGATTAAGTTTATTCCTAGGTATTTTATTATTTTTGATGCAATTGTAAATAGGGTTGTTTTCTTCATTTCTATTTCTGCTGCTTCATTATTAGTGTATAGAAATGCAACAGATGTCCGTACCTTGATGTTTTATCCTTCAACCTGATTTAATTCATTTATCAGTTCTAGTAGTTTTTTTGGTGGAGTCTTGGGTTTTCTAGATATATAATATCATGTCATCTGCAAATAGTGAGTATTTTACTTCTTCCTTCCCTATTTAGATGCCTTTTATTTCTTTTTGTTGTCTAATTGCTGTGACTAGAACTTCCCGTATTGTGTTGAGTAGTACTTTGTCTTCGTCCTGACCTTAGCGGCAAAGTTCTCAGTTTTTCACCATTGAGTATGATTTTGGGTGTGGGTTCTTCATAGAAAACCTTTATTATGTTGAGGTTGTTCCCTCTAAACCACCTTGCTGAGGGCTTTTTATCATGAATGGATGTTGTACTTAGTCAAATGCTTTTCTACATCTATTGAGAGGATTGTATCGTTCTTTTATCCTTTCTCATTGATGTGATATTTCATGTTGATTGATTTACAAGTATATATCAACCTTGCATCCCAGGAATAAATACGACTTGATCATGGTGAATGATTTTTTTTTTTAATGTATTTTTGGTTTAGGTTGCTAGTATTTTGTTGAGAATTTTTGCACCTGTCTTCATCAGGGATATTGGCCTGTGTTCTCTTTTTTAGTGGTGTCTTTATCTGGTTTTGGTATGAGTGTATCGCTGGACTTATACATAGAATTTGGAAATTTTCCTTCCTTTTCTTCTTTAAATGGTAGAATTTGCCTATAAAACCGTCTGGTCCTGGACTTTCAATTATTGGGAGTTTTTTGATTACTGTCAGTTACTTTTTGGTTATTAGTCTGTTCCAATTTCTATTTCTTCCTGTTTTGGTTTTGGTAGTTTATATGTTTCTAGGAATTTACCCATTTCTTCTAACTTGCCTCATTCTTGGCACATAGTTTTTCATAATATTCTCTTATGATTATATTTCTGTGGTGTTAGTTATTATTCTTTTGTCATTTGTGATTTTATTTATTTGAGTCTCTTCTCTTTTATTCTCCATAAGTCTAGCTAGAAGTTTTATCAACTTCATCGATTTTTTTAAAGATTCAGCTCCTAGCTTCACTGATCTGTTTTTTTGTTTTTGTTTTTTAGTTTCTGTATCATTTATTTCTGCTCTAATTTTTATTATTTCCTTCTTGCTGCTGGTTTTAGGTTTTGTTTGTTGTTCTTTTTCTAGCTCCTTTAGGTGCAAGGTTAGATTGTTTGAGATTTTTCTTGCTTCTCAAGGTTAACCTATTGTTATAAACTTACCTCTTCAAACAGCATTTTGCTGCATCCCAGAAGTTTTTAACTGTAGCATTTTCATTTTCATTTGTTTCCATTTACTTTATTTCTTCTTTAATTTCCTGGTTGACCCATTCATTGTTTAGTAGCGTGTTATTTAACTTCATCAATATTGTGGACTTTCCAGATTTTTTTCTTGTGGTTGATTTCTAGTTTCATAGCATTGTGGTCACAAAATATGCATGGTATAATTTCAGTCTTCTTTAATTTGTTGAGCTTTGTTCCATCGGGTAATATGTGATCTATTCTGGAGAATGTTCCATGTGCACTTGAAAAGAATGTGTATTCCACTGTTTTAGGATGGAATGTTCTGAACGTATCTGTTAAATCCGTCTGTTCCAGTGTGTCATTCAAAGCCATTGTTTCCTTGTTGATTTTCTGTCTAGTTGATCTGTCCATTGATGTAAGCAGGGTGTGGAAGTTCCCTACTATTATACTATTATAAGGATTAGTTCCTTTATATTTGTTAACTGTTTATGTATTTGGGTGCTCCCATGTTGGGTACATGAATATTTATAATTATTGTATCTTCTTGTTAGATTGTCCCTATTATTATTAATAGGATATCCTTTTTTTTGTCTCTTATTGTGGTCATTGTTTTAAGGTCCCTTTTGTCCAATATAAGTATCACTACTCTGGCTCTCTTTTGACATCCATTTGCATGCTAGATATGTCTCCATGTTCTCACTTTCAATCTAGAGGTGTCTTTAGGTCTAAAATAGTTCTCTTGGAGGCAGCATATAAATGGGTCTTGTTTGTTTGTTTTGTTTGCTTTTGTTTTTGTTTTATCTATTCTGTAGCCCTATGCCTTTTCATTGGAGCATTTAGTCCAATTGCATTCAAAGTCATTATTGATAGATATTTATTACCATTTTATTACTTTGTGGTTGTTTCTGAAGATTTTCCTTGATCCGTTCTTGTCTTTCTCTCTTCCATGGTTTACTGATTTTCTTTAGTGATACATATGGATTTCTTTCTGTTTATTCTTTGTGTATTTATTAGTGGGTTTTGAAATATGGCTACCATTAGGTTTTATATAACCTTTTCTTATATAGCAGTCTATATTATGTTGATGATCATTTAAGTTTTAACCCATTCACCTCTCCTCTCCATGTTATAGGTATATGTTATTTTATTTTTATATCATTTTGTGAGTTTCTTGACTGATTTTTTTAATAGAAATACTCATTTTTACTGCTTTTATGTTTCCCACCTCTATGCTCTCACTTCTGGTCTCTTCTTTCCACTCAAAGACACTCCTTTAAAAAAAAAACAAAAAAAGGGCGCCTGGGTGGCTCAGTTGGTTAAGCGACTGCCTTCGGCTCAGGTCATGATCCTGGAGTCCCGGGATCGAGTCCCGCATCGGGCTCCCTGCTCGGCAGGGAGTCTGCTTCTCCCTCGGACCCTCCCCCCTTTCATGTGCTCTCTTTCTCTCTCTCTCTCTCTCTCTCTCATTCTCTCTGTCTCAAATAAATAAATAAATAAAATCTTAAAAAAAAAAAAAAGACACTCCTTTAATTTTTCTTGCAGAGCTGGTTTAGTGATCATGACCTCCTTTAGTTTTTGGTTGTCTGAG
The DNA here is from genome assembly GCF_003265705.2 of Callorhinus ursinus. NCBI lineage: Eukaryota > Metazoa > Chordata > Mammalia > Carnivora > Otariidae > Callorhinus > Callorhinus ursinus. The sequence goes on along the minus strand of NW_027397083.1, from coordinate 26,426,690 downwards.
GAGCTGTATCTCACCTTCTATTCTGAATGATAGCCTTGCTGAATAGAGCATTCTTGGCTGAAGATTTTTTTCCCATTCAGCCCTTTGACTATATCATGCCACTCTCTTCTGGCTTGCCAAATTTCTGTTGAAAAATCTCCTATTCGTCTTATGGGTTTTCCCTGGTATGTTACTGATTTCTGTGGTCTCGATGCTTTTAAACTTTCTTCTTAATCACTATACTTTGCCACTTTAATTACAACATGTCTTGGTGTGGGTCTACTTTTAATGATTTTGTTGGGGGTTCTCCGTGCATACTGAATCTGGATGGCTGGTTTCCCAGATTAGGGAGGTTTTCAGCTATTTTGTCTTCAAGTAAACCTCTGCCCCCTTTTGTTCTTCTTCTGGGACTTCTATAATATGAATGTTAATATATTTGATGGAGTCACTGAGTTCCCTAAAGTCAATTCTCATTTTTTATAATTCTTCTCTCTCACTCTTTTTCAGCTATCATACTTTACATTACTCTTCTAGGTCACTAATTCAGTCCTCTGCTTCTTCCAGCTTGGTATTCATTCCATCAGGCATGTTTCTCATTTCATTTATTGTGTGCTTTATTTCTGCTATGTTATTCCTTACCTCTGTATTAAGGGTCTCACCTGTGTGTTCCACTCTTTTCTCAAATCCTGTGAGTATCCTCATGATCATTGCTTTAGATTCTCTATCAGGCATGTTACTTATATCTGTTTTGCTTAGATCTCTGGCTGTGGCTTTGTCCTGTCCTTTCATTTAGGATAAATTTCTTTGTAATCTCATTTGTCTGTCTGTGTCTTTTTCTGTATGTCTACATCGTAAACTAATGATACATTATATGTTAATTAATTAAATTTAAATAAGATTAAAAATAAAATGGAGAGAGAGATACCTACTTCTCACAACAGCTAAGAAAATTGAAATTTGGTATGTTAATTTTTCAGCACTTGTGTTTCTTTATGAATGTTAGTTCTCTTTCCTTGTCATTTAATATAATAAATTTGGCATTAATATGTGGTACATCTTCAACAAGATGTTTTGTTAATACCTTGACTAAACAAGTAGTCCTGCAGTAAAGTAATTTGACCTTGCTTCTTCATTGGATACACAGTGAAAACTTGATTTAAAAGTGTCCAACTTCATGGAATATATGGAAATTTTGCTGTTACTTGTATCATTAATAGATACTTTAAAAATGAAGAGAAATGATTTAATTAAAATAACTAACAAAAGTAGGAATATCTGTCTATAGGTCCCTATAATAGTTCATCAGGAAGTTCTTTGATCCTGAGTCATCAGAAAATACTTATTTTTATTTCATTTACTAAAATAAAAAAGAAAGATTTTTAAAATGACTTACAGCATTCACCCAGTCACCCTGTGTATTTGGTTAATGCCTATTCATTCTTCAGATGTCAGTTTAGATAAATCTATTATAAGAAGCCTATTTCATTTGCCTAGGGTTATGATTCAGAACCCTACTTCTGGAATCCTATGAATCAGCTCTTTATTAAGCCTGACCAAATACTTCCTGGTTTTTCTGTATCCAACAAATGAGAATAAGCTTCATAATTGCATTGTTCCTTTTCATTTTTATCACTGATCTTTCTCTAACACTAAGCACCATATAAACCCTTCAGAGGATGGGCACACAGCAAGTACTCACAGCAGTGATCAGTCAATAGGAAGGAAGCTAGACTAAATGAATTTTAAACAAGAAATTGAATTATTTAAGTAGTCCACCTCTAAGAAGCACTCTTAAGTCTTTGGGGGCATTTACATGTAGTCCCTTAAGTATTAAGTATCTTGAGTTATTTCACATAGATTAATTGAGCATATATTATGTGCATGAAACTCTGATAGGTTCAACAGAGCCATCTCTTGTCCTCAGAGATATTTTGTACAGGTCTATGCTTAGCACAAGATGGAAAGAAGCCAGGCTCTAAAGCAGCATTGGAGCTGAGGCACCATTTGTCAATGACATCTCAGCACCACATTGGAGAGTTTATCTAAGTGAGAGATGAGGCCAGCAATATAAACAGTGAATATGGATGAAGACAGTAAAATTTAAGACCCTGGAGTAGAAACTGGCCACAATTAGCTTTACTATTCCCTGTAAGAAATGTTTGTTGTCTTTTGCTTTTTTGTTATTTGTTTTTGTTCTACCCTTCCTTCTTGTGCATTAATTATAAACTAGGATGGCTAGTGCTTAATGAATGATTTTCAGTGTTTGTTTTATTGAATGAGTGCAGTTGTTCACATAAAGACCTGGTGAGAAGCAAACTATGATAGGCGTGAAATTGAAGGATCTTTTGTCTTTTTTATTTTCTTCATAATTGAAATGGAGGGTCTTTGTTTGTTTTTATTTCATGTAAAATGGAAATAGTTTCTTTTTTTCTGACTATAAAATGTGCTGCAGTTTTATTGTAGAACACTTGGATCATATCATATCCTAAAAGGAGAAATAATCATCACTGTTTTTCCCTCTAACTAGAGATAACCTAACATTTCTTTTTTCTTTAAATTTTTTTATTGTTATGTTAATCACCATACATTACATCATTAGTTTTTGATGTAGTGTTCCATGATTCATTGTTTGTGCATAACACCCAGTGCTCCACACAGAACGTGCCCTCTTTAATACCCATCAGCAGGCTAACCCATCCCCCCACCCCCTCCCCTCTAGAATCCTCAGTTTGTTTTTCAGAGTCCATCATCTCTCATGATAACGTAACATTTCTTATGTCTAATTACATTTCCCCTCCATATGTACACATACACATTTCTCTCAATAGGAACCTCCTGACACATGTAAAGTGATGGCACATTTTAAAATTAAAAATGATATCAAGCTATAAAGAATTTTAAACTTTTCTCCCTTAACAGAATATAATGAATGTATTTTTAGACAATAGACCTACCTTGTCATCATCCTAAGCAGTTTCCTACTGTTGAAGAGCAAAGAAAAATTTGATGGCTTACTAGCTTAAGAAGAATTGCCATTCATGTACTTCATCTTTGTACATTTTTTGACCTGATTCCTGGGTAAAATTTCTGGAAATCGTTCCCTGGTATGCACGAATTGAAGGATCTTATTACACATAGCCAAATTGTTCTTCTTAGTAATACTTATTAATACTCCCACCAGCTGGATAAGAGAGTGCCCGCTTCAACACCCTACCAACATTGGATAATTTCATTATTTTGAGTCTTTGCTGGTATTTCAATTAAAATTAGATTGAAAACATATTTCTAATAAAAGAATCCATCTTATTGATCTTAGAAATTTTCATGCTATTGTACATTACATTTCTTTATATTTTCTTTGCATTTTGTTCACATTTTACCCAGTGTGTATATTTTCTGTTTTAACCTGCTATCCTTCTTAAAATCATGTTATTATAATCTGTTTTTAATTATTACTTTAAGTGTTGCATACTGTTAACCAAATATATATACAGAGTTCGCCAAATATATACACATACACATGTATGTATTTTTAACATTTTATTGAGGTCTAATCCACATAGAAAAAAAAAACTATTTCAAGTGTACAATATGGCAAGTTTTTATATAGGTATGCACCTGTAAAACCATTACCACAATCAGGATGGTAAAACTATAAATCAGCCCTTAAGCTTCCTACATCTGTCTGTAATTTTCAACTCCACTCTTCTCTGCCTCCCCTCCAACCAAAAACTACTCATCTCCTTTCTCTTACTGTATATTACCTTGAGTTTTCTAGAGTTGGTTTTTTTTTTAAGATTTTATTTATTTGACACACAGAAAGAGATAGTGAGAGAGAGAGCACAAGTGGGGAAGCAGCAGGCAGGCAAAGGGAGAGGGAGAAGCAGGCTTCCTTCCGAGCAAGGAGACTGACGTGGGGCTCGATACCAGGACCCTGGGATCATGACCTTAGCCGAAGGCAGCTGCCAAATCAACTGAGCCAGGCACCCCAGGTTTTCTAGAGTTTTATGTCAATCAAACCATACAATATGTACTCTTTTTCTGTCTGATGAATTTCACTCAGAATAATTATTTGTGGTGTTTAGTGGTATCTGCTTGTTTGTTTTTGTTTTTGTTTTTTGCTATTCATGTATCTTGTGAAGTTTCTTTTGAACTCTTCTATTTTTTAAATTAGGCTTTTTTGAAAATTTGAGTTTTGAGAAGTCCTTATACATATAGGTAAAATCCTTTATCTGATACATACTTTATAAATATTTTCTTCCAGTGTGTGGATTGTCTTCTCAGTTTCTTTGAAGAGGAAAAATTTATAATTTTAATCAAGTCTAATTTATTCTTTTATAGATTGTGCTTTTGGGTTTCATCTGAGTAATGTTTGATTAACCCATTGTCACAAAGATTCTCCAATGTTTTCACCTAGAAATTTTAATGTTTTAGGTTTTATGTTTAAGCATATGATACATTGTGAGTTAATTTTTTGTAAATGAGGAAAAATATAGATCAGAGTTTTCTTTTTCTTTTGCATGTGGATATTCTTCCATTGTCTGTTGAAAAGGCTAACCTTTCTCCGTTGAATTGCCTTTGCACCCTTGTCAAAAGTGAGTTGGCCACATATAAGTGCACCTATTTCTGGACTCTGTTCTTTTTCATTGATCTATTCATCTGTCTTGAAACCAGCACCATATGAATGTATCAATGTTGTTTAATAGTAAGCCTTGGAATAAGGTAGAGTAAACCCTCCGTATTTTTCTTCTTTTTCAAAATTATTTAATATTTTTAAAAAGCTTTGAAACGCATTTCCCACTTGCTCTGTTGGTGACCTGTTAACACTAATGAAAATGAATAGTTATGATGCATCTGTAGCTTCTGGGAGGTTAGAAAAATAGTAGAAATCTATTACTGTTGTTCATTTACTTTTTAAAAAATAAACAGCCTCCAAAAATATAGGGACTCTTGATCTGATGTCACAGCTCAAAAAGAAGTGAGCCATCTGTGTCCTTCCTTTTTAATTATAATTTATTTCACTGTAGTCACCCTGAGGGATAAATGTGGGCGATGTCCAATGAATTTTCTGCAAATTCTTAAGAAAACAAAGAACAAAAAACATTGTTAATTTAAAAGAAAAATACTTCCAGACTTAGCCTGCTAGAGTATATTTTGATAATGCATCACAGTTTGAACATTGATATTTATAGCTGTAGAAAGAAATATGATTTATGCTATTGAGAGATAAACTGGTGTAATTGATATGTCACCTGATGATACTAGTTACAATCTGGATGAAAATTAGGATTAGTGGAGTCATATCTTAGATATCCTAACAACTTTGAAAATACAGTTGAAAAATAGAAAGAGTTATCATTGCATCAAGCTACTAGAGATACAAATTCTATCCTTTTAAAATTACATGATGAGTTTGGAAGAAAGGCTATATATTGACTCACTTACATGGAAGAAAGCAAAATTTGGACCACAGAAAAGGAAGAGTGAAACTATACACAGTGTGTATCCCTTTTACATCTATTACTGCTAATAAAATATTTTAATTCCAGTATCATCAACATACAGTGTTACACCAGTTTCATGTGTACAATATAGTGATTTAACTGTTCCATACATCACCTAGTGTTCCTCGCAAGTGCACTCCTTAATCCCCATCACCAATTTCACCCATCTTCTCACCCGTATCTCCTCTGGGAACCACCTTTTCTCTATAGTTAAGAGTTTGTTTCTTGTTTGTCCCTTTTTTGTCTCTTTTTTTCCTTTGCTCTTTGTTTTGTTTCTTAAATTCCACATATGATTGAAAACATATAGTATTTGTCTGTCTTGTCTTCACTTATTTCACTAACATTATACTCTAGCTCCATCCATGTCCTTGCAAATGGCAAGATTTCATTCTTTCTTTGGCTGAATAATATTCCGTTGTGTGTATGTGTGTATATGTATGTATATATATGTATATATACCACTTCTTTATCCATTCATCTGTTGATGGACATTTAGGCTGCTTCCATAATTTGGCTATTGTAAATAATGCTGCAATAAACATGTGGGTGCATATATCCCTTTAAATTATTTTTCTTGAATTTTGGGGGTAAATACCCAGTAGTATGATTACCGAGTCATAGGGTAGTGCTATTTTTAATTTTGAGGAAACTCCATACTGTTTTCAAGAGTGGCTGAACCAGTTTGCATTCCTACCGACAATGAATGAGGGTTGCTTTTTTTCCACATCCTCTCCAACACTGTTTCTTGTCTTGTTAATTATAGCTATTCTGATAGTTGTGAGGTAAAGCTCATTGTGGTTTTGATTTGTATTTCCCTGATGATGAGTGATGTGATGTTCAACATTTTTTTCATATGTCTGTGGGCCATATGAATATCTTCTTTGGAGAAATGTCTGTTCATGTCTTTTGCCCATTTTTTTTTTCCATTGGATTCTTTGTTTTTTAGGTATTGAGTTTTATGAGTTCTTCATATATTTTGGATATTAATCCCTTATCAAATATCTCATTTGAAAATATCTTCTCTCCCATTCAGTAGATTGCCTTTTTCATCTGTTGGTTGGTTCCTTCACTGTGCAGAGGCTCTTTTTTTTGACATAATCCCAATAGTTTATTTTTGCTGTTATTTCCCTTGCCTAAGGTGACATATCTAGATGACTGTTGCTGTGGTTGATGTCAGAGAAATTACTACTTGTGCTCCCTTCTAGGATTTTTATGGTTTCAGGTCTCATATTTAGGTCTTTAGTTGATTTTGAGCTTATTTTTGTGTATGGTGTTAGAAAGTGGTCAAGTTTCATTCTTTTGCATATAGATGACCAGCTTTCCCAACACTATTTGTTGAAGACACTTTTTTTCCCAGGATATTATTTCCTGCCTTGTCGAAGATTAATTGATCATATAATAGTGAGTTTACTTCTGGGTTTTCTATTCTGTTCCATTGATCTATTTTTGTACCTTGTCTATTTTTGTGCCAGTACCATACTAGCTTGCTTATTCCAGCTTTGTCATATAACTTGAAATCTGGAATTGTGATACTTCCAGCTATGCTTTTCTTTTTCAAAATTGCTTTATTTGGAGTCCTTTGTGGTTTCATATAAATTTTAAGATTCTTTGTTCTAGTTCTGTGAAAAATGCTGGTGGTATTTTGGTAGGGATCGCGTTAAATCTGTAGATTGCTTTGAGTAGTATAAACAATTTAACAATATTTGTTTTTCCAGTCCATGGGCACAGAATGTCCTTCCATTTCTTTGTGTCATCTTCCATTTCTTTCATCAGTGTTTTGTAGTTTTCAGAGTGCAGTTCTTTCACCTCTTTAGTTTTATGCCTAGGTATCTTACTGGTTTTGGTGTAATTGTAAATGGGGTTGTTTTCTTAATTTCTCTTTCTACTGCTTCATTATTGGTGTATAGAAATGCAACAGATTTCTGCACGTTGATTTTATATCCTAGGACTTCACTGAATTCATTTATCAGTTCTAGTAGTTTTTTGGTGGAGTCTTTTGGGTTTTCTGTATATAGTATCTTGTCATCTGCAAATAGTTTAAAGGTTTACTTCTTCCTTACCAATTTTGATTCTTTTATTTTTGTTGTTGTTGTCTAATTGCTGTGGCTGGGACTTACAGTACTATTTTGAAAAAAAGTGGTGAGAGTGGATATCCTGTCTTGTTTCTGACCTTAGATGGAGGCTCTCAATTTTTCCCCATTGAGTATGATGTTAGCTATGGGTTTTTCATATATGGCCTTTATTTTGAGGTATGTTCCCTCTACACCTACTTTGATGACAGCTTCTTATCATGAATGGCTGTTGTATTTTGTCAAATGCTTTTTCTGCATCTGTTGAAATGATCATGTAAGTTTACCTTTTTTCTTATTGATGAGATATATCATGTTGATTGATTTAGGAATATTGAACTACGCTTGCATACTGGGATTAAATCCCACTTGATTGTGATGAATGATTTTTTTAATGTGTTGTTAGCAGGTATTGCTAGTATTTTGTTGAGGATTTATGCATCTCTGTTCATCAGAGACAGTGGCCTGTAGTTCGTGTGTCTGTGTGTGTGTGTATCTTTATTTGGTTTGGGTATCAGGGAAATCCTGCCGCATAGAATGAATTTGGACGTTTTTTCCTTTTATTTTTTAAACAGTTTAGAAAGAATAGGTATTAACTCTTCTTTTAATATTTGGTAGAAGGCCACCTGGCTGGCTTAGTTGGTTAAGCATCTCACTCTTCATTTTGGCTCAAGTTATGATCTTCAAGTAGTGAGATTAAGCCCTATACTGGGCTCCATGCTCAGTGGGGAGTCTGCTTGAGATTCTCTCTCCTTCTGCCTCCACCCCTCCCCACCATTCCCCTCTAAACAAACAAACAAATACAATCTTTGAAAATACTAAATAAATATTTGGTATAACTCACCTGTGAGGCCATCTGGTCCTGGACTTTAGTTTTGGTAGGTTACATGTTTCTAAGAATGTATCCATCTCTTCTAGGTTGTCTCATTTGTTTGCATGTAGTTTTTCATAAAATTGGTTGTATTTTTCTGTGATGTTGCTTATTACTTCTCCTCTTTCATTTGTGATAAACTCTGGGAGGAGTTTGTCAATTTTGTTAATCTTTTGAAAGAACCAGCTTTTGGTTTCATTGATCTATTGGGTTTTTTTAGTTTTTATATCATTTATTTCTGCTGTAATCTTTATTATTTCTTTCCTCCTGCTGGTTTGGTGTTTTGTTTCTTCTTTTTCTAGCTCCTTTATGTATAAGGTTAGGTTATTTATTGGAGATTTTTCTTCCTTCTTGAGGTAGGCCTGTATTGCTATAAACTTCCCTCTTAGAACCTCTTTTGCAGCATCACAAAAGTTTTGGGTCATTGTGTTTTCAGTTTAATTTGTTTCCATGTACTTTTTGATTTCTTCTTTGATTTCATAGTTGAACTATTCATTATTTAGTAGCCTATATTTGTACTTTTCCAGACTTTTCCTTGTGCTGGAGTGCTAGTTTCATAACATTGTGGTCAGGAAAGATGTATGGTATTACTTTGATCTTTTTGAATTTGTTGAGACTTGTTTTGTGGCCTAATGGGTGATCTATTCTGGAGAATGTTCCATTTGCACTTGAAAAGAATGTATATTTTGCTCTTTTAGGATGGAATGTTCTGAATATATCTTAAATCCATCTGGTCCAGTGTGTCATTCAAAGCCATTGTTTCCTTGTTGATTGTTTATTTGGATGATCTTTCCATCCATATAAATGGAGTGTTAAAGTTTGCTACCATTAATTTATTAGTATAGATTAGTTCATTTATTTTTGTTATTAACTGTTTTATATGTTTGGGTACTCACGCATTGGATGCATGAATATTTATAATTGTTATATCTTCTTGTTGGATTTTCCCCTTTCTAATAAAACATTTTTAATAATCCCTCTTTTGGCATTCTTGATACAATAATCTTCCCTTAATTTTTATTTGGAATAGATTGATTGCTGAAATGCCTATATTTTATTAAATAACTACATATACGTTTTTAGAAATAAATGGTAGGAAATTAATAGAAGAAATTTTTTTTTTTTGCCATGCATGTGCTAACACCTCATTTGTATCTTCTGATTTAATTCTTGAACAACACTAGCAAGGCTGATATGTCATTTTACTGATTATGAAATTAAGGCTGAGATTGACTGGTTCAGTATCTCAAAACTAGTTAGTGTTAGAAGTGGGATTTAGTTTGAGGATATGATTCCAAAGGCTATGTTTTTCCTAAAGACAATTATCCAAATATGTTGTTATAAAATAACTGTGGGCCACATTATAAGGAGGCTCTTCTTCAGAGGCTGCGTTCAGACTGCCATCTTAGTAATTCCATTTATGTTCAGTCTCCACAAAGAAATGTAAATTATTCTGGTGAAATAGTATCAAGAATTCACATTAAGTGATATTGGGTGGGGTAAAAGAGAATGACATGTATTTTAACTCAGCCTGACAGGTGCTAAAATGTTTGGAGCCAACAAATACTTTAGGGAGACTATTTCTCCCCTAAGAAATAAAATACTTTTAAGAAGTTTCCTAATTATTTCCTTTGTTGGGTGTGTGTGTGTGTGTGTGTGTGTGTGTGTGTGTGTGTGTGTGTTTATACATGCTTAAACACATGTATCTGTGTGTTTGTGTAAGAGATAGGACAATATTGTCTTAATGTACTTAATTTCATTCAGAACTAGTTATGTGCCTGAAGTATTCTGGTGAAAGTTTTCATAGTAATACACATAATATTTAAATTATTTTGGCATGTAGAAATTAATTATTGGCAGCAAGGAAAAAACAGAAGAGGGGAGGTTAAGAAACATTTATTGATGTTTCTGTTACAGTAAACATTTTCACATATAAATCCTCATTTGTTCTTCACAATATATCTGAAGTAAAAAAATTCCGTTGTTTGAAAAATGAAAAATCTCAATGCAGAAGATATTTATTGGCATTTAGTGTGTGTTATCTAATGTCTAAAAAACAGTTATTTCATTTATTTTGCGTGGATATTTGGTTGTAGGAGGTGGGTAAACCTTGACCCTATTACCCTATTTTGGCCAGAAGTGAAAGCTATCTATTTTTTTTTTCTTGAATGACCTTGGTAATTGGTGTCTTTCAAGGAATTATTCTTTTGATCTAAGTTGTTTAATTTATAGTTGTTTATAATAACACCTGATTATTGATTTGACCTCTCTAAATTTGTAGTTGTAATTTCTTCTCTTTCTTCTTGATAATTCTGCCTAGAGGTTTATTGATTTTATTGACTTTTTCAAAGAGTCAGATTTTGAAGTTAGTGATTTTCTCTATTGGTTATCCATTTCTTCTATTACTGATTGCTGCTCCTATCTTTATTATTTCCTTCCTTATGCTTACTCTGAGTATAATTCTTTTTAAAACTTCATAGGGTGGGAGCTTAGATCATTGATTTGACATCTTTCTTCTTTTCATATATGGCTGTTTAGTGCTTTAAATTTCCTTTTAATTCATTGCTTTAACAGAATTCCATAAATTTTCATAATTTGTTTTAATTTTCATTTATTTTTAAAAGGTTTTATTTATTAGAGAGAGAGCATGAGTGGGGAGAGGAACAGACTCCATGCTGAGCACAGAGGCCAAAATGGGGCTCAGTCTCATGACTCTGAAATCACGACCTGAACCAAAATCAAGAGTCAGATGCTCAACCAACTGAGCCACCCTGGTGCCCCTAATTTTCATTTAATTCAAACTTTTTATAATTTAACCTTAAACTTTCTCTTTGATCCATGGATTGGTGTGTGGGTGTGTTGAATTCCCAAATATTTGAGAATATTCCAAATACATTTCTATTATTTACTTCCATTTTAATTCTGATTTTGTCCTAAAATGTTATCTATATGACTTAAATATTTTTTTAATTTATTGAGAATTATTTAATAGTCCAAAATATAGTCTAACCTACTAAATGTTCCATGGATGCATCAAAAGAATTTGGGGTGGAGCATTTTATAGATATCAAGTAGGGCAGGTTGGTTGATAGTGTTAAGTCTTCTGTGTCATTACTAATTTATTGTCTACCTGTCCCATCGTTATTGGGAGACTATTGTTACTCCAACTTTCCTCTAATTACTGTATGCATGGTAGATCTCTCCATATCTGTGTCTTTACATTTCAGTGGCTGACTTTGATAGCATATAATCAGGTCTTGTGCTTTTTTATTTTTTTTTTAGGATTTTATTTATTTGAGAGGGAGAGAGAGAGTGAGTGAGAGAGAGAGACAGATACAGGGGAAGGGCATAGTGAGAGGGAGAAGCAGACTCCCCGCTGAGCAGGGAGACCAATGTGGGACTTGATTCCAGGACTCCAGGATCCTGACCTGAGCTGAAGTCAGACCCTTAACAGTCTGAGCCACCCAGGCGCCCCAGATCTTGCTTTTTCATCCAGTCTCACAATCTCTGCCTTTAATTGGACTAGTTAGGCTATCTGCATTCAGTGCAATTATTTTTATGGTTGGGTTTAATCTATTCTATTTAACCCATACTGTTATTTGTATTTATTTATACCATTGGTTCTTCATAACCTTCCCCCTACTTTTCTTACCTTCTTTAGGCTTGCTTTTATGAGTCTATTTTATCCTCACTATTATCTTGTTAGTTGTAACTGTATTTTATTTTTTTAGATGGCTCTTCAGGGCTTACAATAATATCTTTAACTTATCCCAGTCTACCTTCAAATAATATTAACTTGCTTCACATACAGTGTAAGAAGTTATCCCAGGTTCTTTTACATTTTATACAATAATAAACTTCTATTTTCCCCTTTCTTTCCTCTGTGCTATTTTTGTCATACAGTTTATTGCTACATATATTGTAAACTACAAAATATATAAATATTAGATTTTAAAAGGCAACTTATATTTTCAAAGTTAAAAATGAGAAAAGTGTCTTTCATATTTTTCCATATGTTTACCATTTCCAGAGCTTTTTAATCTTTTATCTTTTAGATTTAAATTTCTTCTGTGTGAAGAATCTCCTTAAACATTCATTGTTTTTAAGTTGGTTGGTGATGGATTCTCTCAGCTTTTGTTTACCTGAAAATGCCTTTTTACATCTTCATTATTGAAAGATATTTCACTGAATGTAGAATTATAGGTTGACAGTTTTTCCTTTCAATACTTTAAAATATTATCTTGCCTTTCTGGTTTGAATGTTTTTTTGAAGAAAAATATGTGATCATTCTTATCATTTTTCTCTCTTATATAATTGTGTGTGTGTTAATCTGGTTGCTTTTTAAGATTTTTTTTTTTTTATCCTTGGCTTTTATCCATTTGATTAATATGTGCTTTGGTGGGCTTTGTTGTTACTGTTTTTAATTCCTTCTGTTTGGGATTTGTTGAGTTTGTAAATATGTAATGTTATGGTTTTCATCAACTTTGGAAAAATTATGGCTATAATTAAGCCATTATTTCTTCCAATAAATTATTTTCTGAATCCATTTTTACCTCTTATTATCTGGACTCCATTTGTCTATCTGCTTGATATTGTCCTACAGGTCACTCAGACTCTGTTCATTTTTTCCCCCCTCTTTCTTTGCTTCATTGTGGGAAGATTTTATTGCTGTGTCTTCAGTTTTACTGATTTATCATCTACAGTGCTTAATTTTCTGTTTGGTGTATTCTCTTTCTCTCTCTGCACTGTGGCCTGAATACTGGCAGAATGCTAGGGGAAATCACATGCTTTTCTCTTTTTGTTCCTCTTAGGAATCACTGCCCTGCAATGCCTGTTCTCTGTAGTGTGAGTTATTTTGTATGAAAAAAAAAATAAAAAAAAAAAAAATAATTGTTGTTGTTTAATGCAGGAAGTACATTTCTTTTTGGGGTAGAGTAAGATTATTCTCTCAGTAGATGTGATATTTTCTTCATATTGATCTTGTGTTGTTATTTTTGATGATCACCTTTATGAACAAATACTCACTGGAAATCTATCAAACTATACTTTATAGAAACAAAAAGATGATTAAGAACCTAGGTGTGTCCTCAAGTAGCAAGATAACTGTGTAAGCCAAAACATATTGTAAAATAAGTCAAGGTTTGTGGAAGAAATGTTTAAAGGCTGCAGTCAAGGATACAAAATAAGCATGATGGGAATTTTAACAAAAATATATGTGCAGTACAGAGGAAGATATACCCCTGTTTTCTGTGAGATTGTGAGACCAAAGTTTTTTTTTAAAAAGGTTTTTTTTTTTTTTTTTTTTTTAAGATACAATTTCTTTTAACCTGATATATTGACTTCAGAGGGCCAGGATAAATTCTGTAATCCCTTAAAAATCCCCTCAGTAAGGTTACAAAAAGAAGCAAATGGTGCTTCCCTTAAGGGGCTGGCAGTGTAGCAGAGGGGAAAAAATGTGAAAATAAATAAATTTAGGGAAGTGTTCTAAGACTGAATAGGAAGACATATGTAAGTGTTGGATTTCAAGAACAAGAGAATAATAGGCCAGTTCTAGCTGAGCAAGCAGAAAGTCTTGATTAAGGAATTTTCTGTGGTCCTGATTCTGAAAATTGAGTAGTTCTTTGCTAGATAAGTTGTGTTATATGTTGTGTGGGTAGAACATCATGGGGCAAAAATGGAAAAGTAATGGATACATGAATCAGATTCTTATGCTCTATAATATAGAAAAAAATTTTAAATATGAAGAGCCCAGAGTGTAATGGAGGTGAACGTAGTTGAAGATAGGATTGAATGGTAGGGTTACACATTATTCTGTAAAATTCTGTTGGTTATTTGCTAAGAACAGTGAGATAAATTCATTACTTCCAAATTACTTTCCCAAACATAGGCAAGAACAGAGGTGCCCTTCACCAAAACAGTCCATATAGAAGTAGTAAGTTTGGAGGGGAAAGGTGAATTTAATTTCAGAGTTTCAGACCTTAAGTTTTCAGGGATATCAACTTAAAGAAATCCAATAGATTTTTGAACACAATGTTCTTGCAAGAGATTGTGGGAGAAGTTGGACTAAATGTAAATTTTAGGATTTATCAGCTACAGGTTGTTGCCAAAGCCATTAGTGTTGATTAAATAATCTAGAGGAAATATGAGGAGGAATAGATTACCTACAAGAGGGAAAGAATAGTTAGGAAGAAATGAGCAAAAACAGAAGAAATTTGTGTCTCAGAGGCACAGGGAAGTGAGAAAAAAATTTAACAGTGTTACATGCTTAAATTTAATGTTTGATAAATGACAGAAGAGTCTGCTGGACTAGGTAGTTAGGAGGTCAGTGGTAACGTTTGTGACAAGAGAAATGAGGGCCCAATTAAGATGACAGTAGGAAGATGAGGTTATAGAGACAGAGATGATAACTAATCACTCCCCAGGAAACATGGCTGTGAAGGGAAGAAGAAGAAGATACCCAGTGAGAGACACTGTGCAGGAAATAATTATTTTTAGTATGTAAAACACTTAAGTATATTTTTAACCTCTGTTGTAAGAACTAGTGGAAAGGGAGATGTTGAAAATTTAGCAGGAAATATTCTTATTGACATTGTGGGTATGGTGAGACCATCTTTTTCATACACAGCTGGTGGGTGTATAAATTGGCATAATCTTTCTGAGAGGCAATTTGATAATGTGTGTAAAGAGCCTTAAAAATACAGGTTTTGACCCTGAAAATCCCCTTATAGAATTCCACCCTGTGGGTAGAATCAGAGATGCAGATAAAGACTTATGTATAAGGATAATACAACATCATTTATAATAACAAAAAATGGAAACAATCCCTATGCCCAACAAAGAAGGCATAGTTATATAAATTATAGTATATTCATAGAATATTAAACAACCATTGAAAATCCTGTTTTCAACGACTTACAAATTATTGGGCAAAATGCTCTTGTAGTACGCTGTTGAGTGAAAAATGAGAAACAAAAAAATTGAATATAAAAAGTGATTGAAATGTTGAAAATATAACACTTGAAAGAGAAAAATACAGAAATGAGTAGGAAAAACTAGAAAATTGAGCAGTGTTTTGGCATAGACTTAAGAAGACTACAACAGTGACCTAAAGGATCAATTTAGGTAGAGAGGTACCTCTACCTAAATGGGAGAAATAAAAGGATATTTCTGGATGTGGGAAAGGAAATGAAGACTTTTTTTCCCCCATTGAATGAAAGGCAAATCCTTTTCCAATATCATCATCACAACCCGCTGGTATCGATAACATATATTGAGGACTAATTTTGTGTCATAGGTTGTGTTACATGTTTTTAATATTCACAGTAGCTATTATTAAATATAAGCAAACCAAGCCATAGAGAAAGTAAGAAGTTGCAAATACTGGGACATGGTGGAGCTGAGATTCATGCCCAGTTCTATTTGTCATCACAGTGTAGTTCTCAGCCTTTTGCAGAGAGGAGTGGGCAACCTTGATAAGGAGAGACTTAAAACATATAATAATCACTTGAGAAATCGAAGCAAGTTGACCGAACACAACAAGAAAAAGAAATGTCTGAATGGTACCAAGGGTCTTCTTAGGATCACTTATTTGGGGTGTCACCAGTTCACAAAATTGTGTTAGTTTCTCCAAATGTAGTTGCATGACTTGGTGTAGGAGAGGAAAGGAGAGAAGGCCGGATTAATTGAAAGTTATGGCTTAGTAAGGAGAGTCAACAAAAAGTAGGATTTGAACATTTTAAGGGTGTTGACAATAAATGAAGGTAAATGAGATCTAAGCAGGACTTGAGAGGGATGAGGTTATAGTGAAAAGGGTTGAAGCGGCACATTGATACAATCTGTTGGCAACAAGAAGTTTGAGGACTTTGAAGTTAAATGAGCTACCCAAAATTCTATGAAAAAAAATGAATAATTAAACCATCTTTGTGATGATAAAAATCAGAAGTCGAGATAAAAGAATGAGGTATGTTTCAAAGTGCTTAGTAGATGAAATGGAGTCACCAGAAGATCTCTAGATGATAGAAATGTGAGGTAGAGTGGGCAAGCAGAATGACATGAACTTCAATGGATGAAGGAGGTTTTGCATGAGGACCAATGAAACAAAAATCATCAAAGAGCTCTAGGAGAATGACTCTGGACTTGATTAGCACTGCAAGACATAGGGAGAGGGATTTTCCTGGAAAAGCAAGTTATAGTCCCATGCTTAGCACATTGCCTGATGCACAGTTAATGCTGAATGCCAACTCATTCTCACTCTGTAGATGAATGAATATAAAATTTAATGGCTCCACACCAGGAAGTAGAGGGATTGGGAAGAGCCGAGGATGTGGTGGGATGGGGTCTATTGACCTTGGAACAGGGTTTCCAGTGAGCATAATGGAAAGTATTTGTAAAGACCAGAAATAGGTGAAAGAACATAATGTGGAAATGCACAGAATTGATAGATGGATGTGACTCACAAGACGTTTGTTAATTAGAAGGACTCATGTACTGTCCAGTGACTGAGGATGGCAGACATGACAGATGTGGCTCCCACTGACTCTGCTGACCCTGAGACTGGAACAACTAAGCCTAAGTATTCTGAGAGGTCAACAATATTAGAAGTCTGCTGTCTTTGCTTGGTACTCAAAGGACAAAATATGGAGATGCTTTTATGTGTCTTTTTTAAAGTTAATTCTGCTTTGGTTATTGGAAATGATTAGCTGGAATTTAAACTCCATTCGCAGAAGGGTTGTTCATTTGAGCTAGCTACAGGGCTTTTTCCAGACAGGAATTAGGTATGATAGAGCAGCTTGGGTGAATCTACCCTTAAGTAGAGCTCTTTTTACATGCCTGGGGATGAGTTTGGATATTTCCTCCAGTGTCTTAGCCCTCAGTGGTGTAGAGGCATACTTCTGGTTGCTAAAAGCCTAAATCATGAGCTTGATTCTATTTTTCTGCTCCAACAATTTGGTGAGAGCCTTTGAGGTACCATAACCTCTCTTAACATGTCAGCAGGATACATATAAAAATATGACAATATATATTAGTCCTGAGGCACATACAGGTGAACTAGATGAATTACTTGGGGAGGGAAACACCCACAGCTCCCTCACAGTGTCATTGAGGTTATATAATTTTTTTAAAGGAAGAATTATCGACATGTAGTGAAATCGTTATCTGTATTACTTAGTGAACTCATGCTGGGCATTTTTACCAGAATCATTGGTAAACATCTTCAGTCATAAATTTCCCAAATTCTTGGATGGATTTGTGTTTTAATTAACATTCTTCGCTGGAAACTAGAGGCAGATGGGAAGCATTGTTAATAATTCCATAATTGATAACAATCACTTCTGAAACAGAAACAACTCATAGCTCACTAATTATTTCAAAGGATTAAACACTCTAAATTATTAAGAGAAGCACTCAGGGACATGGGAAGTTAAGCCTTTCAATGGGTGAAGCCTGGGTTAGAGGCAGACATCTCGGGTTTGAATTCGGGCTTAACCACTTACTAGCGTAGACATGATATCTGTCTTCTTTAAGCTTTAGTTCCCTCATCTATAAAGTGAGAATAATTCTTATTTTCACAGGGTTGATATGAAAAATAAATGAGAAAATATATTTGAATAAGCAATGCACAATTCCTGATACCAGGTAAGTTCTCAGAAATTCACTTGAAGTTAACATATAAAACATGAATATGAAATAGCCCTAGAGGTTATCAATATCCAGTATACAGTCATTCCCCCCACCCTGTGTGACAATTCAACTTTTTTTTTTTAAATTCTTAAATTTATACCTTAAGGATCAAGGACAACCTATTTTTTTTTTTTTTTAAAGATTTTATTTATTTATTTGAGAGAGAGAGAATGAGAGATAGAGAGCACGAGAGGGAAGAGGGTCAGAGGGAGAAGCAGACTCCCCGCTGAGCAGGGAGCCCGATGTGGGACTCGATCCCGGGACTCCAGGATCATGACCTGAGCCGAAGGCAGTCGCTTAACCAACTGAGCCACCCAGGCGCCCAAGGACAACCTATTTTTTAATAAAGGTCTGGGTAGTCCAGAACTTAAGTCAGTTTAACTTTCCTTAATGTAGTATTTCCCAACATGCTGAATGCTAGTATTTCTCCCCACAATAACTATTAATGTCTTAAGGAATCAAAGTTTCTTAGAACACTTTAGGAAACACTGAAAAAAGGTTTCAATCCCCCTCTCATTGGTGGGTTTGAGTTAGCAGCAGATTGACATGATTGTTTTTTAAGTAGGCTCCATGTCCAGCATGGAGCCCAATGCAGGGCTTGACCTCACAACCCTGAGATCAAGACCTGAGCTGAGATCAAGAGTTGGATGCTTAATCAACTGAGCCACCCAGGTGCCCCAGGAGATTGATGTTTATTAGGTGATCACTGTGAGCTGGGTTCCATCTTTGGACTTTTAACTATCAAGTCTTAATTCTTACAACATCCTTCAAGAGGTCAGTATTATTATCCACACTATTATGTAGTTGAAAGACAGAGGCATGGAGAGTTTTAGCATCTTGCCTAAGATAACAACAAAACTTAGAAGCAGTGAAAAAAATTAAAAAACTAAGAAGCAATGGAAGATTATTTGAAAACCGCCAGCTTCTGTAATCACAATGCTAATTTGGGATTTAATCAGCTAGTGTGGTTCAGCGGATGCCAGGTGAAAAGTGAAGACCAAGAAACTAAAAATGGACCCCCATGGAGTGCTATATTCCCAAAGGCCAGAGAAAGTGTGGAAACCAGGGAAAGGTTAGGAAACCACAGAAGGAGAGCCGAAGCAAAAGCAGTGAGCTGAGAATAGACTGGGAGAAACGTGGGGCATTTTTTTCTAGGCTGCTGGATGCTGTTAGTGGCTTGCTTTTGTCTGTCACTCACGGTCTTCTGTGGGGGTTAGCCTGCTGAGTTTAAAAGAGCAATAATAGGATGGACATCTTGGTTCAAATGGGAGAATTTTATTAAATGAGGCCATGGAACTCTATTCAATGTATAGATTCATACAGTTAGAATTAAATAAAAGAAAATCATACTGAGTCAAATAAATATAAGTAGGAAGGCAGCAGGCAGTGCTGCATTCCATTTGGATTTTTAAAATTATTTTACGTGAAAGAATCTACTTACTACATCATGGTGTATGCCAATAACCAGTGCTTGCTCCTCGGCTTAGCCCAAATAGCCCAGATAGCCCAGACAGCTATTAAGTGGAATGCCCTATTTTAGCTGGGTAGTTTTGTGAATTTAAGGAAGAATGATTAAAACGAATAGTTGTTTTTTTGTTTTTTTGTTTTTTTCCTTCTAAGACCTGGCATTCTCTCTAGTGTTAAGTTCCTTTACTGGGATATGAGAACCATATGATGGTCAAAGACATAGATTTGATTCACCATACAGGAAGGAGTCATATGGTTTGGAGCAAGAAATCTGGACACGAGGAGGAGCTGCTGTGGAATCTGTCACTCCATCTTATTCCAGGCTTGGTTTACCTTTTTTTCTACAGGTTTCTTCTTGATCTCTTGTCTATCAAGTGCCTACTATTGGAAGCTGGATTCTCAGTCAGCGATGGTGACTCCTCAGAGTTAAGGAGGCCTCATTTGCTCACACGTTCCCAAGAAGCTGTCTGCATCTGCCAACATAGGCTAGTGTGCACATTCCCTGAGACCCAAATTTGACACAATTTTGAGAGTTAGGTGATTCTTCTCCTGTATACCCCCATAAAAAAACTCTCTGAAGCTGCTAAAGGTAAAAACTCTTATTGCAACAAAGCAGCTGTCCCTTAGTGGAATAGCAGTTTGAATACCATTTAACCTAGACCGAATGAGGCAAGAAACCACTGCAGAAAATGGGTGCCTGGAATGTATCCCACATTCAAATGGGTTCTTTGAAATATTCACCAAGGATAAATTTGCTTAGTAACTCTTTAGAACCTGTCCAAAATTACCTTAATTGCACTACAGAGTCCAACTCTAGGAACCTCTTTTCTGCCTGCCCTTCCAAAGCATGGTGCTGGATCTCCGTCCAGAAGTGAAAATGGATGAACACTGTGCCAAAAGGGGAAAACCTATTCTGTCACTTGGGTGGTCGTTGGTTCTACTTCCTGCTTTGTAGCAAAATGAGAGTAGTGAGCTATATGAGACCTAGTATAAGGTATTGTTGGGTTTTGGAGAATCGGCTATTTGATAGCTTGATTTTTAATAAATTGTAGCAAATTAATTTTCTGCTATATTGAACTAGAGCCCCATCCATATCAGCCTGCCTCATTAATGAGGGTAACAGAGCAGTATGGACAACTGTGGGACTTTCTTCTTTTACAGTTTAGGTCTCTTTTTTTTAATCTAAAGTTATGCTTTCTAGTCCTCAAGGACTGAGTAAGTCATGGGGAATTTTGCAAAAGTTCCTTATTTCCACAGGAGATGTGTTCTCTCTCTTTAATTTGGTAGGATCTACTCAAGAATGATTTCTTTGCTGCATTCCTAAGCTAAGGGATAAGAACTGTACCTGTCACTGAGAGCTTCATGTATTAAATTGGTCATCTATTGCTGCATAACAAATCACGCCACCACTTAGTAGCATAAAACAATGACATTTTAATTATTCTCCTAGCTCCTTGGATCAAAGATTCAGATGAGAGCAAGCAAGGGTGCCTTGCCTCTATTCTAGAATGTCTGGGGCTACAACTAGAAAAATTCTAAAGACTGGATGTGACTTGAATGGCTGAGTCTGGAACGATCTGATGGTTTCATTTCTCACATGTCTGGAGCCTGGGCTGGGATGATTTAAAGGCTGTGCTCAGCTGAGACTATTGACCAGTGCAGCTATACATGGCATCTTCATTTGACTTTGGCTTCCTCACAGTCTGGTGCCCTCAGGGTAGTTGGGTTTCTTCTATGGTGTTCAGGAATCCAAATTCAAGATTTTAATAAACAAAGTAGAAGCTGAGTAGCATTTATGACCTAGATTTGGACACCACATAAATTTACTTCTGTTCATACTCCAAAACTAGAAGCAGTCATAGCCTTCCCAAAATCAAGAGTAGATAAAATCACCTCCCACCTCTTGCTAGAAGGTATCAAAGAATTTATTATATTTTTAAATTGCCATATTTGATAACTATTATCTTTTAGCAGAATCTACTTTGGTCCTAGACATATATTCTAGGGATATTTCCATGGCTCAAAAAATCTCAGGATAACACTCAGAGCCAATTTGGGAGGCTCAGGAGAGCACCAGTCTCATTAACTTGTAGTCATTCTCTTTGGATGTCAAAAGACATTCCTTAGCTTTGCCATATATCTTGATCACTGGACTTCACAGGATGCATCTTAGCTGTCTGCAAATTAGTCGGGGGCTTTGCTGTCTTTGAAAATATTCACACAAAGTGTTAGAAGTACTGAGCCAGTTATAATTGAGGATTATTGAACATGGGTGTTGACTCTGGCTGCTGTGGGACCTTGCAAAGCGGTCCTTACTTAAGTGGATTCACCACAATCTTAGCTCTTTCTTCTTCACAGACTTGCGGAATCTAAAATTCAGTATTTGTTAGCACACGATCTTAGTGATGAGATCAGGTGAAGCTACTTGCAGAAGACTATAAGCACATACCACTTTCATAATTTATACGGAGAACTGTAGGGAGGACTATAACTAGGGAAAGCCTCAGGCTTTCCCCGGAGGCACCCTGCATGATAAAGCAAATTAGAGGCCAGTTTGGTAAGTATTGGAAGAGATTCTGGAAGGGCAGGTATGATGTCATGATTATGTTGTGTACACAATGCCTACCACTGTCTGGTGTGGTTGAGGTTCACAATAAATGTTTGTTGAATATATAAAAGAATAATTTAGAATAAGAGGCCTTAGGGGGATGTAATCTGATGGTTTTCAAACATTCCTAAGGTTCTTGAAGAGGTAATCTAGAAGCCACCTTGGGAGTTAGTGGGCAGGAAGTAGCAAGGGGCTTAGAGCAGCTCCGTTTCTATTTATTTCAGAATTTCAGACTCTTACAAAGAAGCAAATTTTGAGAAGTGTTCTACTGATACAAAATATCCGTAGTTAATAATAGAAAATATGATCAATAGTAATGTTTGTCAATAAGGAAACTGAGACCCCAAATACGTTTATGTAATTTGTCCAAAGTCCCCCAGCTAGTAAGAGACTAAGCTGGCTCTCAAATTGAAGCTTTCCTCCCCAAGCCTTGACCTGTTTTTTATATGCAACATGCTAATGATTCCCTGGTAATTTGGCCTCTAATTTGCTATGAAGTTCTCCTGTCCATCTCCTGACAACAGCATTTGGCATCTTTCCAGAATTTATTACAGCATTTTCATTTTCTTTCTGGGAAGCAACACGTGATGACATTTAAATCATCACCTTATAAAATTCCCTCCTGCCTCAGTTTTTTTTCCTCTTCCTCCCTGAACCTCATTCATTCACTTTATTTTTTTAATTCCTTGGACAGCCTCACAGACAAGTTATTTTCCAATATAAAGAGGAAAGGAGGAAGGAGGATGCATTGGACAAGTAGACAATAAAATCCAGGCAAAAGCTCATTCTAAAACACATCTTCCTTGAAGCATTGTTATCACTGCTATTGTTCATACCATTCTGTCTGTTCCCTTGAGGCACCATCTCCTGCTGATGCTTTAAAGAGTTCAGAATAATCCTCGTAGCTTACTTGTATGTAAAAAATGCAAGCCGTAGCCCAAGAAAAGTATTTCTTGCTCATCTTTTTGGCTAACTGTACGACTGACCTTGCCGTGGAGCTGTACACACTACCTTTCTACCCACAGTTGACTATGAGGATCAGAGAAGTGGAGAGGGTCAGAGATGAAAAGGGCTCTGGGAGCCTTGAAATCCAGTTTTATTTTACACATGAAGAGACTGAAACCCAGAGAGGTGGAATAATTTGCTCAAGGCCACACCACTAACTAGTGGCAAAGAACTGTCTTGATCCCTGGTCTAGGACTCTATTAGCAATAGCAAGTTTATTTTTGCTTCCAGCCCAATGCAGTGCTCTCCAGATGAAACCTTAGTGGCTGAGCAGGCTCCCGTCTTTACATAGGAACACTGAGTTCCAGTGGACCAGATGTGGCACCCAACTAGCTGAAATCCTGAGGGGTACACAAGTGTGGAGCCACACACGAGTCCAGTGGATATCAGTCAATATAGAAACACAGCCAGCAGCATCAGGGGCTGAGTTCTCTAGCTGTGCCTGCACCTTGTCACCCCAACTCTGTTGTGACAGTTGATTGAGGCATTAGCAGTGTATTCATCTAGAGAAGACAGAAACAGGCAGTAGAGACTATGGACAGGTGTTCCTCTTATTCCCACTGAAAAGACATGAGCAATGAGTCCTAATCTGCAGGAGTATTTTAAAACTTTTTTTTTTAAGTAGCAAAAAGATTTTATTTTTTCTAGGCAAAATCTTGCCTAGAACTCCAGTGCATAAAATGAATAAAAATAACTGCTCTGGTTGAATTTGGGGAGAGAATAAGTTGTCTTCTGAGGCTCCAGGAGGTAACAGAGTTTGGAAATTAATAAGCAACAGGAAGAGAACCTGCTGCAGGGAGCAGTTTTAGAAATCTGTGGTGATAATTTTGGTTTTCATAGTGATTAGAGCAGGGTACTATTGTTATATAGTGGGTAGGAGCCAGGGATGTCAATGTCAGATGTCCTGCAACGTGGAGGATGGCTCTAGACATTGAAGATTATCCCAGTATCCTACGTGATGGGTGTTCCTGGGGAGGAAAAAATTTTCTCTTTCAAAGTTCTTCTAGCTGCTCTAAGAATCAAATTGACATGAAACAGGTTAACAGGAGAAAATCAAACAAAAACTTAATAACATGCATAACTACTGCATACCTGGGAGAGACCTAGGAAAACTGAGTAACTTACCAAAGTGTCAGAAGTTATCACCTTAAATACCATCTCCAGCTAAAGACAGAAGGTGTTGGGGGTGGGGAGTCAGTTATGGGAGGTTACCAGGAAAAGCACAGTAAACAAGGGTAAAGTTGTTATGCAGATTTAAGTCCATGCCTTCTCTACTGATAACAGTTTATAGAGATTTGGAGTCATCCTATCTGGTACTAAGGGAAACACCCTTACAAATGGAGGTTTCCCTTATACATGTAAATGTCTCTTACAATGGGTAACTTCTCAGTTTTTAGAGCTTCTTTTGTGTCTGCAGTTTCTTAAAAATAACCAGTTTAAAATAAACAATATGCCAGGGGTGCCTGGGTCGCTCAGTCAGTTGGGCATCTGCCTTTGGTTCTGGTCATGGTCCTGGAGTCCTGGGATCAAGCCCTGCATCAGAGCTCCCTGCTCAGTGGGGAGTCTGCTTCTCCCTCTGCCCCTCACCCTGCTCATGCTATCTGTCTGTTTTTCTCTCTTTCTCTCTCTCTCACACACACATATTCTCTCTCTCTCTCTCTCTCTCTCTGAAATAAATACAGTCTTAAAAAAAAAAAGCAATATGCTAAAGAGGTATATCGTGGGGTGGCAAAATTCGTCCCCTACAGTGTGAATATTTCCCCAGATACTCACATAGATAAAAAAGCAGTTTGTAAGTAGTTGAGCCTAGAATCCAACCCTATTTTACATATGACAGGCAGTAGTTATTACACAGTTTAAATATACATTGCATTTTCCAGAACCTGAGCTAATTGGGGGAAGAGTGTATTTTTTGGGGTTTTTTTTAGGAGCTTCACCAGAAGTTCCTTACCAGGAGACTAACAAAAGGGTTAAAATCAAGAGTTTTGGAGCCAGACTGCCTGACTTTGAATCCCAGATGCTATACACACTAGCTGTGTATGACTCTAGCCAAGTACTTAACCAGTTTGTGTCTCCTTTAGCTGTAACTTGGAGACAGTAAAAGTATCTTTCTCTCTTGATGTTGTGAGAATTATTTGAGTCAATAATGTAATGTGCTTAGAGCAGTACTTAGCACAAAGTAAGTGCTCTAACTTTATCTTAGAAAATCCTATCCAAGCATTCTTGGTGATTATGACATATATATGGATATACATATTTATGTCATCTTAAAAATACCAACTGGAAGAAAAAAATGTTGAAAATCAATTGAATGTTGTCTTATTTCACTTAAATATGAACTTAGCAGGAGTAAGCATCTAACTGCTTAATTACAGTTTTCTAGGGTAGCCATCCCAGACTTTTGCATGTAATGTATTATAAATTATTTTCTTTTTGTATCTTAAATTTAGAGTTTATGCTGATTTTTTTTTAATTTTTTACAGAATATGTGTATAGGCAGTTTAAATTATTTTGAAATTTCATTTCAGGGTAGTAAAGAAAGAATTACAAAGTGCTTGTTAGGAACAGGGTACATCAGGTATGATCAGATGGAGAGCCGCTGCAGCAGATGAATGAGAAGAACCTGGAATTTGTGAGTTTATATCTAATGAAATCAGAGTTGTTCTGGTTAAAGCTGATAACAAGAGTTTCCTCTAGACCACTTTGTTTCTTCCTAAGTCTGTATATAACCTTTAAGGCTTCAGTAAACATAATTTGAAAATAACTCTAGGACAGAGATGTGTGCGTACTCTCTTGCTCTCACTCCCTCTCACTATGTCGTAAGGTTCACTGGCAAGCTCCCTAGTAGGCTAAGAAGGAACCAACAATGGAATTGTTCTCAATGACATAGTAATTAAGCTAAAAGATTGTTTTATTATTATAAGTGATTGCTAATGATTACTTTTGGTAAAACTAGACATTTCTCCAGTTTGTTCAAGAGACAGTTCATCATTTTCAGATTCTCAGAATTTGAAGGAACCATTACCAGGTAAGGAGGGTCCATTGCCTGCCGCTAACAGTAAGGCAAACACTGACATTGGTTTTGCGACAGAGAAAAAATATTTCATTGCATGGCATCAAACAAGGAGACAGGAGAAGACTTCTCACATCTGTCTCCCCAAGAATAGGGGAGCTTAGTATCTATGGGATTTTAGAGAGGGGTTGGGTTTTGAGGGTGGATGTAGGTGATTGGAGGTTGGGAGAAGGTGGGGTAAGAGGAACAATACCGCTGTTTCTGCACAGGCACCACTCAGTAACATACTTGTTCATAGTTGTATGTACTAAAGATGGCAGCGCCGATATCACAAATGGGGTAAGAGCTCGTCTTCACTTTGCTTTATTCTTGGTCCCTTATGTGCAACTGCAAGAATTCTTCCTGGTTTGTTCCAGCTTTAGTTAGTCTTATCAGTGGTCTGTTAACTTCTGCAAAACCAGTCCATAAAAGAGGTTAGTCAGAGTTTTCTTAGGGTAGAATTGTCAGGTGTCTATTATCATGTTGATTTCAGAATAATGCTTTGTTCACTGAATATTACAAGGGTTTTAAGCTGGTTATGTCTTATAATTAGTTATTCTTGATTCTTAGTATCAGTTATATCGATATCAGTTTTGTTTCTTAAGATTTTTTTTTGCCTAAACTTACATAGTGATGCTCCTTTGTATTATTTGAGACCAATAATTTGCTAATAACAAGATTTTTAGGTACTTGCATTTCAGTTAAAGTATGAATTGCCTATACCCAATCTCAATTTGCTTCTAAGAGTGGTGAGTTTATATTTGTCAATTCAATAACAAATAACTATCTGAAAAAAAGATGAAGTGGGTTGGATAGAATCTATGGTCCTACCTAAAAGGACCGGGATTGATAACATTTAAGAGACCCTTCTAGACCAGAAAGGTATACCTGGGGGGTGAGGGTGATACAGAGAAGACCCAGGAACCATGATGCCCTATAGGAAAGGTAGAGAAATTGGATGCCCACCCAGAGACCAGTTCTGTTAATGGAAGTGATTATTTTTTATCTGAAAGCATGCTTGCAGAACACAACAGGCATGCTAAACTGACAAATGAACCCAAATTCTCCTGAGGAATTCTGTCTGGAAATACAGTGAACAGACAGGTCGGATCTGAAATAGCACTTCTCATTGCTTTCAGACGCAATGTATTTTTCTGTTGGGAATTCTGGGATTTTTAGCTAGATTCCATTCATCCATGAGCAAGAAAAACAGGTATTTCCAGAACTTACCAGGACTGCCAAGGATCTCTATCCTAATAGAAATAGGAGTACAGGTCAGTCAAATTATAGATAAAACTATATGGAATTTTTAGGGGTCTGCTTACTTCCCATCAAAACGCATGCAGAACCACCTTTTTTTTTTTTAAATAGGTCTCCAGAACTATATATCTTATAACTGAAAGTTTGTATACTTCACCCAATGTTTTCCCTGTTTCCCCCACACTCCAACTCCTGGCAACCAACTTCTCTCTATGAGTTCTACAAGTCTGACATATTTAGGTTCCTCATACAAGTGAGATTGATGTGGTTTTGGAATATAGGTGAGGTTCCGAGCCAACGACCAAGAAAGAATTCTTGAAACGTCTTTGGTGCAAAATGGTGGTTTTATTAAAGCATGGGGACAGGACCTGTGGGCAGAAGGAGCTGCTGCACAGGGGTTGTGAGGGGTGGCTGATTACTCAGCAGCTGGGGGAAGTAAGGAAAAGGGAGGTTTCAAAAGAACTTTCATATGCTAAAGAGGACCTACAAGATAATGGAAACCTTGCCATTGTCAAGTTAAGGTTGTTTACCCCTCTAGCAAGGCATTAACATTAAGACAGTTGGCAGATTCCTGGAAGAATGTCACACATATCCCACCTAGGAATGGCGGGGGAGGGGAGGGGAGGTTGCAGGGTGTTAGCTTATGCTTTGTCTTCAGCTTGCCTTCTGCTCCCTCATCAAGATCATGTAGTATTTGTCTTTCTTTATCTAGGTTATTCTATTTAGCATAGGACGAGTAGGTTGGGGAGGAAAATATCTTCCTGTACTCTTTGTTTTATATATATATATATTTTTTTTTTAAAGATTTTATTTATTTCTTTTACAGAGAGAGAGAGAACAAGTAGGGGGAGCAGCAGAAGGAGAGGGAGAAGCAGGCTCCTCGCTGAGCAGGAAACCTGATGGGGGGCTCAATCCCAGGAACCTGGGATCATGACCTGAGCCGAAGGCAGACACTGAGCCACCCAGGTGCCTTCTTGTACTCTTTGTTAAAAAACAGAATTCAGGGGCCCGTGGGGGGCTCAGTCGTTAAGCGTCTGCCTTCGGCTCAGGTCATGATCCCAGAGTCCTGGGATCGAGTTCCGCATCAGGCTCCCTGCTCCACGGGGAGCCTGCTTCTTCCTCTCCCACTCCCCCTGCTTGTGTTCCCTCTCTCGGAGTGTCTCTCTGTGTCAAATAAATAAAATCTTTAAAAAAAACAAAAACAAAATTCAGCTGAGTAAATCTGAGATCTAAGTGGATTTACTAAGCGATTAATGAATGGTTAAGCATCCCATCTAGCAAGTAGATGCTCCAAGGAGTTGTGCAAAATGGATGTTTTTTATAGGAAAGAGGTTGGGCCAGGAGTTATTAGCAAAAGAAAAAAAGGGATTGTTTTAGACAAGATCACCTTCCCTTAGGGGAAAGGCAGGAAGTCTTAAGATGCAGATTACTTCATCTTCCTTGGGGGGTGGGGATGAAGAGGGCCTATATAACAGATTACCTCATTGGTGCTGACCAGAAAATTCCCAGTTTATAGAATTATATAAAATTCTCCTGGAGAGGTTGAAACTGCAATTAGTCTTGATTTGCTATCCTGGAGGCAGGTAACTCCACTTTAGACCTATCCTTTTCTTTTTATACCGTCAAGGTTTTCCTAGTTGGTCTAAGAATCAAATTGACATGAGACAGATTAACAGGAAGAACTTAAAACAAAAATTTAATAACATGTATACCTCTGTACACATGGGAGAGACCCAAGAAAACTGAATGACTCCCTGAAGTGACCAAAGTTATCACCTTAAATACCATCTCCAGCTACAGACATTAGGGGTGGGGAGTCATTTATGGGGGTTTACCAGGAAAAGCACTGTAAACCAGGGTAAAGTAACAACTTTGAGATTTAAGTACATGCATTCTCTGTTGATAACAGTTTCTAGAGATGTAGAGTCATTCCCCTCTTCCTGGTACTGAGGGAGACACCCTCACAAATGGAGATTCCCCCCATAAGTGGAAATATCTCTTATAAAAGGGTAACTTCTCAGTTTCTTCAGCTCCTCTTGTGTCTGCAGTTTCTTAAAAATAACCAGCTTAGAATAAGTAATATGCCAAGGAGATATATCTTGGGCTGGTAAAATTTGCTTTCCTATAACCAGAAGACCAAATCCTGTGTAATACAGTACATTTTGGTGTTTTTAGTAGATTTTATATGAGTCCTGGAAGTGAAAATGATGGTTTTGAATGAACTCCACATGCAAAGGAAGGTTTTACAGAAGTACTTAGTACCCTCCCTCCACTTCAACAGAAAGCCAAGCAGCCTCACTTGGAAAATGGCCCTTGGGTTTCCATCTAGCTCTAAAATTCTATAATTTCAAAGAAATTAGTGAGATTCTTACGAACCCCATTCTGCTTACTGTAATCTTTACCATAGCTCTCTGTAGTTTGGGGCAGAACCTAGAAAAATGGCCTTCATTTCCCATTCCCCTTCACTTGCATTTTAATTAAAATGTGAATTATCTTTACTCATTAAACTAAAGAGAATTGAAGACAGTCTGTATGCCACACATTTTTATAGGCTTAGGGATGCAAAGATAGTGAACCTGATTTCAAGCTGCTTAAGGTCCAGGGCTTTTTTGGTACAGACAAATGAAACACTGATGATAATGCAGTAGAGTAAGCACTTTGTTTGGGATAAGTAAGGTGCACTAAGGGACTGGAGGGTGTTCTGTTGAAGCATCTTGAATTCAAATGCATTGTGAAAGTATAAGTTCCACTGCACTGTTTAAGGAGAGGTTAGATCTTTGTGCATTTGCAGATTGCCAGATTTCTTGAACCCTTTTTATTTTTTTTTTAATTTTTTAAATTTTTTAAAGATTTTATTTATTTATTTGACAGAGAGAAACACAGCGAGAGAGGGAACACAAGCAGGGGGAGTGGTAGTGGGAGAAGCAGGCCTCCCACTGAGCAGGGAGTCCCATGCGGGGCTTAATCCCAGGACCCTGGGATCATGACCTGAGCCGAAGGCAGACGCCCAACGACTGAGCCACTCCGGCGCCCCTCGAACCCTTTTTAAATTAGATGGGGACACACAATGGCTCTTTCTGAATGCAAGTGTTATCACTGAATGACATGTATCATCCCTTCTTTGAGTTCGTTTGAAGAGTTTAATGAAGATTAGAATTTGGCTAATGGTTTTCAGCCTTCATCCATAAAAGGCAAACAACAACTAACATTTACTGATATGCCAGGTACTTGCATACGTGGTTTTCTACATGAACTCATTTAACTCTCACCACTATGTTATGAGGTAAGGAATCTTTTCATTCCCACTTTAGAGATGGAGAATTGAGGTGAAGAAATGTGCACAGCATGACCAAAGCTGGTACAAAGTAACCTTACCCACTGTGTCTAAAAAAAAAAATGCATCTAAAATTCAGATATGCTCCTGTCACTCCAGATTAAAGCCTCAATGGCTCCCTTTGCCTAGGCTCAAAAGGGTAAAATCTGCTGTCCTTAGTGTGATATCTTAGGCTTTCTGGTGTGGCCACTTCTCCAGTGTCATCTTTTGCCTTCTCTTGCCTGTAACTATGTATTTCAGCCATACATATGGGTCTCCCTTAAACCTCTTTTCATATTTTTATCTTAATCATTTTAAATTGCCTGATATGGACTTCTTACTGCCCTGCTCTTTGCAGTTTTAGCTCCACTGCCACCCTTTCTAGTACATTTCCCCACTAGCTCCAGGTCACTGGTCGTGCCTGTCCTATACCTGGCAGTCTATGCATCTTCATGACCGGAACTTACCACGGTGCGCTGACATTCATTTAAGGGTTTCTCCCCTGTAGAGGCTGTGAACTCCTCATGCCTTACTCGTTCTGATATTGCCAGCATCTGGCATAGTAATGCAGATGTACATAATAATCCCTTCTAAATATTGTCAATGTCCTCATCATTATATTTAGAAAGGGTCAGACCCAAACCTTCTAAAACAGAGCATATGTGTTTAAAACTACAAAAACTTGCAGAGAAATTCTTCCCAGATTTACAGCTTTGCATTTGCTGGTGTTTGTCATTCCTTGCAGTCAGGAATCTGCAAGGAAAAATGGATCTATACATGAATCACATTGTGTTTCACTCTTTTTTTTCCTCTTTCTTTTCAGTGGTCTTTTTCTCTATATTTGAAAAATATTACAGGTTTGGAAATTAATTCAGAAGATTTAGAGAAGGTAGCCTGGGGAAAATGAATAAAATTGAGCCTAAGATAAAATTATGAGGCTTACCACTTTTTCAGTCTTGACCATTGCAGTAGACTTTAATAAAACTATGTAGGTCTGTGTTCCTTTCTGATTTATTCTCAGGTCTTTTTGATCCAAAGATCCATGTTTCCTAGCTGGTGAGCTAGAAGCCTGATATTTCCCTTAAATGGTAGACTTTAAAGAACTGAAAATAATTTCAAGATTAAGTGAATGTGTCATAATATAGCTGCCATTTATTGTTTGCTTGCCATGATGAGCGCTTTACATTTCTTGTAACATTTAATAATCACAGCAATTCAATGAAGAAGGTGCCATCATTATTCTCATTATAAAAATAAGGAAATGAGGCCTGGAGAGCTTAGGACTTTGTCTCAGGTCAATGGCTATAAAGAGGCAAACCTGAGACACTAAACCAATTCTGTGTGATTCCCAAGTTCATGGTCTTCATTACTTCACTGAATACATACTTATAGACATGTTTATATACATGCGTATGTGAAAAGCCAGTAGATTTAGGCTCCTAATTGAGTACTTAAAGCTATAATTGAAATATCAAAAATTTAATTTTTTATTTCATATGAAAAGTCCATGTTGGCTCTGGTCAACAAATAGAAAAGAAACAAGGTTTAAAACGCTTATTTTAGCCTGGTCCCAAAGAGTATGGCATTCAATTCAGTTCAATTTCAGGAGTGACTTTAGCACTAGAGTCAGTGGGGAGTAAGACATGTTTTTTTCCTAATGGCCTTTGAGCTATCTAAGTTCCCAGAAGCAAGGCACAAGGCACACTGTCTGGTTTGTTTTGTTTTGTTTTGTTTCCAAAACTTCTCTCCCCAGCTATGGCTCACTGTTCAGCGATACTTCCAGTCTCCTGAAGAATTCAATTCACTCTTTTCCCTGATTAGCAAACCCCCTTCTCTCTTCAGCTCAGTTCATCATTAGTTTGATTGTATTTCTAGATACCTGAGACACTGTCTGCTTATCAGGTACAACTTACTTTCCCTTAACCTACATTGTTGAACTTTAAAGATTTGGAGCATTACAACATTTTTTTAACTCATGCCACTAAGCACATTACTCTTTCAATTGTTATTGAGTCATAAATCACTCCTTGGCCTTTACCCACTGCCAAGTTTCCAGTTAACTATTGAGAGCATATTCTGAGATGCCTCTTGGAAAATAAGACCTTCCTCTACTTGTTTACTTTTCTTGTTATCTCATTATACTGAGGGAAGGAGAAGGATCAGTGTAATATTTGAATCAAGTCAGATGGGTTGGTATGAAAAATTAGGGATCACTTCCTAGAGAAAAAAATTACAAAGCTTTGCTATTCTTGAACAATATGAAAAATCTATGTTGTTGATATCTGCTGAGGGGAAAGAAGTATCTGAGAAGAAAGAGTCAAATAGGAAACGTTTCTAACAATTCCTTCTTCTTCCTCCCTTCCTTCCTCCTCTCTCCCTCCCTTTCTTCCATTTAAATCATCCATGTTATTACCAGTTATTAGATGCCTACTATGGATAAAGCACTGTGCAAAGCTCCCAGATATAAAGAATAGGAACACAAAGATTAATCAAACTTAGTCTTAGCCTCAAATTGTTTTTATAATTTCAGGGGAGGCAAAACATACAGAGCAGAAAGGTGACTACAGTCTAAGGTGGGAAGTGCTCAGGGCCATAGAGGGACACAGGTATGCATATACAAGTTCAGATGAGAATTCTTCCTACTGGGGAATCAGGTAATCTTCATGACTGAGGCACCATTTGAACTGGACTCTTAAAAAAGATAGGAGTGTTGGGATAGGGCCAACATTCCAGATGGAGGAACATGGAGGAATGAGAGAAATCTTGTTTCCGTCCTTTCCCTCATTTCTGCCCCATGCCTCTGGGCCTCTAGGCCTGCATTCCTTAGGGCCTAACCTCTTCAGACCCTTTCCATTCATTTTTCCAGATGAAAGTCATTTGTTCTGTTTTGGATGAATATTCAGGACCTTCTAGGCGACCAACTACCTAATCTATTGATTTCTCCACATTAAAATATCAGTGGTTTTCTATATCATTCATTTACTTATTCATATTTTAACAGGAATTTCTGAGAAGTGACCTCAATTTTACACATACAGTATTAGATTATCAGGTACCTGTTATTATTTTAGGGAAGGAAGGAATATTTTCAGTATTCCCTCAGATTGAAGAGAACTCTATCCTCATAGCTAACCTGACATTCCCTTTGTCAAATGTTACTGGGCACAAGAAACCCAGAGCAGGATCTGTTTTTTTGTGAGCAAGATAATTTGCATGTAACGAGTACAATTATTTGGTAGACAAATGTTTGGGGA
The DNA here is from genome assembly GCF_003265705.2 of Callorhinus ursinus. Classification (NCBI taxonomy): domain Eukaryota; kingdom Metazoa; phylum Chordata; class Mammalia; order Carnivora; family Otariidae; genus Callorhinus; species Callorhinus ursinus. Next base: position 26,392,627 of record NW_027397083.1, on the reverse strand, counting down.
AGGTGGGGGAGGGAATACAAGGTTTACATGGGGTACCTTGTAGTTTGAATCAAACAAGGCTTAGAAATCTGTTCTTTCTACTAAGTATTAAGAAAACAAATTATCCCTTAAAAGTTGCACAAATCTGTGTTCCAAGAGCCTCATGGCTTAAAGTGTCTGTCCAGGTGTTCTAAACGGATGCCTTATTTTACCATGAGGGGATAAGGAAGACAAATAGATATTTCTTAAATTTCTAAGTATTTCTTAAATTTCTTAAATAATATTAGGTACCATGTACTATTTGTAGGATATTTCTCCTTTACAAAATTGCCTTGTGCTCATCATTCCTCTCACATTGAAATGTAATCCCAACCTGAGCCTGTGAGATCCTGCACAATCTGGCCTCTGTTTACCTCTTTGTTCTTCCTCATCTCCTATCACTATCTCCATGGCTTAAATTGCTTTAGTCACATCAACTTTCTTCATTGACTATAATAATTTAGTTGCTCCCTTGAGGTTTCTGCACTTCTTGTATCTTCTGCCTAGAGGGGTCATCTCTTAGTTTGTGGCTATCATCTTCTGTAGAATAATTGTGGAGATTTTACCACATATAGTAATCATTAATTAATACACCAAATGTATTAACTTTAGCTAAGACTAATAATATTCTCTATTTGACAAAGTTATTTTGTTTCAAATCTGTTATCTCAGTTCAAGGCATATCTGAGCTGGAAGGCATGTTAGAGACCCAGAGGGGAAAGGAATTCTTACAGTGTCACTATGTCCCTGTAGTGGGTCTCCATGTTCTTTCTGATATAACCAGATGCCTTACGGTCTACATATGAGAAAAACAAAAGGAAACCAAAAAAGCTAAAAGCAAAATCTGTCTTAATGCCCTAAATTTTTCCTTTGCCTCATGTTAACATTTGTCAGAACCAACTTCCTTAAAAGCTCTTCTATTTATTTTATCAATGTTTTTTAATTATGTGAAGACGTGACAGAGCCATATCTCAGTCATTTTAATTGGAAGCATTGGTGTCTGAAGTTGCTCCCTGCTGGGATAATTTTAATTATGTTCCGTATATCCCTAACCTGAATGGTTCTGTGGTAAATTGTAATGTTGTTCATAGCTATCTGTTTCCTTTCTACCCCTAAGAGGAATACACATCTGCAGCCTTTGTCACATCACTTACGGTGCCTCCTGTAGGCGCCATTGACAATACTGACCTTGTGACTTGCTTTGGCCATTAGTATGTGAGTGAATAGGATGTAGGTAGCATCCAAGCAGAACCTCCCTGTTACTAGAAGAACCATGTTGTACAAAGGGGCTGCTCTCTCGTCCTGATGTTCAGAATGGGAAGACAGGTGGAGCAGATTCATAGTAGACCTGGAACAAAGCTTGAATTGACTTGCAGCCTTCATGTAATATGTGTAAGAAACAAATGTTTTATTGTCATCATTTTGATCTATTAAGAAACATTGAATTCATTTGTTTGCATAGCAAAATCTGAGTAATGGAGGTTCAAGAATGTACAGCAAAGAATTACAACAGTTCAAGTTTGAAGATACATCAGAGGTTAGTGAATTCTGGCCTCTATCCTATATGGGAGTCACTACCAGAGTATCATACCAGCCATCAAGGCACTCACTGCTTAAAAGTCATCACTCCCAAGAAGCTATCTCATCAAGTACTCAAGCAGTTTTGAATCTCAGTGTGTCTAAATAATACCTCAATAATGTTGCACATCTGTGACAGCATCTGAGCTGTACTTGTACAATTAATTACTAATAATTTCTTTTTAATTAATTTTTATGCTTGAATAAATTTACATAACAAGGATACTTTATCACTACCAGAAATGTAGTGATAGTTTTGCTTGCCTTAAACAGAAGATAATTAGGTAAAAATACATACCTATATAGATATGAAACAAAATTATTAATTCTAGCTATGCTCTATCAATTCCTATAGCTACGGGCCTTTTTCTCTGTTAACAAGAATTATTAGGAAGGATTAGAAATTGATCCCTACTCCTCTTTAGCAGAAAGATGGAAAAAGAAATTAACAAACGGTAATTTACTGTGTGATTTGGGGCTGTTCAATCTGTGCCTTTTTGTGGGCCATCAGGAAGACACACCAGAAAATAGAGGATAAAGCAAAAGGAACATCACTTTCTCAAGGATGGTTAATCAACAATGAAGCCTTTTCAACAACTTCTTTTATGATGATATATTGATGTCATGGGGATTGACTCTGATGAAAAGATGATCAAATTCTAATTCTCCTTCTACTTGTATATCATCACCTCTCCCCACATTTCTGTCTTTTTTTCCTCCAGGGAAAACCTTTCCAGGTCATTCAGCTTTTCCTTGTGTGTTATGCTTTCTGTGACTCTCTGTCAGTCTCCCTCTCCTGGCTGTCTTCTTGTTGGTTCCTTTACCGTGGTGCAAAAGTGAGCAGAACTCAATTTTGAATAATTGAATTGGTCTGGAAACCTCTTGTGTAAAATTCACTTTTTTTTTTTTTTTTTTTTTGTCTCCCAAATTTAATTAGGGACATAATGGGAGACTTTGGAAAATAACAAATGACAAATAACTGATTCTCTCTGGCACAATGGCAAAAATCCTTCCCTTTCTGAAATAGAAGTTTTCCTGAAGCTTTTACTAGAAGCTTTGGATCAGTAGGATTTTAAGCTGTCCTATACCCAGCGCTAGTTTTATTTTAACCATTCCATTACCAAGACAGCATCAAAGCTGCTGTTCCTACAAATTGCCTTCCTGTTCCCATTCAAGAAAAAATGCAAATCAGTCAAGTAAGAGATTGTAGCAGCAGGACCTAGTCAAATAGAGTAGGGAAGTAGCACAGTTTCACGGTCAGGGAAGAACCTGTCACGCAACCTGGCAGACTCTTTTGTAAGTAAAGCTATTAGACACTCCATTTGGCTTAACAATGTCAGCCACAGACATGCTGAATTGTCACACTTCTCTAGCAAAAAAAATCCTGGACAGTAATTCCTTGAGTTAAAATAGCCTTCAGACCTCTCTGGCTACCAGGAATTTAACTGGACTGCTCTGCAATGAATGCCTGATTAATGCTCCCCTCTGTGTGCAGTGGGAAGGAGTGCATTCTTCACCTCCACAGATTGCTCATTGGTATTATGCATGTGCCTAACCAGTACCACTGAAGAGGAGGGAAATACGCAGTTTGGTCAATTAAAATGTGAAGCATTCGGTTCCCCTCAAATGGCTTTGTTTTAGTATTTTCCTTAATATTTCCCTCCTAAGCCAAGTAGAGGAATATGAATAGTTAGGGAAATATTCCTTAAACTGATTTTCTACTGTTGTGTTTTGCTGCCTTTTACTACTTCTTCATAGATGCTTTTCTGAATCCTGGCTCTATGGTCTTGGACAGATCTACCTGTCCCTTAACTTCTTCCAGCCTTAGTTTATTCCTCAATAAAAGGGGAATTTACAGTGACTTCCTCCAAAAGCCATTGTAAATATTCACTGAGATGACAAGTGAAAGATCCCTGAGTTACTGCCTAGCATATAGTAAGTGCTCAATAAATGGTGTTTCAATCATAATCAGACCATACAAAATATTAAATTGTGTTCCTCTAATGTGAATGCCTTACAGGTGAAGTCTGTCTTGATTCAAAGAGCCTAAAAGTCCAGCTACAAAGACCCCTTCATAAAGAACTTATGTGCATTATTCATCATTCTATTCACACAGGACTTAATGACGGTGGGAGAGAGCTCGGAAAAGAACAGTGAAAATGATGAAAGGTCCATAAGGTCATTGCTCTGAGGATAAAGCTAGAGGAGATAGGTTCTTTAATCTGGGTGGGTGAAGATTGCTGCATGACTTAATAATGGTCTTCAAGCATGATTGATGTTAGTAACTGAAAGAGTAATGGAAGGGTTGCATTAAAGTGGAAACACATCTTTATCACTCTCCCAAGACCTGCTGGATATTTCCTAAGAGCACAAGCAGATGAAATAGATTCTTCTTGCTAACAATAGTAGATACTGAGGCTGGAGTCAAGGAGAAAACTCCCTTGCCTTTGTACTTCTCAGAGGCAGGATCTGGGTGGCTGGTGGCTGGCTATTTTTGAGAATGTTCTGCCTCATGGACTGTAGACGATTTCATGACATCTATCTACAGACTGTGATCTTGCCTCTTAATCTGGGCTAAGCCCCCGTTGCCCATAACAGTGCTTGACTCACAGTGAATGTGTGACAAGTGTCTGCTAAAGAGCTTTTCCTTTTGTCTTCTTTAAAATGGAGATACTATGCTACCCTTAGGTTGATGCACATGATATATGCCAACATGGCAAATACTAGCTTTCTTTATACAAATTATTGTAGTAATGGTAGTAGGAGGACAAATTGCATGTTAGGAACTGGATAACTTCTGTTTTCCCCAAATGTTGAACTCCATGAGGGCAGGTTGCTTACTCTCCAGTGTTCGACCTCAGTGGCCCTCAATCATGGTTGTATTTTAGAATTTTCTGGGGAGCTTTAAAATAAACTCTGAAGCCAGAGACTCAAACCAGACTATTGGAATCCAAATCTCTGGGTATGGTGCAAGGGCACTGCTGATTTTTGTAAGGTTCACTCAGGCTTGTGAATTGTTATTCTAGCTGAATGCAAAAACAGAACTATAGGAGAGTAGTGGGCAGATAGCTAGTATGCGTTATAGTCCTTATCTCAACAATTGGGACCTCTTGAAAGTTCCAGAACCATGCTGAAAAGAACGAAAGTGTAGTTTATTTAGAGTACATTGGAATTTTTTTCTTATCCTCTTAACACTGACTCTCCATGGAAAAGGGACACCAGAAGGGTCAAGGTGATCTCCAACTTTTGTTTTTTACACCCTAACATTTTAACTCGTCTCTCATATAGATGATAGAAACTGATTTCTCTTATGTTCCATTGATCTATGTGTCTGTTTTTGTGCCAGTACCTTCCTGTCTTGATCACTATAGCTTTGTAATAGAAATTAAAGTCCAGAATTGTGATGCCTCTAGCTTTGCTTTTCTTTTTCAAGGTTGCTTTGGCTATCTGGGGTCTTTTGTAATTCCATACACATTTTAGGATTATTTGTTCTAGCTCTTTGAAAAATGCCGGTGGTCTTTTGATTGGGATTACATTAAATGTGTAGATTGCTTTGGGTGATATAGACATTTTAATAGTATTTGTTCTTCTAACCCATGAGGATAGAATATCTTTCGGTTTCTTTGTGCCATCTTCAATTTCTTTCATTAGTGTTTTGTAGTTTTCAGAGTACAGATCTTTTACTTCTTTGGTTAGGTTTAATTCCTAGGCATGTTATGGTTCTCAGTACACTTGTAAATAGGATCAATTCCTTGATTTCTCTGTTACATCATTATGGATGTATAGAAATGCAAGAGATTTCTGTATGTTGATTTTGTATCCTGTGACCTTACTGAATTTGTGTATCAGTTCTAGTAATTTTTTGGTGGAGTCTTTCGGGTTTTCTACATAGCGTATCATGTCATCTGCAAATAATGATAGTTTGAATTTTTCCCTGCTGATTTGGATGCCTTTTGTTTCATTTTGTTTTCTGATTGCTGAGGGTCAGACTTCCAGTACTATGTTAAATAATAGTGGTGAGAGTGAACATCCTTGTCCTTGTCTTGTTCCTCACTGTAGAGGAAAAGCTCTGTTTTTCCTCATTAAGTATGATTTTAGCTATGGGTTTTTTTAATATATGGCCTTTAGTATGATGAGGTCTAGTCCCTCTATCCCTACTTTCTTGAGGGTTTTTATCAAGAATGTATGCTGTACTTTGTCAAATGCTTTTTCTGTGTCTGCTGAGAGGATCGTATGGTTCATATCCTTTATTTTATTAATGTGGTTTATCACGTTGATCGATTTGCAAATATTGAACAACCTTGCAACCCAGGAATAAATCCCACCTGATGGTCGTGAATGATTTTTTTGAATGTATTGTCGAATTCAATTTGCTTGTATTTTATTGAGAGTTTCTGCATCCATGTTCACTGGGGATATTGGCCTGTAGTTCTCTTTTAGTGGTGTCTTTATCTGGTTTTGGTATCAGGGTAATGCTGGCCTTATACAATGAGTGTGGAAGCTTTCTTTCCTTTTCTATTTTTTGGAACAGTGTGAGAAGAATAGATATTAACTCCTCTCTAAGTGTTTGGTAGAATTCCCCTGTGAGCCATTTGGCCCTGGACTTTTGTTTGTGGGAATTTTTTATTATTATTATTATTATTACTGATTCAGTTTCTTTGCTGGTTATCAGTTGGTTCAAGTTTTCTATTTCTTCCTGTTTCAAATTTGGTAGTTTATATGTTTCTAGGAATTTATCCATTTCTTCCAGGTTGTCCAATTTGTTGGCATATAGTTTTTTATAATATTCTCTTATAATTGTTTGCATTTCTGTGATTTTATTTATTTGGGTCCTTTCTCTTTTCTTTTGATAAGTCTGGCTAGAGATTTATCAATTCTGTTAATTTTTTCAAAGAACCACCTCCTGGTTTCATTGATCTCTTCTATTGGATTGTTTTTTGTTTTTGTTTTTGTTTTTTTTAATATTTTATTTATTTGAGAGAAAGAATGAGAGAGAGAGAGGGAGAGAGAGAGAGCATGAGAGGGGGGAGGGTCAGAGGGAGAAGCAGACTCCCTGCTGAGCAAGGAGCCCGATGCGGGACTCGATCCTGGGACTCCAGGATCATGACCTGAGCCGAAGCAGTCGCTTAACCAACTGAGCCACCCATGCACCGTTTTTGTTTTTGTTTTTAGTTTCTATATCATTTATTTCTGCTCTGATCTTTATTATTTCCTTCCTTCTGCTGTCTTAAGGCTTCATTTGTTGTTCTTTTTCTAGCTCCTCTGGTGTAAGATTAGCTTGTTTATTTGAGATTTTTCTTGCTTCTTGAGGTAGGCTATTGCTAAAAACTTCCCTCTCAGGACCTCTTTTGCCATCCCAAAGGTTTTGGACTATTGTGTTTTCACTTTCATTTGTTTCCCTATATTTTTTATTTCTTCTTTAATTTCCTGCTTGACCAATTTATTGTTTAGTAGCATATTGTTTGACCTCCATGTATTTGTAGTCTTTCCTAATTTGTTCTTGTGGTTGACTTCAAGTTTCATAGCGTTGTGGTCAGAACAGGTACGTGGTATGATTTCAGTCTTTTTGTATTTGTTGAGGCCTGTTTTGTGACGGAATATGTGATCTGTTCTGCAGAATGTTCCATGTACACTCGAAAAGAATGTGTATTCTGCTTTAGGATGGAATGTTCTGAATATGTCTAGTAAGTCTATGTGGTCCAGTGTGTCCTTCAAAGCCATTGTTTCTTTGTTGATTTTCTGCTTAGATGATCTGTCCACTAATGTAAGTGGGTTATTAAAGTCTCCTATTACTGTGTTATTATTGATTAGTTCCTTTATGTTTTTATTAATTGTTTTACATATCTGTGTACTCCCATGTTGGGTGCATAAATACTTATAATTTTTTATCTTCTTGTTGAATTGCCCCCTTTATGATTATATAATGCCCTTATCTCTTGCTACAGTCTTTGTTTTAAAGTCTAGTTTGTCCTATAGAAGTATTGCTATTCCAGCCCTCTTTCGACATCTTTATGTGTGATAAATGTTTCTGCACCCCCTCACTTTGAATATGTAGGTGTTTTTAGGTCTCAAATGAGTTTCTTGTAGACAGCATCTAGATGGGTCTTGTTTTTTGTGTTTGTTTTCGTTTTGGGGGGATTGTTTTGTTTTGTTTTGTTTTTTTTAATCCATTCTGACACCCTATGTCTTTTGATTGGACCATTTAGTCCATTTATATTCAAAGCAATTATTGATAGATACGTATTTACTACCATTTTATTACCTGACTTGTCATTGTTTCTGGAGAATTTGTCGTCTTGCAGGACTGGTGTAGTGGTGATGAATTCCTTTAACTTTTGCTTGTCTGGGAAACTCTTTGTCTTTCCTTTTATTCTCAATGTTAGCCTTGCTGGATAGAGTATTCTTGGCTGCAGATTTTTCTCATTCTGAACTTGGAATATATCGTCCCACTCTCCTGGCTTGCCAGTTTTCTGTTGAAAAATCTCCTGTTAGCCTTATGGGTTTTCCTTTGTAAGTTAAGGACTTCTTTTGTCTTGTTGCTGTTTAGATTTTTTTCGTTGTCACTGTATTTTACAAATTTAATTACAGGATATGTTGGTGTTAGCCTACTTTTGTTGATTTTGGGGGGTTTTCTATGCCTCCTGGATCTGGATGTTTGTTTCCTTCCCCATACTAGGGAAGTTTTTGCTGTTATTTCTTGAAATAAATTTTCTGCACGTTTTTTCTCTCTTCTTTTGGAACTCCTATCATACAAATGTTGTTACATTTGACAGAGTCACTGAGTTCCCTACATTTATTCTAGTGTTGCAAAATTCTTTCTCTCTGATTCTGCTTTATTATTTTCCATTATTTTGTCTTCTAGGTTAGTAATTTCTTCTTCTGCTTCTTCTCCCAGCCTGCTGTTCATTGCATCAAGCCTGTTTCCAATCTCATGTATTGCATTCCTCATCTCCAGTTCTTTTTTTAACTCTTTTATCTCTGCAGTCAGGGTCTCACTGATGTCTTCTATTCATTTCTCAAGCCCAGTGAGTATTCTTATGATTTTTGCTTCAAATTCTTCATCAGGCGTGTTACTTATATCTGTTTCACTTAGATCTCTGGCCATGGCCTTATCTTGTTCTTTCATTTGGGCAAAATTCCTCTGTCTTGGCATTTTTTCTAAGTCTCTACCTTCTTCTCTGTGTTGGAAAAGGCACTTAGGTCTCCTGCTCCTGAAAGTAATGGCTTCATGAAAAAGAGGTCATGTAGTGCTCTGGGCCTAGTGCTTCAGGGAGTGTCTCCAGTGTGGTGCTGCATGCACTCTGCTTTTGTGTTTTGGCTACTCTACTCTTTAGGCCAGTTGTCTACAGAGGCTCTCTTTGCCTGCTCTTGCCAGTGTTCGATCCCTGCCTTGAATGTGGTGAGTTTTAACTAGGTGTGCTCTGGTCTTCTTGTGAAGGTGAGACCTGATACCAACTCCACCAGAACTGAGGCCCTGCAGAACTTTCTGGTTGGGAAACATGATGTGGGCATGGGTTTGTGCTGGTTTTCTGGGGGAGGGGCCAGCCTCACTGGGACTGAGGGTAAGCTTGACTAAGAAGGGCTTGCCAGCCTGAGTGCAGGGGTTGGGGCTTGATGTAAGCAAGTTAAGCAGCCAGTTTAGGTGTTGTACTGCTTCCAGCAGGTGACTTTGTGTTTATGCTGAGAGACAGTGGAGGGAAATGGTGCCAGCCAGCTCCTTTGTTCCAGGAGAAGTGTTTCTGTGAAGGCTGCCTCTCAGGGACATGCTCCAAGAAGAGTGAGTAATGTCCTCCCTGTGTGCACCAGGCCTTTCTCAGATCAGTGCTTCCATGATGTCTGCCCCTGTGTTGTTTGTTTGGCTTCTCTCCAAGAGCAGCATGGTGCCCCCTGGGCTTTATCCCAGCCCAGCCTGCTGACCTTTAAAACTCCAGGCTTTATGCCTCACTGGTTGCCAAAACTCATGAAATTTAGCCCCTCTCATTTTCCAATCCCATGTCTTTGGGGAATCATTCTTATGTTTTTCCATTGTGCTCCTTTTTCTCTTGCCCTTCTCCATGATCACAGCTCCTGCCCCTTCACAGCACCCTTGATCCATTTTTCCTTTAAACCAAGTCTCAAAACTTCCTACCTTTTTGATGTGGCCTTTTCTCTCCCTTTAGTTGAGGAGTTTGTTCTGTCAGTCTTGAGGCCGATTTCTGAGTTTTTAGGATGATTTGATAGTTATCTAGCTGTGTTTGTGGGACAAAACAAGCCTGGTGTCCTCCTACTCCCCCATCATCTTGGGCTTTTTCTATCTACAATTTTCATTCACTGTTTTTTTTTTTTTAGATATACACATATAGACACACGTATTTCTAATAATAAGTTTTAATTGCTTTATAATATTCTCTTTCAAGTAGATATTTAGTTTCATTTTTCTAGTGATCAACATTTAGGTTGTTTCCATTGTTAATATTACAAAGTGTCATAATTAATACCCTTGTGGAAGTCTCCCTGTAAGCTTTTGCAGGAATTTCTTTAGGATACATATCTAGAGCTGGAATTACTGCATCATAGGATAGTACTATCATCAGTTTTATTAGATATTGACAAATTACTCTCCAAAAGGTTTTACCAATTTATACCAACGTATGAGAGTTTATCTTATACACATTTCACTAATATTTAGTATGGATAGATTTTACATTTTTCTTAATCTAACGTATACTTTGGTTTCTTATTGTTGTGTTCATTTGCATTTCCTTGAAATTGAACATCTTTTCATCAATTTATTGGCCATTCTATTTATTTCCAGTCCATATTTCTATTGTGTCATTAATAATTTTCCTGTAGATTTACAGTATTTTTAATTGCACATTGGATGCTAATTCTTAGTTTTATGTCATCCTTGCAGATTTCTTAGTCCATGAAACATCTTGTTATATTGTAAATGCTGTCTTGTTATTTTCTTTTAATTAAATTTTGTGTTTACATCATATTTCAGAATTCCTTTCATACATGGTTCATGAAGACATTATCTCACTCTTTTTCCTGAGTGTTAAATAGTTTTGCATTTTGTTATTGAGGTCTTTAATCCATTAGAGTTTATTTTTATGTTTGGTGTGGAAATAGAGATCGATTTATTGTTGCTGCTCTGTAAGAAGACCCAGTTGTCCCATGTATTTGACTAGTGCACCTATACTCTGATACCACTTCATTATAATCACATTCATACATATTACTGTTTCCAGATTTTCCATATTCATTGGTCTTTTTGAGTCATTGATCTATTTGCTCTTCATACAATAATAACACTGTCATTTTGAAAAAGTATGGGTTTTCTGGTAGCATGCATTTCCCACCTTATTTTACTTTGAAAATATCTTCTTAGTTTTTTCTTAGAATCCAAGTCCAGTTATTGGGATGGCTAGCTGTCTCTGATCCCATTGCCACAGATATCATGAGTTATGGCAGGTTGCAAGTTAACTATTGAAGCACTGGGAGGAAGACTCTTTGTGTTGGTCATCTCTACTTCTCTTAGCCTTGGCATGAGAGGATTCAATCTTCCAGCCCAGCGTCTCATGATTCTCAAGGATAGAGAGTGGCAGGTGCTTCAGGGTTACTGACATAAGTGTAATAAAGTCCTTCTTCATATGGGTCCAAGGATCTTTGAATGCCACAGGAATCATTGTGTTTTCATCCTTGTCCCAGGGCTACCCAGCACCAGTCTAATTGCATTTCAAACCCAGGATGGGAAAGCCTATGTCCACAGTTTAAGTTGGGACTCTAGATCCTGGCATAGCTTGCTGACATCTACAAGGACCTGAATAGTTGCCATAACCAGCCCTGCATTCCTCAGGAGAAGAAGACATGGTTGGTTGGATTGGAGTTCAGAGAGGAGGACAAAGGGATATGTTCAGGCCTTTATCTTTCTAGAATCTTTTCTTCCAGATTTTATGTAATAGTAATTTGCTACTTTGGTCTGAAAAAAATTTAATCAATAAAGGATTATCTTTTTTTGTGGCATCCACTTCCCCAGATAATTAGCCTGATTAACTATGACTGCTTAATAAGAACATAGTACTTTCAAAACCTTACAGAATTTGGGTTTTCACCTCTCATAAGAATACTTACTTATGCTACTTTATTTTATTTTTTTAAAGATTTTATTTGTTTATTTGAGAGAGAGAGAGAGATAGCGAGAGCAGGAACACAAGCAGGGGGAGTGGGAGAGGGAGAAGCAGGCCTCCCGCCAAGCAGGGAGCCCGATGCGGGGCTCGATCCCAGGACCCTGGGATCATGACCTGAGCCGAAGGTAGACGCTTAACGACTGAGCCACCCAGGTGCCCCTATGTACTTTAAAGTATACTGTTTGACCCCAAAATACTTACAGTAATGATAAATTTTATAAATAGCCTTAGATCATTTCTCACTTATCACCAAGTGGTAAAGCAGTGTATGGCATCTAATTATTATACCCCTTTAACTTGTTTACCCTCCATGCAAGCTTTATTTTAGGAACCCCACCTTTATGATTTGCCCTTTATGGCTTTAGTATTTTATTTTCCCCACAATATTTATAATCAATCAGAACTGCAATTTCCAACAATTTGCCTGTCATTGAAATGTATATGCATTTGGGTGGCAATTATTTATACCTTCTTTTTATTTCTAGTACCCAGAACCACTGCTCTAGTCCTAATACTGGGTTCGTCCGTGTTACCTCTGTTATAATTTATCCTTATTAACAATGATAGAATACTAATCTTCTATGGTATTGTTGGAAGGTTTAGATGAAATATTATGTTTATAAACTTTTTATAATTTGTTTACAAGGTATTTTTCAGACATCTCATTTGAACTTAATTCTTACTCTGTAAAGAAAACATTTATTTTCTCCATTAGAGGAAAGAAACTGAGATCCAACCTCATATTTATAATTCTTAACTGTAAAACAGGACTCAAATTCATGTTTTCTGACTTTTATTTCAGTATTGTTTTTCTCCCCTGTGTCAAATTCTAATGTACAGAATGTTGAAATATTTTAACTGTTATAGACGGTAAATTTCTGTCCATAATTGTCCTGATGGTAGTAGAGGATGTGTTTTATACTGTTTACCATCTATGAATATTGTCATGGAATCATATTTTAAAGTCCCTGAAACTAAATATGACTCTGCCAATATGCCTAATGTTTAGGTCTTCACATGTGTGTATGTATGTGTGGAGGAGTATTTTAGTGAGTTTCTTTTAATGATAATGATATCTCAAAACTTGTCCACGGTTAGAAATTTTTTGTCTTTATGGGTTTGGCAACTTAATGATGACTTGTTCTATTTTCCTATATTTTCATTCTTCTTCTTTTTTTTATTTTTTTTGTGGAGCCGGGCATGGAGTCGAATGCAGGGCTTGAACTCATAACCCTAAGATCAAGACCTGAGCTGAGACCAAGAGTCTGATGCTTAAATGACTGAGCCACCCAGGCACCCCTTCATTTTCATGCTTAGTCAACTAGAAAGCCACTGAGGACGTGTGATTTCATACTGGCATACAGCTGCAGTGATTGTCTCACATGTGACCAGGTATTAGGTAAAGATTGGCTCACATTCCTTGGAGACGGTGTATAGAACCTCACATTAGCAAGTTACATGGTAGGGCTTCCTTTTTCTTGGTATTTATTAATATTTATATTATTAATATAAATGATATTAATATGGAGAACATTGTGACAGCTATTTAATTTCAGCTGCATATCTCATCTTACTGCACCTCTCCCTTTGCCAATATTTTGTACTTTTCTTCCAAGTCCCAAAAGTTTAATCTTTTCCAACATTAGCCCTGGATAAAGCTCATTAACACTCTTGCCCTCCTGTCTTTGGGAAACAGTGACCATAGCTTTGAAATCCTCTCTTATTATATGCACTGCCTGCCAACTCTCCCAGGAACAGAACTTGCTAAAGTCTTGGAAGGCAGTGGTCTCTGGTGGTCCCTGATTTACATTGATTTTCTACAGGTGCCCCTCCATTGATTTATTATTAATAATATCAATTATGGAAATAGGTGGTATGATAAAAATTCACAAAGAATGGAGAGGTGAATAAGAATTATCAGTGTAGAATAGGAGGATGCTACTGTGGATAAGTAACTAGTCTTGATTGAGGGACTTCTCTGAATTATCTGGCACTGGGTTAGATGGGAAAACTGAGGACTAAAGAAGACACATGACAAGGAAGTGGCAGTGTAGGGTTCTAGTAAGATCTTCTGTTTTTAAAACCCATAATCTTTACATTGCAAAATACTGCAGAGGGGTGCCTGGGTGGCTCACTCCGTTGAGCATCCAACTCTTGATTTCTACTCAGGTCATGATCTTGGGGTCCTGGGATCAAGCCGCATATCGGGCTCCATGCTCAGCAGGGAGTCTGCTTGAGGATTCTCTCCCTTCCCCTATCCCTTCACCCCTCCACCTGCTCTCACGCTCTCTCTCCCAAATAAATAAATCTTTTAAAAAAATACTGCAGGAAGCAGGAGTTTGCTTTAAAGACTGGTTACTGCATTTATTCTCACTCTGTTGGGACTTTCTCCACCAGGCTCAGGCAACTCTGTTATCATCAACATTTACCACATGGTCCTGGGGAAGTTAAGTACTCCTGCTGTTTCTGCAGCCTGATTCATCCAAATCTTTTTCAGTTTAGTTTTGAAGGAAGTTCTACCAAAAATATATCTATTGCCTTTTAGTACCTTGTCCTTCACGGTCTTCCTGCCTCTCAGACACTTGAGGTTTAGGATCCTTTTTGAAAGCAGATATATCACAGTGACCCTTTCTGGCTACACACCCACAGTATGATTATGCAAGGAAGTGACAAAACTGGTATAGCAAATGTGCATGGTTTTCCTCCTTGAGTAGGTCGTTGGAAATCTGGCTGCATTTATGTTCATAGAATAATTCCTTTTCTGTTCTTTGTTCCCAAAGAAAGAACACACAGAGCATATCTTGAATGATAAATAGGAAATTGCAGGAAACAGGAATGAGCATGAAGAGAGGCTCAGATTTCTGCCATCTTCACAGTACATTAAGATTCCCCTATCAGCAACATAACAGTCAAGACATAGGGTTTAAGACATGTGCATAAAGAAGTGTGTTTTTCAGTAAAAGAAATAATCAGTAACTCTGGATGTGTCTTGGGCAAGTCCTCATACCTGTATGAGCCTCAGTTTCCTCATTTGTGAGAATCTTCCTTAGAGTTATTTTAAGGTACAGTGATAGAACATGTGTCAGTACAGAACACAATACTTGATGCAGTCTTTTTCCTTCATCATAAGCATATGTAAACGAGAGAGACCAAATATGATGATCTTGAAGTTTCCTTGAAGTTCTAATATTCCTACTAAACTCTAGACCTGTGCTGTCCAAAATGGGAGCCACTAGCCTACCATTTGAAATATGGCTGGTGCAACCGAGCAATTTAATTTTTCATTTTAATTAATTTGTTTGAAGTTCTAAAACTGATGCACTGTAAAATATTTTCCCTTTAGCACAACTTTATTGTTCTTAGACTACCTTTCACTGTATTACATCATGTTAAGATGATTTTTATTGTTACAGTATGACTTTTGGCTTATGATGTTTCTAGTGACTCATGAATAAATGTTTC
This sequence comes from Callorhinus ursinus, assembly GCF_003265705.2. Taxonomy (NCBI): domain Eukaryota; kingdom Metazoa; phylum Chordata; class Mammalia; order Carnivora; family Otariidae; genus Callorhinus; species Callorhinus ursinus. The sequence goes on along the minus strand of NW_027397083.1, from coordinate 26,377,400 downwards.
ACATTGATTTCATGTTGAAATGATAATATTTTAGATATATTGAATGAAATAAAAGATATTATTGTAATTAACTCCTTTAACTTTTTAAATGCAGTTTCTAGAAAATGGGAAATTCCACATCTAGCTCATATTATATTTCAGTTGGACAGCACTGCCCTAGATAGCTCAGGAGGATTCCTTAACATGAGGGTTGACATTTGCAGCCCAGAGGACAGCTCTGTATAAGTCTGGAGAGTTAGAGGAAGGACGCCCATTGTGTGCTTATTACGAGGCTGGGGTCAATCCTCAATCCCTTACTCAGTCCACTTTCTTACTGAAGGGCTCTCAGGTAATACATAACATTTACATTACTCCTCAGCCTGAGTAACTGAGTGTAAATCCAGTCATTTAAAAGCTATTCTCAGTCAGTGAGACCCTGTGAATAATGCCTAATTCAGACCGTGCCTCAGTTCCTCAGACTCTCCATAGGCAAGGTACTTCATTTGCCCAATCTAGTTCTTAATTTTGGATTCTGTTTCATGCGTATGGTCCTTGGCTCTTTTTTTCTGTTTTTTGAAATCCAGTAATTAATCCTTGAACCCACTTTACCTCCATATTTCTCCTAATTCCAACTTTGGTATTATGATGAGCACTGTGACATTACCAAGAGATGTGTCTTGTGTCCCTTGCCTAGTGCTGAATCCAGGAACTACTGAGCTGAATGTTAAGGATTTTTCTCTTGCCAAAGCCATACTGAATTAGTAAGTAACTTGTGGCTTTTTTCTTTCTCACTGTGAGAATGCTGGCTCCATGAGAGCTCTGTGACAGCTGGGACCTTGTTTGTCCTCCAGGGCTTAAAGCAGCTGACTGGCATATAAGTGTCCAGTAGGTATTTTGATAGGGTAATTGGAAGCTAGGGTGGTTTTTCCTAAGTGCATATAACTTTTATTGTGATAATACCATCATAATAGTAATTCACATTTGTCAAGGGCTTTGTAGTTGACACATGCATTCCCATCCATTATCATATTTGATCTTCACATCAGCACCATACAGGGATTATTTCCTGTTCTCGGATGCAGAGGCAGAAGCTCAGAGGTGAGTAAATAGTGGGGCAGGAGTTGGAACTGCATGTCTTTTGATCACAGACCTATTTACTTTTGTCTACTGACGCAGCTTCTACCATCTGACTCCAGTGTTTGTGCATAATCGAATAAACTTGCAGGGTGCCTTTGTAATGCTTGTCTTAATTAACTTGATGCTTATCATGATGTACCTATACTAGGCTGTGGGAAACCTGGTTTTCAAAATTGCTGATTCTCTCTCTTCCTATCTTTATCTGAGTCATATGTACTTGGTCATTTTTCTGCTTTTCCTCTGGCTTCCAGAGAGGATATATACTACTATAATTTCAATTTCAATGAGTTTTTAGTTATTTTAAACTTATTCACCCTCTAGCTTGAAGCAGAGTTTCCAAAGTCATGTTCAGCTTCTCATTCTTGTCTCTCCCCACCCTGCCACCAGATGCTATTGATTCCACTCTTAAATCCCTCCTTTCTGCACACTTTATGGGTCCCACCCTTGATATCTCTTGCTCTGATTATTTAAATATGGTGAGATTGAGAGTTAAAATTTTTCTATACTGAAGAGTTTTCTAAAATTGTCAATAAGTGTCTTGATAAATGAGCTAAAACTTCCTTGTCATTCTGGCTTTGGAATGTCACCTTCTATGAGGTCTACCTCTGTTCTAAGGCCTCCTAAATGATTTTCCTGTTTCCAACCAGTCCTCCTCCAATCTTTGCCAACCCATGTCTCCAGAGTGATCTTTTCACAATAGAAATGGGATTTCCATGCTCCTGCTGCAAAGCCTTTGGATGAATTTCCACTGTGTACATGATTAATGGTAATTAAACTCCAGTGGAACTTCAGTCATGGTCTTTTGTAGAGGAATCCCATCCTATGTTATCAACTTTCTCTCTCTTCCTCACTTTACTCCTCCTTAAGCCCTGTATACCACAATGTTTTCCTGAACACTCTGCAATTTTTCCTGCATCCAGATGTTTTACACATGGTATTTCCTGGGCCTCTCATGCTCTTTTATGTCCATCAGGTAAAATTCTATTTGCCTTCGGGGCACCTGGGTGGCTCAGATGGTTAAGCGTCTGCCTTCGGCTCAGCTCATGATCCCAGGGTCCTGGGATCGTGTCCCACATCGGGCTCCTTGCTCAGCAGGTAGTCTGCTTCTCCCTCTCCCTCTGCCTCTCCCCCTGCTTGTTCTCCCTCTGTCTCTTTCACAAATGAATAAATAAAATCTTAAAAAAAATAAAAATAAAAATTCTATTTGCCTTCAAGGCTGAGCTTAGATTTTCACCTGTGCAATCTCTCTAATTCTCATCTTTACCCTCCAGTAGCTCCCCTTCTAAAATAACTGGAATCATCCCCTCTATTTCAACTTCTAGAATACTGATATAATTGTCTATTTCTCCTCTGCCGGACTATAAAATCTCAAGTGTGGGGACCATGGCTTTTCTCTGTGTGTGTTCTGTGCCTTGTTCTTAATCCTAGTAACCTTTCAGTAAATGAATGATTGACTAGAGGTTGGAATCCTAAATTTTCCCCTAGGTGCATACACCAAAATTCCAAAACCATCTGGTCACTGCAGGGCCACCAGCCTGCCAGAGTCTTATAATACAAATAATATGATAAGACAGGCTGCAAACTGATTTTTAAAAAGTCATGCTGTGAAAAATACATTTTTGCAAATTAGGTGTACTATCAATGATTTTTTAGAAAAATCAGCACTCAAAGTGGGTTAGATTATTATACTTTCAAGAATTGCTGAGGAGCTAAGATGACAGAGTAGTAGGAGGACCCTAGGCTTCTTTCCCTTGAACACAGCTACATAAATACCAAATCATCCTGAAGAGCCACGAAATCGATCTGAGGGCTGACAGAACAAACTGCAGAACTAGAGGGAGATCAGAGGCCACATCATGAAAGATAGGAAGTGTGGAGACATGGTTTTGGGGGAGAAATGGATTGCAAGTGCTGTGGAGGGAGCCCTGGTTATGGAGAGAAGTGAGAGAGAAAGAGGGGGGAGCACACAGGGGATTGCACAAGGAAAACACTTCCCCAAAGCCAATGACTGGGAAAACAAGAGGGGCTGATTTTCAAGAGTTTTTGTAACCAACAGTGCTCACAGACCAGAGTTTTAGAGGTCCATGGCATGGCTGGTATAGAGCCCTGAAGGTCCTGCAGTGCTCCTGTAGAGAAGACAGGCAGGTAACCCCAGGGACAGATGGCACAATCTGAGGATAGCTGAAGACGAACTGGGAGAGAGAGAGTTCCCTCTTGTTGGAGCAGATCTGAAAGAGGGACCTTGCCTCTCTGGGGACTAAAAAGCCAGTGGGTAGCATTTCCCTCCCCTGTCCCTCAGCATAGGTTCAGAGACACCTGCTGAGGGTGGCTTACCTGGATACTGGCTCTTTAGTGTGCTTTGCTCCAAACCCCATGCTCCCATGCTCTGGTTATGACTGCCTTTCTGCGTCAAACCTGCCTCAATCCCAGCATTGTAAGACCGTCCTGCAGAAGACCAGCACAGGTCTCCACCACACCAGGTCCCTAAAGTTTGGAGTTTTAAGCCTCAGCTGGCCTTGCTGGGATAGAGCCCAGAGTGCACTGAATGCTGCTCCAGGCTGGCAAGCAACCTGGACACAGACAGTGTGAAAACAGCAATCTGAAAAACACCTAGGACACATGAGGGAAATTACTTACCTTTCTGGGGAGTCTTCCCTGACAGAAGCAAACACAGACTTTCCTCTCTAGGGATAAGGTTGCTGGCTGGTACCATTTCCCTCTCCTGTCCCTCAACATAAACTAACTTCAGTAAACAGCACAATGCCAACACTGGCTGCCTAAATTGCTTTACACCAAGCCCCAACCCCCTGCACTCTGCTGGTACTCTCACTTGCCTGAGAACCAGTGCTGTGGGCCCCTACCCCAGGAGACCAACACAAAACCCAGCATGCACCATCTACTGACCATAGAGTCCTGCAAAGCTTAAGCTTTAGGGGAAATAGCATCAGGTCTCTTTTAACAAGCAGACCAGAGCACACCTAGTTAAAACTGGCCACACTCTGGCCAAGGTCCAGCCATTCCCTGCTGCAGGCACAGAGAAACTCTACAGAGGACTGACCTGAGGGATAGAGCAGCCATAACACAGTAGCAGAGTGCAGAGAGCATACACCAGACACACTTCCTGAAGCACCAGGCCCTGGACATGTTTATGACCTCTTCTTCATAAAGCCATTGTTTTCAGGAGCGGAAAACCTAACAGGCTTTCCTAACACTTACAAGAAAGCAGAGACCTAGACAAAATGCCAAGACAGAGGAATTCATCACAAAAGAAAGAACAAGAAAAGGTCATGGCCAGGGATCTAATTGAAACAGACATAAGTAATATGCCTCATCCAGAACCTCAGCAATCATAAGGATACTTACTGGGCCTGAGAAAAGCATAGAAAACATCAGGGATACTCTTGCTGCAGAGATGAAAGAACTTAAAACCAATCAGGTTGAAATGAAAAAGTAATAAATGAGATGTGAAACCAACTGGATGTAATGACCAAAAGGATAGAAGAAGCACAGGAACAAATAAGTGATGTAGAAGATAGAATTATGGAAAATAATGAAGCTGCTGAACATAAGAGGGCAAGAAAAATCTTGGATCATGACAGTAGACTTAGGTAACTTAATGACTCCATGAAATGTAATAACATTTGTATCATAGGAGTCCCAGAAGAAGAAGAAGAGACAGACAAGTGGGGCAGAAAGTTTATTTGAGGAAATTATAGGTGAAAACTTTGCTAATCTGGGGAAGGAAACAGACTTCCGAATCCAGAGGCACAGGGAACTCCCATCAAAAGCAACAATAGCAGACCAACACCAAGACATAGTGTAGTTAAATAAGCAAAATATAAAGAAAAAAAATCATAAAAGCAGCAAGACAAAAGGTCCTTAACTTACAAGGGAAGACAAAGTTAGCAGCAGATCTTTCCACAGAAACTTAGCAGGCCAGAAGCCAGTGGCATGATATATTCAATGTGCTGAATGGGAAAAATCTGCACCCAAGAATACTCTTTCCAGCAAGGCTATCATTCAGAATAGAAGGAGAGAGAAAGAGTTTCCCAGACAAAAACTAAAGGAGTTCTTGACCTCTAAGCCAGCCCTGCAAGAAATATTAAAGGGGACTCTTTGAGTGGGAAAAAAATACCAAGAGTGGCAAAGACTAGAAAGAAACAGAGAAAATCTACAGAAACAATGACAAAGCAAGTAATAAAATGGCACAAAATTCATATCTATCAATAATTACTCTGAACGTAAATAGACTAAATGCTCCAATCAAAAGACATAGTGTGTCAGAATGGATAAAAAATACAAGACCCATCTCTATGCTGTCTACAAGAGACATTTGAGACCTAAAGACACCTGCGGATTGATAGTAAGGTGGGGGAGAAATATTTACCATGTAAATAGACATCAAAAGAAAGCTGGAGGAGCAATATTTATATCAGACAAACTAGATTTTATTTTATTTTTTTAGAGAGAAAGAGTGCAAACATGGGTGGAGGGGCAGAGAGAGGGGAGAGAGAGAGAATCTTAAGCAGGCTCCATGCTCAGTGCAGAGCCTGATGCAGGGCTCAGTCTCACGACCCTGAGATCATGACCTGAGCCAAAACCAAGAGTTGGACACTTAACTGACTGAGCCACCCAGGTGCTCCTGTAAAGAACTTAAAAAATTCAACACCCCCCCAAAAAAAATCCAGTTAAAAAATGGAAGACATGAATAGACATTTTTCCAAAGAAGACATACAGCGGGCTAATAGACACATGAAAAGATACTTAACATCACTCATCAGGGAAATACAAAACTATAATTTTAGATATCACTTCACACCTGTCAGAATCCTAAAATTAACAACACAGGAAACCACGGATGTTGGTGAGGATGCACAGAATAGGGAAAGTTCTTACACTGTTGGATGGGAATGCAAACTAGTACAGCCACTCTGGAAAACAGTGTGGCAGTTCCTCAGAAAGTTAAAAATAGAACTACCCTACAATCCAGAAATTGTGCTACTAGTATTTACCATAAGGATACAAAAACACTGACTCAAAGGGATGTGTGCACCCAGATGTTTATAGCAGTATTATCAACAAGAGCCAAATTATGGAAAGAGCCCAAATGTCCATCGACTTATGAATGGATAAAGTTGTGGTATATATATATATGTATATATATATATGGAATATTACTCCACCATAAAGAATAAAATCTTAGTATTTGCAAGGACTTGGATGGAGCTAGTGTGTATTATGCCAAGCGAAACAAGTCAGAGAAAGACAAATACCATATGATTTCACTTGTATGTGGAATTTAAGAAATAGATGAACATAGGGGGGAAAAGGAGGCAAACCAGAGAAAAGACTCTTAACTATAGAGAACAAACTGAGGGTTGCTAGAGGAGAGATGGGCAGGGAGATGGATTAAATGTGTGATGGGCATTAAGGAGAGCAATTGTTGTGATGAGCACTGGGTGTTGTATGTAAATGAGGAATCACTCAAATCACCTGAAACTAACTGGATTTAAATCAAAACTTGAAAAAGAAAAAAAATAATACTTGTCCATTTGGCTGTCATTTTCTAATTTATGAATTTATTTTGGCATTCTCAGAAAACTTAAAGCAGCCTGCTAATGGCAGTATAGAACTGCAGTGCCACAGTTCAGCTGGTGTTCAGCATGATATCACCCCTGATTGACCCAACAATTCACAGGTCCACCTTTGCCCCAAGTCATGGTGCTCAAGCATAGTTGGGATGATGTGTTTGTGACTTTCTGGCCTAATAGGTCAGAAAGGGCACTTAAGAGAATAATACCGTATAATGACTTTTAGTAGGAGCTACCTTTTAAGACTTTTGAAGCAGGATCTGAAGTATAATGACCTGTGCTTTAATCCAGCTTTGGTATGTTCTCACTGTATGATTTGGGACTTTCATTTCATCATCTGGAAAATCAGGCAAATACTTCATGCAGTTGATGGAGAAATGAAGGAAGATAGTATACTCAAAGCATACAGAATAGTGAGCATTATTATCTCAAAACACTTACTGACCCGAGTCCATTAAATTCTAACCCTAGAGAAAGGTATTAGACTCACTCTAATGTTTCCTACTGTGTAACCCTGTTTGTCAATGCTTAGTATGGAGGAGATAGTTAATAAGTATTTGTTGAATAGATGCCATGGTTCTTAGAATCATGGCCAGAGAGACAGTAGACCAGGGGTCCTTTCAGGGGCTGCACTGTCTTACCCAAGGAAGAAATGGAAGAAGACGACAGGGCTATCACATCATATATTGAACATACATTATTTTCCAGGCACTCTGTTAGGTGGATTCATACTGTATATGTTTAATCTTCACTCTGTCAATGTAATATGTTCTCCATACTTTAAAACACAAATAATCAGGCTCACACCATAATTAGAAGAAACTTGTTTAAAGTCACATTTTGGAAGAAGCAAAGTCAGAATTGACTCAGGACTTTTGAGTTCTTTGCATCAAGTTAAGTGCCTGGGACATCCTAAACAAAATGCATCTTCAGTTTTCTAAAATTTTTTTCTTCGTTGAAGATAAAAAAAAAGTTTGGATTCATGTTACACATGATCTGGGAGAAACCAAAGTTTAAACATTAAAGTTTTTTTGTTTTGTTTTGTCTTTTAGAGATTTATCCTCCTGGGATATCTGGCAGAAACAAAAGCTCATTCTTTCTGGAGGAACTTACCATCACCTCTGGTCCTGGTCCCACCAGGTTCCCACAGATATAGCGCCATTGAACACAGTCTGCCATTCAAAATTTCTAACTAATATGAATGGGAGTCAGAAAAATAATAAACAACAGATAACATGTACAAGGTCTTCAGAAAATAGAGTTTTAGGTCCCAACAGATATTTCAGGAATTGTAATAGGTAATTAAGTTTGTTGAATACAGATGATGTGGTTTTTGAGGTACCTCAGATCTTTTGTGAGAGTAGAAGGCTAAAATTAATGATGAAAGCATACAATTTATGAAGTTAACAAAAAGAACCACAGAACAAAGCAGAGTGAATCAAAGGAGAAAAAAATAAAGATGGTAACAAAAATAAATAAAATGAAAATGTCTAAATCATCAACACTAAAGTTATTTTTTTGAAAAGATTTATTTTATAAACCAAATCCTAGCAGCACTAATTAAGTACAAAAGAGATAAGGTACAAAAATAATCATGATCAGAAGTAAGAACTGGGAGTTAAATACAGATACAACAAATATTTCTTAAAAAAGTAACAATTTTATAATTTGAAACCTTCCATGAAATACACATATTAATGGAAAAATATAATTTGCCAAATGACTCAAGACATTTTTTAAATGAGTAGATATATAACAACTAAAATTTTCAATTAGCTAAAATCTATGTTCACCTAGCCATACACATAGATAAATCAAAACCTAAGTACAGATAAATACCAGCAAGTCCAGTTAAATACCCAGGAAACGTATGCTGCTGATCTTTTTACAAGATATTCCAGAGAATAACAAAGGGGTAATACTTCCCAATTTCACTTACTATGGATAGCATAAAGTTGTTACAAACTAGTTAGCATCAGTTTAATCAAGGAAAATCATGGTTTTGTATGATTTAAATTTTAAAATTCTCTTCAGAACAAATGTAAGTAAAACAACCTGAAATGATTTTTTTTTAATCTCATAATCAGGTTGCCTTTATGCTAGAAATTCAAGGATAATTTAATAGTACTTAAGTATATCAATATAATTAATTGCATTACATGATACAAGGAAAGAAATATGTAGAACCACCTCAAAGAGAAAAAGCTTTCGGGGTGCCTTGGTGGCTCAGTCTGTTCAACGTCTGCCTTCAACTCAGGTTATGATCTCAGGGTCCTGGGATGAGTCCCACATCTGTCTCCCTGCTCGGTGGGGATTCTGCTTCTCCCTTTGCCCCTCCTCCCTGCTCATTCTCTCCGTCTCTCTCTCACTCGCAAAAATAACTAATATCTTTAAAAAGAGAGAGAGAGAAAAGCTTTCAGTAAAGTTCATTCACTATGTTAAAGAAAAAAACTTAGCATGGGGTGGCTGGGCGATAGACATTGGGCAGAGTATGTGCTATGGTGAGTGCTGTGAATTGTGGAAGACTGTTGAATCACAGACCTGTACCTTTGAAACAAATAATACATTTTATGTTAAAAATAAAAGAGAAGATAGTAGGAAGGGAAAAATGAAGGGCGGGGAATCGGAGGGGGAGAGAAACCATGAGAGACTATGGACTCTCAGAAACAAACTGAGGGTTCTACAGGGGAGGGGGGTTGGGGGATGGGTTAGCCCAGTGATGGGTATTAAAGAGGGCACGTACTGAATGGAACACTGAGTGTTATACGCAAACAATGAATCATGGAACACTACATCAAAAACTAATGGTGTAACATAATAAAATTAAAAAAAAACTTAGCAACTGAGATACAGAATCTAAAAACCTATAGCAAGTGTCATATTTAATGGTGAGTCAGTAGAAACAACCCCTTTTAAAAACACAACAAAGGGAAAAGATTGAAAATAATTTTACATTAGCATAAATTACCTTCTGTTCATCAACGAAACCATCCTCTCAAAAAAGTGAAAATAGGGTTACTGGGTGGCTCAACTGGTTGAGTGTCCAACTCTTGATTTTGGCTCAGGTCATGATCCTCAGGTTCGTGAAATCGAGCCCTGTTTTGAGTTCCACACTCAGTGGGGAGTCTGCTTTGGATTGTCTCTCTCCCACTCCCCACAGTGTGCTCTCACTCTCTTGAATAAATAAATTTAAAAAAAAATTATAAACTACATAAATGGAGACAAGATATTTGCAAAATATATAAACCATCAAAGGTAATATATAGATTATATAAATAACTTGTTCAAATCTATATAAAAAGAAAACAAAATGGACAAAAATTATAAACATAACTTACAGAAACAAGAAAAACCCATAAACCTATGGAAAGATGTTCAGTTTCACTAGTAATCAGGGAAATCTAAATAAAACTACAGTGAAATACTATTACACACACCCACTATGGTAACAAAACTTATGATAATGCCAAGTGTTGCCAAAGACATGAAGTAACAGGAAAAATTGCACACTTTTGCTGGAGCATATAGTTATATAAATTTTAAGCACTTTGGAGAAAATGCTTTACTTTGGTAAAGGTGACTGTGCACATACTCTCTGACCCAACAATTACACTTATAGAGATATATCTGAGAAACTCTTGGACATGTACACAAGAACCCAAAACAGGAATGTCTATAACTTCATTGATTATGATTACAAAAATCTGGTAACAAAATTTCCATCAAAGAAAGGATGAAATAATAGTACAGAAATTTAATAAATTAGGCTTACTCTTCTCAATATCAGTAAATGTCAAAACAATGTTGAGTGATAAAAGGAAGTTATAAAAATATGTGTGCAGCCTGATGCCATTTACATCATTTAGAACACTATATGTTGCTTAGGGATTCATACATAAAGAAGTACATGGGAATGATAAAACTGCAGTCACAATGTTGGTTAATTCTAGGAAGATGTGATCAGGTAGCCTTATGGAGGGGTCTTCAACTGTATTAGTAACTTATTTAACTGAGTGCTGGGATATTGGTGCTTTTATTGTATTATCTTTTATACTTTTGGATTACTTTAGCATTTCATAAAAATGACAGCCATCTGTATAAGTGAGCAAAAAGGATTGTTAGTTTTCTCATTGCCTTTATGGTGATTAAAATTAATTTGAAAACTGTGGATTGCTACTACAATGTATATTATTAATCCTTGGGTTTGATCTATTAGAAATGGCAGTGAATGCATGTACACAGTGATAACCCATGAACTCAGAGTCTCATTGAAAAATCCAGGGACTGAGGCCTAATTAACATCTCAGGCACTTGTGTTGAATGACAAGACCTCTCCAGCCCTCTAGGAGTGGGCCAGGATGACTTTACATGATTCTGTAATGTCCGTGAATGCATGACTAGTCACATCTTGTTTCCAATTACAGATCATAAGTCATAATGGATGCCTTTTAAAAATTGTATTTATAAATGTGCAGAGAGGTAGAGAATAGTGGCTGTATTTAATAAACACCAACCATAAATAACCATGCTGGAATGGAGCACGGAATCCAAATGCAATTTAGATATTCTCTATGGAATTTGTAAAGCATTTTCTTAAGCTCACCTGGGAAAATTCCCATTTCTGCCCTTTACTTGAATTATGTAGAAGCATGTAGAAAAGCGCAATCTAATCTTTTTTCTTGGTGTCAATCTTGCCCTTCTCACAATTCTCTGGTTCAGCTAACATATAAACATTTGTTGAGGGCTAAACCTTAATACAGTTTCAGGAGACAAATTACAGTTCATTTGTTCTTGCCCAAATCTGCCAAAATGCCATGATGCAGCCTGGCAGAACAGGTTTAAAGTGTGGTATGAATTCTTGGAGCACAAAGCAATATATCTGTGTGTGAGCACTTTTTTTGATATTTTGAACCCTCTCAAGAGTTCTTTATTCACCTTAACCCCTCTTGCTTGATTACTTATTGTTCTTTTAATCACCTTGCATGTGATCTCCCTTTCTATTATGTGACCTGCCCTGCACCTTCTTGACTTGTCAGCTGTACCCATCTCTCCCAGCTAAGACCCCCTTAGCTATTCTCTTTAAGAGTAATTTTTATGTGTGTTTGCTATTTCCATGATTTGATTTGAAACAATAGTTAAGAGAATGGAAACAGACTCTAATGGTTTGTAGCTCACTTCCTTCATTTCTTAGGTAGGTAATCTTGAGCAAGTCCCATAACTTCTCATCTATAAAATAGGGATAATAATAGTACTTAATTAGGTTGTCGAGAGGGTTAAGTAAGCTAATACCTGTAAAGTGTTGGGCAGAGTAAGCACTTAATGAGAGCTAGTTGTTGTTGCTGTTATCACTGTCATCATTATCCCCTGGTGCCTGGGTGGCTCAGTCAGTTAACTGGTTGCCTTTGGCTCATGTCAAGATCCCAGGGCCCTGGGATTGAGCCCCACATCAGGCTCTCTCCTCAGTGGGGAGCCTGCTTCTCCCTCTCCCTCTGCCTGCCACTCCCTCTGCTTGTGATGTGTCTGTCAAATAAATAAATAAAATCTTAAAAAAAAAGATGTTATCCCCAATATACTCAAGCATATGTGTGTGCTGGGTTAATCTCTTGCCTAGGTCCTCCAACCCACCCTAGTTTCCTACAACTTTCTTATTTAAATTTTCCCTCTGGTGTTACTACTGGGCTTGCTCTGCATGCCCCAGCAGGCTCCAGGAAATGACCCAAAGTAGCCTTCCACTGAGCTTGCCATCCTTACCAACAACCATCTAGAAGGCTGTGGAGACATGGTGGTAAACAAGGCAGAGGAGTCCCTGCTTTCATGAGCTTATTTTCTAGTGCAGAAAGACAATACACAAATGTATCTACCAGATCATCAGATACTGACTAATGCTATGAAGAAAAGAAAGCGTGGTCATGGATTAGGGAGAGAATGAAGGGAGAAAGCTACTTTATAAATGGTGGTCAAGGAAGGATTCTTTGAGATGGTGGCTTTTGAGCTGAACCTAAATAACAGAAGGAGCTGGTTGTGTTTATTAACAATGCTCTAGGAAGAGGAGACCACTAGTACAAAATCTCTACACTAGATGATGGACTGGAGGAGACTAGGGTGTCCACAGTGCAGTGGGCTAAGGGGAGAGTGGAATGGGATGAGAAAAAGGGTAAGGAGGGTCCAGGTCTTACAGGGAATTGTAATACAGTTCAAAGCTTCTATTAAAATCTAAACACAATGAAAACTATGCATTGGAGAAAGTGGGCTTAAAATAGGAGCCTGCCCAAGTGAGCCAACTCCAGGATTTAAATTCGTCCAGACCTTGCTGCTATTTGGTGCCATCTGGTGGTGATTGTCCTCAGGCCTCAATGTCACATTGAATATGCTTCTAGTTCCTTGTCTTGGCTGGCATGTGGCCGCTGTTCCTGAAATGTCCTAGGGAGGTGGTGCTCATTGATGACAGGTGATAATCCCAGAGATGGAGCCAGGAGAATATTGGGTACAATGGACCCATTCTCATTCCCAAAGCAGGGCCAAATTTTATTTACTGCTGGCCTTGCATTCTCTTCTCTTTCCACCTCCCAAAAAGATAAGCACTTTATTCCACCTCTCTTCAAAAATAAAGGCTAGTCAGGGGCACCTGTGCCTCAGTTGGTTTAGACTCCAACTCTTTGATTTCAGCTCAGGTCATGATCTTAAGGTTGTGAGATTGAGCCCCACATCAGGCTTGTGCTCAGTGCAGGTTCTGCTTGAGATTCTCTCCCTCTCACTCTGCCTCTCCGCCTGCTTGTGCACGCTCTCTCCAAATAAATAAGTAAAATCTTTAAAAAAAAAAAAAAAAGAAAGGAAATAAAGGCTAGTCAAGAATGAGCACCAATTACCACTCAGAATTCACATTATGTTTGAAACCATGTTATCAGAAGTATGTCATCCCAGGATTTTACGGGTAGGATGACATTGGAACTTTGGTTTGGTACTTATGCATTTGATTTATAACTATATTATAATAATGTCTAATGTTTTAATTATATTTGTACTTGTATCCTTCAAAGAATATGAACCTCTGCAAAGCAGGAAGAAATCTTACTCATGTTTGTGCCCTGGTAGCAAAGGGGTAAAAGAAACCAACATTTTTATTTGCTGACTACCAATAGTAGTATAAGTCTCATTTAATAGTCACAAAAGGTCTTTAAGGCAAGAATTATTATGTCTGTTTTAAACATGAGGAAGATGAGGGCAAATCCAAAACCATACAGCAAGGAAAGAACATTTCTATGAATTCAATCCCATATCATCTGAAAATCTTACATGTCATAAAAAAATCTCTGCAACAGATATAAACCAAAAAGCGCATTTGCATTCCAACTCACCAGATCCAGTGCCTTGAAAACCCAAGCAGGTTGCTGGTATGTAGCTGATGTACATGAGATGATGATGGGTTATACATCAAAAACCTACTTGGTCATTTTGGAGTAAGGAAGTGGGGGTAATGACCCCTATTTGACTAAACAAAGTAAACATTTGAGGTGATTGGATACCAAATTTATTCTCAAGCATTAAATTAATGTCTCTGAAATAATGCTTGAGTAAGGGGAAGAGAAGCTTTACTATGCAAACTATTCACATTTATTAACTAGTAAGGGCATTTTCATTTTCCCCAAAATAGTATGACGATCTTTTGCTCTTGCAAAGTCATTTCTTGGTGAACGTGTATATATATGTGTGTGTGTTGGGGAGGGGGCACTGGTGGCTAGATATCTGGGAAAAAAAAAAAACTTTTGGTTGATTATGACCACTCAATTCTTTATTATTCCATTGACACAAAGTCATCTTTTTAAATTTAAAAAAAAAAAAATATATATATATAGTAAACAGAAAAGGGGGAAGTAAAAGAAAAGTGTCCAGCTCTCACAAAGAGATGCCCAAGACTGAGTCTGTTAGAGATAATTGTGTTGTTAAGAGAGAAAATAGAATGGAAATAATAAGACCTGAAAATATAAAAGTTTGCTGATATTGAACATGGGCTCGGAATTCAACAATCAATCTGCAGATATCTTATTGAAATACTCTGGTGATATAGTCATCATTTTCCCCCTGTCAGTCCCATGGACTGAAATAGATAATACCTGATTTTTTAACCAGTATAAGCCAGAGTCAGAGTTCAAGCTTGGTTCCGGTCGAGAACCAAGCATACACATATACCAATACCTATACAAATAATATGTATTTTAGAGTCTGAGCTCCCCTGATTCTATTGTTCCTAGTAAGTATGAAAGAAATGTGATGGGGCATTTCCCCTCTGCCCTGCGGCCCTAGGCATGTACCTCAGGACTGGCCACATGAACCCATTGGTATTGAAATACTAGAATTTCTATTTCTATTCGTTTTTATTTTGTAAAATAAAACATTACTAATTTTTAATTGTGAATTATTTAATTGCAAGCAATTGACCTGGCAACATCATTTAGTTAGTATATAAAGTGAAACAAGATTAAGAGAAAGGGGCACCTGGAGTGGAGCAGTTGGTTAAGTGTCCAACTCTTGATTTCAGCTCAGTCATGATCTCAGGGTTGTGAGATCGAGCCCTGCATCTAGCTCCATGCTCAGTGCAGAGTCTGCTTGAGATTCTCTCCTTCTCCCTCTGCCTCTCCCCCCACTTGCACTCTTTCTCTCTCCAAAAATAAATAAATGAAATCTTAAAAACAAGATTAAAAAAAAGATTTTCAGAATCAACTAAAAATATTCCATCATTTTGCAAATATTAAAAATAATACATTACGGCAACCATTTTTTGAAATTAATAAGTAACAGTGTAATTAACATTGCTAATTTAAATTGTTAATTAAAATGTGTTGCCTTATGATTTTTAATTTTTAACCTTTATATATGTTTGGTATTCAAAAATGCTTATATGGGGATTGCATGCTAAAAATACTCATAATGTCAGAGGTGCATCACCCAAAAGTTTAGAGATTTTGTTGCCCTTGCCAACATGAGGGCAGCCTCTTCTGGCAGGTGTCACAAACTTAGATGTCTACACCTGTCAAAGTGGGTCAAGTGAGCCAGGAATGGACTGGTCTGCAATGAAGAGTCCATGAACCATTTAAAGGTGGCAGCCAGTGCTCATCTCTTGCCAGTTGTTGCCCTGTGGAATGTGGATCCAGGTTTGACACATTATTTTAAAGATGCCAGGAATCCAAAATTTTATGTGAAAACTGCAGGTTCTTAATATTGGCAGTGGTTCAGTTGTTAAATATAACTCCCTGTGTGCCAAGCAAACCCATACAATTGTGAATGGGCTGTTTCTTGTCCCAGGGCTGACTATTCGGGTCATCTGTTATAAGGCCCCAGGAGTAGAGTTGGCACAGGGAGTTAAGCAGTTTTATTTGTGACAGGAAAGCCCTGCCTTACCCTGACTTGGGTAAGCAAAAGGAGAAGCGTTGGATGAATTCAGAGCGATAAGAGCAGACAGATCACGCAACTTTATAAGCCATTATGAGAACTTTGACCTTTTATTCATTGATTGTGAGGAATGAGAGCTAGGTGGGTGTGCTGGGGTGGAAAATGAGTTTGAAATATAGAAAGACACATGTGAAATGCTTTGGGAAGAGTGAGTTTGAAGAGAGACCCTCTGAGGTTAGCTAATCTGCCGGTAATAGTAAATGTGTATTTGAACTTGTGTTAGAGGCCAGATTAGAGATGTGGACCAGAGAGCCTCAGGACTAGAGAGAAAAGTTCGAGGGCAAATAGATTGGCTCTTTATGGAAGAATTTGGGAGTGACTTGTTTAGCCAAAAAAGAAGTACTTCAGAGATAAAATTGGAAGGTTTCAACCAGGAAGAGACTGAATCTCTTATGCCAAGTCAGTAAAGAAGATTTACAGAAGGCAGAGAGCCATATCACCAATGCCATTGACACCATTACTAATAGCTGGCACCTTTAAGTTTAATGGACTAAAACTAGTTGGTAATTAGAATTTACAAAGAAGAAACAGTGAGAATGATGTCACCATATAGTTTGTATAGCAGTTATTTGACTTCCAGAGTTTCTTCATTATCTTATTGGAGCTTTGTTTGTGACACACGGACATGAATTTTTTAATTTAACTAATAAAGAAACTGAAGTTGCTTAAAACTTACAGCAAGCATTCAGCTGGTTAGTAGCAGATGAAGGCCTAAGCCCAAAGCCCAGTTCTCCCATCTTAATGGGGTGTTAAACCTGGAAGAGCACTGAAATGTGCTATAACACAGTCCTTTCATTTTACATACAAGAATTGAGGCCTGGAGACTTGGACTGTCTTGGCATGGACACATAGCTCCTCTCTGACCAAATGAGGATTAGAAATTAGAGAATGTTAATTATTGCAGGCCTAATGAGTGCCTGCCTAGCTCTGTAGAGTAGCTTTACATTGATCTCATTCAATCCTTAAAGCAATAGTATGAGCTACGTAAAACCGTCTTCATTTAAGAACCAAGGAAACTAAAGCTGAAAAAAGATAAATAATTTGCTCAGAGTCCCACAACTAGGCATAACAGAGCCAAGATTCAAACTCAAGTGTATCAGACTACAAAGCTTTGTCTCAGTCCAACACAAAACTTCTCCCACCTCTTTAGCTGTCTATGACTTGTGATTGGTGCTGAAGTGTTTTTCTTGTTTGCTTGTTTTTAGAGATTGTGTCTTCATGACTTCTGACCTCTGCAGTCTGACCCCTTAATATGGAAAGGGTCAAAACAATTAGGAAATTTTGGCTGCAGCAATAAAGCAGCCTCAAACTGTGTGGTTCCTCAATAAGAAACATATTTCTGCTCATATAAACAGTCCATGACAGTTTCAGGTCCGTGAAAGTGCTCCACTCCACAGTCATGCAGTCTCTACCATTTTTAAGATGTGGCTTTCAAGGTTTCCCTTACAGTAGCCTCTAATGGGCAGGTGAAAATAGCATGGAGCTTCATATGAGACATTTTTGTGGGTTTATATTGAAATTACATTATTTCTAGCTCTACAGCTAGAACTCAGTCACATGGGCTCACTCAACTCAAAGGAGGTGTGCTTAAGACACACCCTTGGGTGCCCAAGGAGAAGTGGAGTTGAAAGAGCTAGCATGTTTGTATGACACAGTCTCTGTTTCACTAATTTATTTTTTTTAATTGTTTTATTGTTATGTTAATCACCATACATTACATCATTAGTTTTTGATGTAGTGTTCCCTGATTCATGGTTTGTGCATAACACCCAGTGCTCCGTGCAGAATGTGCCCTCTTTAATACCCATCACCAGGCTAACCCACCCCCCCACCCTTCTCCCCTCTAGAACCCTCAGTTTGTTTTTCAGAGTCCGTCGTCTCTCACTCTGACTTACTCCCCTTCATTCCTCCCTTCCTGCTATCTTCTTTTTTTTTTTCTTAACATATATTGCATTATTTGTTTCAGAAGTACAGATCTGTGATTCAACAGTCTTGCACAGTTCACAGCACTCACCATAGCACATACCCTCCCCAATGTCTATCACCCAGCCACCCCATCCCTCCCACCCCCCACCACTCCAGCAACCCTCCGTTTGTTTCCTGAGATTAAGAATTCCTCATATCAGTAAGGTCATATGATACATGTCTTTCTCTGATTGACTTATTTCACTCAGCATAACACCCTCCAGTTCCATCCACATCATTGCAAATGGCAAGATCTCATTCCTTTTTATGGCTGCATAATATTCCATTGTGTATATATACAACCTCTTCTTTATCCATTCATCTGTCGATGGACATCTTGGCTCTTTCCACAGTTTGGCTATTGTGGACATGGCTGCTCTAAACATTGGAGTGCACGTACCCCTTCGGATCCCTACATTTGTATCTTTGGGGTAAATACCCAGTAGTGCAATTGCTGGATCGTATGGTAGTTCTATTTTCAACTGTTTGAGGAACCTCCATACTGTTTTCCAGAGTGACTGCACCAGCTTGCATTCCCACCAACAGTGTAGGAGGGTTCCCCTTTCTCCGCATCCCCGCCAACATCTGTCGTTTCCTGACTTGTTAATTTTAGCCATTCTGACTGGTGCGAGGTGGTATCTCATTGAGGTTTTGATTTGGATGTCCCTGATGCCGAGCGATGTGGAGCACTTTTTCATGTGTCTGTTGGCCATTTGGATGTCTTCTTTGGAAAAATGTCTGTTCATGTCTTCTGCCCATTTCTTGATTGGATTCTTTGTTCTTTGGGTGTTGAGTTTGATAAGTTCTTTATAGATTTTGGAGACTAGCCCTTTATCTGATATGTCATTTATAAATATTTTCTCCCATTCTGTCGGTTGTCTTTTGGTTTTGTGGACTATTTCTTTTGCTGGGCAAAAGCTTTTTATCTTGATGAAATCCCAATAGTTCATTTTTGCCCTGGCTTCCCTTGCCTTTGGCGATGTTTCTAGGAAGAAGTTGCTGCGGCTGAGGTCGAAGAGGTTGCTGCCTGTGTTTTCCTTTAGGATTTTGATGGACTTCTGTCTCACATTTAGGTCTTTCAACAATTTGGAGTCTATTTTTGTGTGTGGTGTAAGGAAATGGTCCAGTTTCATTCTGCACGTGGCTGTCCAATTTTCCCAACACCATTTGTTGAAGAGACTTTTTGCCATTGGACATTCTTTCCTGCTTTGTCGAAGATTAGTTGACCATAGAGTTGAGGGTCCATTTCTGGGCTCTCGATTCTGTTCCATTGATCTATGTGTCTGTTTTTGTGCCAGTACCATACTGTCTTGATGATGACAGCTTTGTAATAGAGCTGGAAGTTCGGAATTGTGATGCCGCCAGCTCTGCTTTTCTTTTTCAACATTTCTCTGGCTATTAGGGGTCTTATCTGGTTCCATACAAATTTTAGGATGATTTATTCCATTTCTTTGAAAAAAGTGGATGGTATTTTGATGGGGATTGCATTGAATGTGTAGTTTGCTCTAGGTAGCATTGACATCTTCACAATGTTTGTTCTTCCAATCCATGAGCATGGATCGTTTTTCCATTTCTTTGTGTCTTCTTCAATTTCTTTCATGAGTATTTTATAGTTTTCTGAGTACAGATCCTTTGCCTCTTTGGTTAAATTTATTCCTAGGTATCTTATGCTTTTGGGTGCAATTGTAAGTGGGATCGACTCCTTGATTTGTCTCTCTTCTCTCTTGTTGTTGGTGTATAGGAATGCCACTGATTTCTGTGCATTGATTTTATATCTTGCTACTTTACTGAATTCCTCTATGAGTTCTGGCAGTTTTGGGGTGGAGTCTTTTGGGTTTTCCACGTACAGTGTCATATCATCTGCAAAGAGTGAGAGTTTGACTTCCTCTTTGCTGATTTGGATGCCTTTGATTTCTTTTTGTTGTCTGATTGTTGTGACTACCACTTCTAATACTATGTTGAATAGCAGTGGTGATAGTGGACATCGCTGCCGCGTTCCTGACCTTAGGGGAAAAGCTCTCAGCTTTTCCCCATTGAGAATGATATTCGCTGTAGGTTTTTCATAGATGGCTTTTATGATATTGAGGTATGTACCCTCTATCCCTATACTCTGAGGAGTTTTGATCAAGAAAGGATGCTGTACTTTGCCCAATGCTTTTTCTGCATCTATTGAGAGGATCATATGATTCTTGTTCTTTCTTTTGTTAATGTATTGTATCACGTTGATTGATTTGCAGATGTTGAACCAGCCTTGCAGCCCAGGGATAAATCCCACTTGGTCCTGGTGAATAATCCTTTTAATGTACTGTTGGATCCTATTGGCTAGTAGTTTGGTGAGAATTTTTGCATCCATGTTCATCAAGGATATTGGTCTGTAATTCTCCTTTTTGATGGGGTCTTTGTCTGGTTTTGGGATCAAGGTAATGTTGGCCTCATAAAATGAGTTTAGAAGTTTTCCTTCCATTTCTATTTTTTGGAACAGTTTCAGGAGAATAGGAATTAATTCTTCTTTAAATGTTTGGTAGAATTCCCCTGGGAAGCCATCTGGCCCTGGGCTTTTGTTTGTTGGGAGATTTTTGATGACTGCTTCAATTTCCTTAGTGGTTATAGGTCTGTTCAGGTTTTCTATTTCTTCCTGGTTCCATTTTGGTAGTTGATACATCCCTAGGAATGTACCCATTTCTTCCAGGTTATCTAATTTCCTTGCATAGCGTTGCTCATAATATGTTCTTATAATTGTTTGTATTTCTTTGGTGTTGGTTGTGATCTCTCCTCTTTCATTCATGATTTTGTTGATTTGGGTCATTTCTCTTTTCTTTTTGATAAGTCTGGCCAGGGGTTTATCAGTCTTGTTAATTCTTACAAAGAACCAGCTCCTAGTTTCGTTGATCTGTTCTACTGTTCTTTTGGTTTCTATTTCACTGATTTCTGCTCTGATTATTATTTCTCTTCTCCTGCTGGGTTTAGGCTTTATTTGCTGTTCTTTCTCTAGCTCCTTTAGGTGTAGGGTTAGGTTGTGTATTTGAGACCTTTCTTGTTTCTTGACAAAGGCTTGTATTGCTATATACTTTCCTCTCAGGACTGCCTTTGCTGTATCCCAAAGATTTTGAACCGTTGTGTTTTCATTTTCATTGGTTTCCATGAATTTTTTTAATTGTTCTTTAGTTTCCTGGTTCACCCATTCATTCGTTAGTAGGATGCTCTTTGGCCTCCATGTATTTGAGTTCTTTCTGACTTTCCTCTTGTGATTGAGTTCTAGTTTCAAAGCATGGTGGTCTGAAAATATGCAGGGAATAATCCCAATCTTTTGGTACCGGTTGAGACCTGATTTGTGACCTAGGATGTGATCAATTCTGGAGAATGTTCCATGGGCACTAGAGAAGAATGTGTATTCCGTTGCTTTGGGATGGAATGTTCTGAATATGTCTGTGAAGTCCATTTGGTCCAGTGTGTTATTTAAAGTCTTTATTTCCTTGTTGATCTTTTGTTTAGATGATCTGTCCATTTCCATTAGGGGGATGTTAAAGTCCCCCACTATTATTGTATTGTTGTCAATGTGTTTCTTTGCTTTTGTTATTAATTGCCTTATATAAGTGGCTGGTCCCATG
The DNA here is from genome assembly GCF_003265705.2 of Callorhinus ursinus. Lineage (NCBI taxonomy): Eukaryota > Metazoa > Chordata > Mammalia > Carnivora > Otariidae > Callorhinus > Callorhinus ursinus. Next base: position 26,355,673 of record NW_027397083.1, on the reverse strand, counting down.
TTAGGGGCATAGATATTTACAATTGTTAGATCTTCTTGTGGGATAGACCCTTTAAGTAGGATATAGTGTCCTTCTTCATCTCTTATTACAGTCTTTGTTTTAAATTCTAATTTGTCTGATATAAGAATTGCCACCCCAGCTTTCGTTTGGTGTCCATTAGCATGGTGAATGGTTTTCCACCCCCTCACTTTCAATCTGGGGGTGTCTTTGGGTCTAAAATGAGTCTCTTGCAGACAGCATATTGATGGGTCTTGTTTTTTAATCTAATCTGATAGCCTGTGTCTTTTGATTGGGGCATGTGGCCCATTTACATTCAGGGTAACTATTGAAAGATAAGAATTTAGTGCCATTTTATTGCCTGTAAGGTGACTGTGACTGTCTACTGTATGTGTTCCTTTCTGATCTATGCTGCTTTTAGGCTCTCTCTTTGCTTAGAGGACCCCTTTCAATATTTCTTGTAGGGGTGGTTTTGTGTTTGCAAATTCCTTTAGTTTTTGTTTGTCCTGGAAGCTTTTTATCTCTCCTTCTATTTTCATTGACAGCCTAGCTGGATATAGTATTCTTGGCTGCATATTCTCGTTTAGTGCTCTGAAGATATCATGCCAGTCCTTTCTGGCCTGCCAGGTCTCTGTGGATAGGTCTGTTGCCAGTCTAATGTTTCTACCATTGTAGGTTACATATCGGTCCGGGCTAAGCAAGCTGCTCGGGTTTGCTCTCAGGAGCTTTTGTTCCCTGTACGTTCTCGGTACAGCTTTGGAGGACCAGGGTGAAAATGATGGCCTCCCAGTCTCTGCCCCAGAGAAGGCAAGAAGTCGGGGCTCCGCTCCTCACTGCGCCCCCAGAGAAAAGCAGCCAGTCACTCCCATGTCCCCGGTCTCTGGCCGCACTCCATGCTCACCCGGCCTGTGACCGAGCGTTTCTTTCTGTGGCACCTGACCCCATGTGGGGTCTCCAAACCCAGCAGATCCCTGCGGTTCGCTCCCGCGCCGCTCCTCCCAGAGGAGGGAGGGGAGTCTCCCCGGCTCTGCTGCTTGTTGGGTCCCTGCTGGAGGAGCAGTGGCCCGACTGTGCCACGGATCACAGTTTATGGCAACCCCGAGCTGAGAGCCCGCGCCTCGGCTCCGTCTCTGCAGCCGGCTTCCCTGCTCTGATACCTGGGAGCTCTGCCTCACTCAGGCACCCCTGGTCTTTCTGTGACCCCTAGGGTCCTGAGACCACACTGTCCCGGGAGGATTCCACCCCCTGCTTAGCCACTGCAGCGACATCCCTCCGTGGAGCCGACTTCTAAAAGTTCCGATTTTGTGCTCCGTGGCTCTATCACTTGCCAGAAGCGGCCGACGGAGGCCCCCTCCCCTGCTGCTTATCCTCCCGAATATCGCCTCAAATTCACTTCTCCGCATGTCCTACCTTCCAGTAAGTAGTCACTTTTCTGTTCAGAGAGTTGTTGCTATTCTTTTCTTCGATCTCCTGTTGAGTTTGTAGGTGTTCAGAATGGTTTGATCCCTATTCAGCTGAATTCCTGAGACCAGACGAAATCCAGGTCTCCTACTCCTCTGCCATCTTGCTCCGCCCCCTTCACTAATTTATTTTTTTATTTTCCCTTAAACATTCTGATACATGCTAGATGCTCAGTGCAATCCTGGAATTCACCAAATGTTAAATACTAATCAGCTTTGTTTTTACTATATTTTTGGTACTTTATGTTACTGATTCCACTTAAATTCATGTGACTTTTTGGGGGAGAGAACCCATGTTTTTATGTGGTGTATATTATAGACTCATAGATTCTCTTCCTCAGTGTTTTACAGTGTGACAATTAAAATCCACATGAATATTTTTAAGGATTCAGAAATCACCTCTGTCCTAACTAGTTTCTTGATTACAAGTTAATATTAATTCTTTTCTGTTTTCATTTTCATTTTTTATTTTTTTCCAATTCTTATTTAAATTCTAGGTAACATATAGTGTAATTGGTTTCAGGAATAGAATTTAGTGATTCATTCCTTACATATAACACCCAGTGCTCATCCTAGCAAGTGCCCTCCTTAATACCCATCACCCATTTAGCCCATCCCCCACCCACCTCCCTCCATCAACCCTCAGTTTGTTCTCTATCATTAAGAGTCTCTTATGGTTTGCTTCACTCTCTCTTTCTTTTTTTTCCCCTTTTCACGTATGTTTATCTGTTTTGTTTCTTAAATTCCGCATGAGTGAAATTGTATGGTATTTGTCTTTCTTTGACATATTTTGCTCAGCATAATACACTCTAACTCCATCCACTGTTTTCTGATTTTTTTAGCAGCATAAGAGTTAAAAGTTAATATACTGTACAACAGGAGAAGTATAACAGATTTTGCTTATGAGGCTTTTGTTCATTAATCCTATAAAGTTTGATTTTATTTTCCCAGTATCTACAGATGAGAAAACAAAGATTTGGAAAAATCTATATGATATATTAGTGTGTCGGTGAGCAGGAATCTGAAGTCATGTTTGTCTCCAAAGTCCATGTTGTGTTAACCATGGTTACTTTTTTATATTCCAGTATTCCCTGATAGACTATAAGTGCCTGGAGCACAGGGACATTTTTTTTTTTTTAAATCTCTGTATCACACTGTGTGATACAGCATTTCCTATATGTGTGCTCAATAAACTTGCCGAGTGAATGAAAGTATCAAAGTTTTTCCCATGACTCAACCTCCTCACTCTACAAATCCTTAGAAAAGATAAAATCCAGGGCATCTGGGCAGCTCAGTTGGTTAAGCCTCTGACTCTTGATTTCAGCTTAGGTCATGATCTCGGTTGTGAGATCAAGATCCATGGCAGGCTTTGCACTGGGTGTGGAACCTGCTTAAGATTCTCTCTCTCCCTCTCCCCGCTGCTCGTGCATGCTCTCTCTCTCTCTCTCTTTGTCTCTCTAAACAAAACAAAACAAAAACATAAAATCCAACTGCTTCTTGAGCCTCTACTTTACTGTGAACTTTAATCCATTAATATGATATATAACAGTATGTCCTTGAAAATAAGCTTTGAAATAAACCTTACTGATTTTATAAATTTTCAAATAGCATATCTGAGACAGATGAGATCAGATAAAGGAAGAGATTCATCTAACTCGAGACAAGAATTTTGCAAGAATTCAAGGATTTGTTTGCAAATGGCTTTTAATGGTAAATTCATTGTACATTCCAAAGAGGATTAAGTGTGTTCCTTAGGACACATCCTATGGAAAACCATTTGGTGGTCATCTGGTTTTCACTGTGATAAAAAATTTCAAGGTACAGGTAGGATTGTTCATTGAAGGTAGGTAGAGCTATGTGTCTTCTTGTTGCCTATTCCACCTTAAAAATCTCTGAAAATTGGACATGGAAACAAAGTATTAAATAGAAACTACATATTGTCTTTTCAAGGTAAATAACATATAAAGATTAAACTAACCTCATTTTATTTAGTTTTGTGAATTGATATTGTATCTTTGTGATTTGCCAACAGCAGGAAATCTTGCGGTACTTTGAATCTCTATTACAGCGCTTTTTCACACTGTTGCTTTCATTCAGTCCATTGTCATTTATTTTTGTATTCATTTTCACACACTTTTATTGGGTACCTTCTTATTACTTGATACTTACTATCACTAGAAATATAAGTCTAAGATGATGTCTCTGTTCTTGGGGAACAGAGTGTGGCAGGTGTCACAAACTTGTTCTGAGTGATGGACGTAAAAGGGGAATTACTGTGATAGAGCAAGACATGTGCTTAAACAGATGTGTACATATACACTGAGCCACTAGGGGAAGGAGGACCTGTGGGTCTGGAGGAGTTGGAGAAGGTGATACTGGCTAGGGTTTAAAGGATGCTTGTATATACCTCCTCCCCTTGATCATGAGCACTTGTATTTCAGGAATCCTATTACTTTTGCATCTGCCACAGTATAAATATCCTCTTTAGCATGTCAGCTAAACAAATATTAGAGAATTGAATAAATGCTATATATTTGTGTAAATCTTCCTTTCTTCGTTTGTCAACAAGATGATTTGGTAGGGTACTGACCAATACAAGTTCTAGCTAGTTCTGAACTTGGTTTTGCCATTTGTTACCTGTGTGACCCAGGCTATAATGTGAGCTATTGGTAACAAACACTTGGCACTGAGGATACAGAAATAAATACTGTAGGTTCTGCTTTTAGGAATCCCCCATCATCTGTTGTTTCCTCTGCCACATCTTCAGATCTGTGCTGGATTAAACTGAGATTAAACAAAATTCTAGGACTTGTTATAGGAAGGAAAAATGATATATATTTTTGGCTTGTTTCCTTTGGAATGAATAACACATTGTGTGATGCAGCCAGGCTTTTGGTTTGCAAAGTGGCCTCTGTACATGCAGGGCCAGGAGAGGCAGAAGAAGGAGGCAAACCACTGCAGATTAGTAGGTGGCAGGTATAATACACAAAGGAATTTAATGTACAAGGCTTGTCTTAAGCAGCTGCAAGATGAGTAGGTCTCCACACCCATCTGCCAGAATCTTAAAAGTTTATATAGAGGCCTTCACTGGGTTCCATCATGTATACTGTCCAGATGGTCATAACAACACATTGCTTTCTCAAGGCTGTGTCCTTGAAAACAGCTCTCCCTGTGGGAACAGTGGGCAGAATGTATATTCCAAGGATAGGGGAGGGGCCGAGGAACCTCTGATTGCCTGGGTCCAGCTCTCTGGTCAACCAGCAGTTATGTCCTCTCAGTGACCTTCCCCGACACAGTCTCACTGTAATTCATGAGAATTCACTGAGAGAGTGTTGAATTCCATAGTGAACTTGCAGAGACCCTGTTACCAAGGCATCCGTCTTGTTTGTTTGCCTGTGGCAAGTGCTGACTGGGAGAAACAAATCTCTAAGGACAAAGGCAGCCACGACCCATTTATAATTTTTAAAGTCCCCAAAATGTCACTGAAAAGCCTTTAAGTGTTTCTGTATTTGTGTTTGTGATAGTTGCTTTTAATGCTACTGTGACTACATAGAAGAAATGGCCAGTTTTATGAACACAATGAAAATGTGAGCACCTCTCAAGTATAGTCTGGTTACATATAAAATGAAAATTTCGGCTTCACTTGTAGACCTTACGGAACAAATGTGCAGCTCTGTTACCAATGCTGGTATGTGCGGAATCCTAGTTATTCGCATTGAGTTGCCAGAATCTGCTCTGTACAGTGCATCTCCCAGGCAAGGGACATCTCCACTCCTTTTCTCATTTTCATTGTAAGCCAGGGAGGGATTCCCTGTTGTCTCTGGGGGCAGTTGTAGACCTATAACTGTCTGGTTGTCCTGCTCTCACAGTTCTCCATGCTACACAGATAACTTCTGTCCTGCTGAATCATAGAAGCCTTAAAGGTCTCTCTTATTATTATCATTTTAGGAATAAAAATATATGTGAATTGAAAAAATATTTGCACATGATTCACCACCCCTGCTCCTCCTAGAAATTGAACATTGAACTGAGGGCTGGAGGAATTATTTGAATGTGTGACCCAGGCTATAACGTGAGCTATTAGTAACAAACATTTGGCACTGAGGATACAGAAATAAATACTGTTAGGTTCTGCTTTTAGGAATCCCCCATCATCTGTTGTTTCCTCTGCCACATCTTCAGATCTGTGCTGGATTAAACTGAGATGAAACAAAATTCTAGGACTTGTTATAGGAAGGAAAAATGTTCAGATAATTTATCCTCCAAACTGGTACGGTTTTGAGAAGGAAATGGGCAGCAGGTGTAAACACAGGGCTTGTGATTATTTTGGTTATCTGAGAAGGTTTTGCTTGTGTATTTCCTGATTTCTCAAAATACTAACTCTGTTGGATGGTTGTTACCTGAATACTGTCGGAAGTCTAGACATGACAGGATGTACGGGGGTCATGACCATCTTTCTGGGGCCTTTGGAAATCAGTGTCTTAGATACAATTTGTTGCTGCTCCGTTGCAGAGAGTTGTCTTTCAGCCTTACATGGAGAAGCTATCTTTGAAAATCAGTCTTCTCTTTACACTTGTTTCTCTTGGTGACCTGTATTTAAAAATACTGAACTGACTCCATAAGCCAGGGCCAGCCTTTTCTGTCTGGGAGACATAGCCTCAAGTTACCTCTCTATTTCAATTTTTGAAATTTTAAGTGATCCAAGGTGTGTCCCACAAAATCACACATCTGTAAAATTTCAAAAATTATAATATAGCTGTTTAAAATTCATTTTCTGGGAATTTATAATACATGCACAGACAACCTGACTGCAGTAGCTGAAGGTGCCCCTGTGTCCTGTGGGCTTATTACATTTAGAAACCTAAGGGGTGTGATTGGAGTCTGGGGAGATAGCTGAGTAAGAGAACCCTAAGCTCACCTTGTCCCATGGGTACAACTAAATAACACATCAGCATAAATAACCCCCAAAATGACCCGAGGACTGGCAGAACAAACATAACAACCAAAGGTAGAGAATAGAGACTAGAAGAAGGTAGAAAGCATGGAGATACAGTTTGAGAACAAAATGGACCTTAGCTGTCTGTGGTCCCAGAGAGAACCTGGGTCTTGAGAAGGATGAGAAACAGACTGTCACACCCAGGGAACCCGTTTGGGGAAGACATTTGGCTTTGACAGTGAGAGGGGCTGAATTTTGTGAGTTCTTACAACAAGCGGGACTTAGAAACCTGGAATTTTAAAAATCAGTAGGCTCCGCTTTAGGATAATCCAGAAGGCTTTAGCAAGCCAAATCTCCACCCTTAAAAAGACAGCACAACAAACAGCCAGCAGAGATCTAACATAGAGGAGCAATAGGGGCACACTGGAGGGAGAGTGATTTACTCATCTCAGAGCCTGTCCCAAAGAGGCAAGGATCACAGGGAGACCCCTCCAGGAACAAAGAATCTGGCACATGCTATTTCCTGCCCTTGCCCTTAAGCATAAACACAGGAGCACATGCAGGAACCAGGATATCACCAACACTCACTACCCAACATGCTTACCCCAAGACCTGCCCCCGACACTTGGGTGGATCTGCCCTTTCCACTAAAGCTTTCCTTAGTCCCAGCACTGCAGCACCCGGAAGACCAGTGCAAACCTCACCAGTACCCCATCTCCTGACCAGGATCTTTTGCCGGGCTTCATTTCTGGTGGCAGTGGTGGCAGGTTGCATTTCATAAGCAGACTAGTGCGTACCTTGTTAAAATGTGCCCCACCAAGCCAGGGACCAAACACTGCCCGTGACAGGAAGAAAGAGCCTCCACGGACAACTGGACGGAAGGAAAAAGAGGCCAGGACTACAGCAAAGCACACACAGCAGGCATAGGAGAAACCCAGCAAGCACCAGGTCCTGAGGAACAAGGTGCACTGCCCTGCAGGGCACTATAGGACCTCCTCTTCATAAGGCAGTTAGTTTCAAGACAAGATATAGCTGACTCTCCTAACACACAGAAACAGATACAGAGCGATAGACAAAATGAGAAGACAGAGGAATATATCCCAAATAAAATAATAGGACCAAACCACAGCAAGAGACCTAAGTGAAACAGAGATAAGTCGTAAGTAATGCGCCTGATAGAGAATTTAAAGTAATGATCATAAAGATACTCTTGGACTTGAGAAAAGAGTGGAGGATGTCAGTGAGACATTTAACAAAGAGATTAAAAAAAAAAAAACAGTCAGAGATGAAAAACACAATAAATGAAATTTGATAGTACACTTGGTGGAATAAATAGGCTAATGGAATCAGAAGAATGAATTAATGATCTGGAAGACAGAGGAATGGAAAGTAATCAAGCTGAGCAAATGAGAGGGAAAAAATTATGCAAACTGAGAATAGCCTTAGGGAACTCAGTGACTCCATCAAGTGAAATAACATTTGTACTATAGGGATCCCAGAAGAAGAGAGAGAAAGGGAGGCAGAAAATTGAAGATTTAGCTGAAAACTTCCCAAATCTGGGGAAGGAAACATATATCCATATCCAGGAGGCACAGAGATTCCCCCCAAAGAAATCAGCACAAAGAGGTCTCCAGCAAGACAGATAGTAATTAGAATGACAAAAAGTAGTGATAAGGAAAAAATCTTTAAAGCAGCAAGAGAAAAGAAAAGAGTTACATACAAGGGAAATCCCATAAGGCTTTCAGCTGATTTTTCAGAGAAACTTCGTGGGGCCAAAAGGGAGTGGCATGATATATTCAAAGTGCTAAAAGGGAAAAATCTGCAGCCAAGAATAATCTGTCCAGCAAGGCTATCAATCAGAATAGAAGGAGAGAGAAAGAGTTTCTGAGACAAAAACTAAAGAAGGACACCTACAGATTGAAAGTTAGGGGATGGAGAAACATTTATCATACAAATGGATGGCAAAAGAAAGCAGGGGTAGCAGTACTTAGACAATGTAGACTTTAAAATAAAAACTGTAACAAGTGACAAAGGACACCGTATAATAATAGGGACAATCCAACAAGAAGATAAACAATTGTAAATACTTAAACATCCATCATGGGAACACCCAAATACATAAAGCAGCTAATAATAAACATAAAGGAAGTAATCAACAGTAACACAATAATAGTAGTAGACTTCAACACCCCACCAACATTGATGGACAGATCATCTAACAGAAAACCAACAAGGAAACAGTAGCTTTGAATGACACACGGGAACAGTTGGATTTAACAGATATATCCAGAACATTCCATCCTAAAACAACAGAATGCACATTCGTTTAAAATGTACAGAGAATATTCTCCAGAATAGATCACATAAAAGGTCACAAAACAAGTCTCAACAAATTCAAAAAGATCGAAGTCATACCATACATCTTTTCTGACCACACCGTTATGAACCTAGAATTCAGGCATAAGAAAAAATCTGGAAAGAGCACAACACTGAAACTAAACAACATGCTACTGAACAGTGAATGGGTCAACCAGAAAATAAAAGATGAAATGGAAACAAATGAAAATGAAAATCCAATGGTCCAGAATCTTTGGGACACAGCAAAAGCAGTTCCGAGAGGGAAGTTTATAGCAATGCCTCAGAAACAAGAACAATCACAAATAAAAAATTTAACTTTGTACATAAAGGAGCTAGAAAAAAAGACAAACAGAACCTAAAACTAGCAGAAGAAAGGAAATAAAGATTAGAGCAGAAATAAATGAAAAAACTAAAAAACAATAGAACAAATCAAAGAAACCAGGAGCTGGTTCTTTGAGAGGTTCAACAAAATTGATAAATCTCCAGCCAGACTCATCCAGAGAGAGAAAGAGAGAGAGGACCCAGATAAATAAAATTACAATGAACAAGGAGAAATACCAACCCACCCCATAGATATATAAACAATTGTAAGAGAATATTATGAAAAATTATATTCCAACAAATTGGACAACCTAGAAGAAATGTATAAATTCCTAGACATGTATAACATAACAAACAGAAGCAGGAAGAAATAGAAAATTTGAACAGACCAAATACTAGCAATGAAATTGAATCAATAATCAAAAAACTGCCAGTAAACAAAAGTCCAGGATCAGATGGCTGAACAGGTGAATTCTACCAAACATTTAAAAAAGAGTTAATACCTATTCTTCTCAAATGATTCCAACAAATAGAAGAGGAAGGAAAGCTGTCAAATTCATTCTATAAGGCCAATATCACCCTGATACGAAAACCAGATAAAGTCACAACAAAATAAGAGAACTATAGGCCAGAGATGCAAAAATTCTCAACAAAATACTAGCAAACCAAATCCAAAAATACACTAAAAAGAAATCATTCACCATGATCAAGTAAGATTTATTCCTGGGATGCAAGGGTGGTTCAACATTTGCAAATCAATCAGTGTGATACATCACATCATTAAGAGGATAACTGCATGATCATTTCAAAAGATGTAAAAAAACTTGACAAAATACAACATCCATGATAAAAACCCTCAACAAAGTAGGTTTAGAGGGAACATACCTCAACATAATAAAGGCCTTATATGAAAAACCCAGAGCATACATTATATTCAATGGGACAAACTGAGAGCCTTTCCCCTAAGGTGAGGATCAAGACAAGGATGTCCACTATCACCACTTTTATTCAGTATAGTACTGGAAATCCCAGTGACAGCAATTAGACAACAAAAAGAAATAAAAGGCCTCCACATCAGTAAGGAAGAAGTAAAACTTTAGTTGTTGATATGATCCATATATGGAAAACCTGAAAGACTTCATGACAAAACTGCTAGAACTGATAAATGAATTCACTAAAGTTGCAGGGTACTAAAGTAGTGTACACAAATCTGATGCATTTCTATATACTAATAATTAAACAGCAGAAAGTGAAATGAGGAAAACGATCTCATTTACAGTTGCACCAAAAATAATAAATTATCTCGGAATAAACTTGTCCAATGAGGTTTAAGACTCTACTCTGAAAACTATAAAACACTGATGAAAGACAGCGAAGATGACACAAACAAATGGAAAGGTATTTCATGCTCATGGATTGGAAGAACAAATATTGTTAAAAATATCTATACTACCCAAAGTATTCTATAGATTTAAAGCAGTCCCTACCAAAATACCTATAGCATTGTTCACAGAACTGGAACAATCCTAACATTTGTATGGAACCACAAAAAACCATAAATAGCCAAAGCAATGTTTAATGAAAAACTAGTGCCTGGGTGGCATAGTCAGTTAAGCATCTGACTCTTGATTTCAGCTCAGGTCATGATCTGAGGGCCGTGAGATCGAGCCCCATGCTGGACTCCACACTTAGTGCAGAGAGTCTGCTTGAATTTCTCTCTCCCTCTCCCTCTGCTCCTGCCCTCCGTGCACTCTCTCTCTAAAGTAAATGTCTTTTAAAAAAAAAGAAAAAATCAAAACTGGAGCTATCACAATTTCAGACTTCAAGTTATATTACAAACCTGAAGTAGTCAAAACAGTATAGTACTGGCATAAAAACAGACACAAAGATCAATGGAACAGAATAGAAAACCCAGAAATAAACCCATAATTTTATGGTCAATTAATTTTCAACAAAGGAGGAAAGAATATACAATGGGAAAATCTCTTCAACAAATGTTGCTGGGAAAACTGGACAGCTACATGGAAAAGAATGAACCTGGATAACTTTCTCACACACCATACACAAATGTAAGCTCAAAATGGATTAAGGACCTAAATGTGAAACTTGAAGCTCTAAAAATCCTAGAAATGAGCAGAGGCAGTAATGTCTCTGACATTGGCCATAGCAACACTTTTCTAGATATGTCTCCTGAGACAAGGGAATTAAAAGCAAAAATAAACTATTGTCACTACTTCAAAATAAAAGTTTCTGCACAGTGAAGGAAACAATCAACAAAACTAAAAGGCAACTATGGAATGGGAGATATTTGCAAATAACATGTCCAATAAAGGGTTAGTATCTAATATATATAAAGAAATGATACAGGGGCACCCGGGAGGCTCCGTCAGTTAAACGTCTGCCTTCAGCTCAGGTCATGATCCCTGGGTCCTGGAATCGAGCCCCGCATCAGGCTCCCTGCTCAGTGGGGAGTCTACTTCTCCCTCTCCCTCTCCCTCTGCTGCTCCTCCTGCTTGTGTTTTCGCTCACTCTCTGTCAAATAAATAAAAGTTTTAAAAAAATTTGATACAACTCAACACCCAAAAACCAAATAATCCAATTAAAAAAATAGGCAGAAGACATGAACAGACATTTCTCCAAAGAAGACATACCAATGACAAATGAAAGACAGACTCATGATGAGATGCTCACATCACTCATCATCAGGGAAATGCAAATCAAAATGACAATGAAATATCACCTCACACCTGTCAAAGTGGCTAAAATCAACAACACAAGAAACAAGTGTTGGCGAGGATGTGGAGACAAAGGAACCCTAATGCACTGTTGGTGGGAATGAAAACTGGTCCAGCCACTGTGCAAAACACTATGGAAATACCTCAAAAAATTAAAAATAGAACTACCTTCTGATCCAGTAATCACTCTACTATGTATTTACCCCCAAAATACAAAAGCACGAATTTGAAGGGATACATACACCCCTATGTTTATTGCAGCATTATTTACCATAGTCAAATATTGGAAATAGCCCAAGTATACATTGATGGATGAGGGAACAAAGAAGATATGTGTGTGTGTGTGTGTGTGTGTGTGTGTGTGTGTGTATACACAGTGGAATATTTTTCAGCCATAAAAGAATGATATCTTGCCATATGCAATGACATGGATGGAGCTAGAGAATATAATGCTAAGCAAAATAAGTGAGAAAAAGACAAATACCATATGATTTCACTCATATGTGGAGTTTAAGAAACATAAGTGAGCAAGCAAAAAAATAGACAAACCAAGAAACAGATTCTTAACTATAAAAAATAAACTGATGGTTATTAGTATGGATGGGGGGATGGGTTAAATAGGTGATAGGGATTAAATCGTATACTTATCCTGATGAGCACTGAGTCCTCTATTATAGAATTGTTGAATCACTCTACTGTACACATGAAACTAATACTGTTGTATGCTAACTATACTGGAATTAAAATTAAAAACTAAAAAAAATTAAAAAGTTAATAAAAACTAAGGGATGCTACATGTCAAAGAATTATATGGGCTGAATGATGAAGTCATAAAGGAAGAAACCACAATGAGATACTACCTTACACCAGTTAGAATGTCTAAAATTAATAAGACAGGGAACAACAAATGTTGGTGAGGATGTAGAGAAAGGAGAACCCTCTTACACTATTGGTGGGAATGCGAGCTGGTACAGCCACTCTGGAAAACAGTATGAATGTTCCCCAAGACATTAAAAATAGAGCTACCCTATGACCCAGCAATTGCACTATTAGGTATTTACCCCAAAGATACAGATGTAGTGAAAAGAAGGGGCACAGGCACCCCAATGTTCATAGCAGCAGTGTCCACAAGAGCCAAACTGTGGAAGGAGCCGAGATGCCCTTCAACAGATGAACGGATAAAGAAGATGTGGTTCATAATACAATGGAATATTACTCAGCCATCAGAAAGGATGAATACCTACCACTTGCATCGACATGGATGGAACTGGAGGAGATTATGCTAAGAGAAATAAGTCAAGCAGAGATAGACAGTTATCATATGGTTTCACTCATATGTGGAACATAAGCAATAGCACAGAGGACCACAGGGGAAGGGAAGGGAAACTGAATGGCAAGAAATCAGAGAGGGAGACAAACCATGAGAGACTCCAGACTCTGGGAAACAAACTGAGGGTTACAGAAGGGAGGGGGGTTAGGGGAAGAGGTATCCAGGTAATGGGTATTAAGGAGGACATGTGATGTGATAAGCACTGGTTGTTATTTGCAACTAATGAATTGTTGAGCACTACATCAGAAACTAATGATGTACTATATGTTGGCTAATTGAACATAATAAAAAAATTAAAAATGAAGAAGATGGCAGTTGGCAGAAAAGAAAAGAAGAAAAGAAAAGAAAAAGCTGGATTTGCCCAGTATAAAGAGCTACAATTTTTCTCTCCTTACTTGGCTGGAATGCCACAAGATGAGACTGACAGGTTGCAAACTACATTCACAGCCCTGTGCCCACCTTAGGACATGTCAAGGTAATAGCACAACTGGTAGCTGATTGCCCCTGAGCCAATGCCTACAGCAGGGCACTGCTGAAAAAGACTCCAAAATGTGTTTTATTCATTATGTGTTATATCCCAATATTAACTAGATTTCTATTTGGAGAAGACTGGCATAGTTCAGATATTTCCAGGAGACCTAGTAAAAGATTTCTAGCCAACAATGTCTATATTCCAAGAAACAATTGCATGGAGAGATTTATAAGAATGAGCTGACCCTGGCATAACAATTGACAGCTTGTCTTTCTGCAGTGGTGTCAACTCCTTCAGCTCAGAGGCAAGCCTTTGCGCTAGAGAATCTGTGCGTGATCTAGGCATTTGCTTATGTTAAAAAAGTCAGATCCTAGAGCAAACAAAGCCCAGAATATGTCCTTTCATCAGGAATGACTGAAGAGCGTATTAAGGAGGGCACATGTTGTGATGAGGACTGGGTGTTATACGGAACTAATGAATCATTGAACACTGCATCAAAAACTAATGATGTACTATATGTTGGCTAATTGAACATAATAAAAAAAAAAGGAATGACTAAAGAATGAGGATCTCTGAATGACTAATCATAAATCAAGTCCTTAAGCTTAAAAAGAATTAGAACAGTAGTTCCCCACCTCTGCTCCCCAAAACAGTCTCACAGGTGGGAAACAGCATATTATTATTCTCTTCCCTAAGTTTTGCAGGGGGTATGAATATGATAAGTCTCTTTGATAGGGCAGTATAAAAAAATCAGTTCAACACTATTTGACCCAGAGTTTCTTGAGCTTATTCGTTCATAGATGTTTTCAAAGAACAGCAAATAATATCTGGAATTACTTTTTTGGAAACAATGAATCTGAGAAAAGCCATATACACTCAATACCAAAAGCGTGCCAAACATCCTCAATTTCCTTTTTGGTTATGCAGAAGCCAACACAACATTTGTAGTTAGGATGTCTTCATGACCATCAGCTCTCATTTATTATTCAGTATATGAGAACACATCCCTAGCTTTCCATTTGTTTGAATTCTGGAAAAAATGGGATTTGGTTCTTCCTGTAACTTTCATTTTTGGTGACTAATCACTTTTAACTGATCTGTTGAACATGTTTTAGGTGTTTACTAAAAGGTTAGTGTCAAAAGAAATTAATGTCCTGGTGGGCTTGTGTTTTTCTCTGAGGCAGATATTGATGAATGCACAGAGGGAATCATTGAGTGCCACAACCATTCCCGCTGCGTTAACCTGCCAGGGTGGTACCACTGTGAGTGCAGAAGCGGTTTCCATGACGATGGGACCTTTTCACTATCCGGGGAGTCCTGTGTTGGTAAGCAGCTTTTAGCCATGCCCTCCATCCTTCTGGCCCTTTGCAGGAGGGGCAGCCTACTTTGGCACTCTCTTCAGCTTCCAATGTTAAAATATGACCCTCACTGGTTAAACTCATCAGTTTTCAAATTTCCTCTCTCAGCAATTCAAGGAGTAGGCCAGGGATTATGCAGTGTGGGGCTTTAGGATTTTTATATGGAAACTGGGGCAGTCAAGAGTTTCAAAGCCTGGGTGTGTGTGCCATGGCTTTTAGTTCTTTTGGAGCAAAACCATGGTGGCTTGCTGAAATTTTTAACAGTTTGAGAAACAGAAATGGGAGAAGAAGAAATACTGGTGGAATGAGAAAGTTGAGGTTAAATCCCAGCTCTCGTACTGAAAAAGGCACTGCCCCTCTCTGAATCTTTGTCGGTGAAAGGGTAAAAATGGAATAATAATATATATGTGTTGCTAGGATTAAATGGGATGCCACACATTTAGAGATTGTAAGCTTTCCATTGTTGCACAAATGTAATACAGCTGCATTAACCTTATTATTGTTATTACCACCATCATCCTTACTTACAAAGTCTCTCTAATCACTGTTCTGCTTGAGGTTCTGTTAAATGCTGAACAGAGGAAGCTAGCAGATGGAGTTTTTTTGGGTTTTTTTTTTTTGTTTTTTTTTTTACCTTCAAGACCCTACAAGTTTCATGATATGCAAACAGCTGATCAAACCTGTCATTGTTTCCATGAGAACTTTGGCCAATCCATTTACATCATGTCCTGTGAATTCAACTAAATTCTTCATGTGGATTTGGAGAAACCTACAGGGCAAGCCTTCTGACCTTGGGTTCAGACTGCTGAATTAGAAAATGGGAATGTGATTTTGAAAATTTACTGTCTCTGCTCATTGCATATATATATATTTTTTTGAAGGTTGCTACTGAGATCCACCTAGTGTTTTTCCAACTTCTCCTCTGAGGTTGTTTTAAAGTAAAGATGAATTAGGGAACAATGGGCACAGAGCATGAACTGTCTACCACTCCTGTTGAGAGGCATGCAGTATAGTTGTTAAAAGCATGGATCGCAGAGCCAAACGCCCGCTGTCAAATTCTAGCTCTTTCATTTCTAAATAGGTTCCCAGTGGCAAGATCTTATCTAGTCCATACCTGAGTATCTCATCCATAAAATGGAAATGTTGCTATTTAGGTCATATGAGCGTTGCAGGAATTAATTGTATTGACACCTGTTAATATTCAGTAAATGTTAGTTACCATTATCTTCAGTGTTCCTGCATATTCAGCATTCTGCCCTAGGCTCTATGTTCCTTTTATTCTTTTGTTTGTTTAATTTATTTTAGAGAGAGAGTGTCTGTGTGTGAGCTGGAGTTGGGGGGTGTGGGGGGTGGAAGGTGGTGCAGAGGGAGAGAATCTCAAGCAGACTGAGCTCAGAGCCCAACTTGGGGCTGGATCTGATGTCCCTGAGATCAGGACCTGAGTGGAAACCAAGAGTCAGATGCTTAACTGACTGAGCCACTCAGGTGCCTTGTAAGCTTAGGGACAGGTTTATAGTTATCCTGGGTCTTCAGATACTTCCTGTACATATGGCCAAGAAGTTCTGTGTGTGTGTGCAACTCGGTATAAATAAGTTATGTTAATAGGAATAGATAGAATGGCAATTGTGACTGAGGAATGGAGAAAGAATATTGGCCTTGTGTAGTATTACACTGTGGCACTAAAAATAAAAATCTCATTTTTAAACACAATATTTGATCTCATTTAATGGGAGACCCAACTTTTTGTTGCATGAAGAACCCTAGAGATTACCTATGTTAAACCAATGTTGTAACTGCCTGGAGCTGCCATGCTCTTGCACTGTTAGATGTTTTTGCCTATGCTGTCCTCTCTGGCTGGAATGGAACAGAACTCTGAATTAAAGATAATCCTATCTTTTCCTTGATCGTCTTGATTCCCGTGGGAATTTCAGTTCTTTTTCCTAATTTCAGCTCGTGTTCCACCAGGCCCCCATGAAGCATTATTCGATGTTTTCCTAGGAGTCATCACTGCTGTCCCCGGCTAGCTTTAGTTTTCTCCTGATGTATATTTCTCTGGCTTATACCATAGAAACTTGTACCACTGTACAGTTTATTTGCTCTCCAACTAGAACGTGGGTGTGAAATGGACTTTATTCTTCTATCTCTCCAGTAAGACCCTCTGGTAATTGGTGTTCGGTCAATGAGAAAATTGCCACCAATTCGTGTGCCTAACAAAGAAATTCAGTCTCAAAAACGGTGACACCTTGTTCCCAGCTGCATAGTTGGTTTGATGCAAGTTGAGACTCAAGCCTAAGTCAAGGGTCACTCTACATCCCAGATACCCAGTGCAGTTCCAGTTTATGCCTGTTGTTCTGATGTAATTATCCATAGCGCCTTGTCACTCCCATAAATGTCCCTGTTAGGATGACAGATGTCATGGTCACCTCACCTGCAGATTTTTCTCTGCCATGCTGAGTGGTCTGCCTGGGGGATCAGATCTCCTGCCCTCCCTGAAGAAGCACTTTTCTTCTTCCACGAACTGATCCCTGGTCTGTACAGGAAAGCTACAGCAAATCGGATTCCTTGACAAGGCAATAGAGTTGTTTTTATTAGTGGCATTTTTAATTAGGGCAATTGTGAATCTGAATGCCCCTTCATTTCCATACTTTTGGAAATGTCTTTGTGAAAGGGTCTTTTTTATTGTTATGTTAATCACCATACATTACATCATTAGTTTTTGATGTAGGGTTCCATGATTCATTGTTTGTGCTCCACACACAGTACTCCACGCAGAATGTGCCCTCTTTAATACCCATCACAGGCTAACCCATCCCCCCACCCTCCTCCCCTCTAGAACCCTCAGTTTGTTTTTCAAAGTCCATCGTCTCTCATGGTTCGTCTCCCCCTCCGACTTACTCCCCTTCATTCTTCCCCTCCTGCTATCTTCTTCTTTTTCTTTTTTCTTAACATATGTTGCATTATTTGTTTCAGAAGTACAGATCTGTGATTCAACAGTCTTGCACAATTCACAGTGCTCACCATAGCACATACCCTACCCAATGTCTATCACCCAGCCACCCCATCCCTCCCACCCCCCACCACTCCAGCAACCCTCAGTTTGTTTCCTAAGATTAAGAATTCCTCATATCAGTAAGGTCATATGATACATGTCCTTCTCTGATTGACTTATTTCACTCAGCATAACACCCTCCAGTTCCATCCACGTGGTTGCAAATGGCAAGATCTCATTCCTTTTGATGGCTGCATAATGTTCCAGTGTGTATATATACCACCTCTTCTTTATCCATTCATATGTCGATGGACATCTTGGCTCTTTCCACAGTTTGGCTATTGTGGACATGGCTGCTCTAAACATTGGGGTGCACGTACCCCTTTGGATCCCTACATTTGTATCTTTGGGGTAAATACCCAGTAGTGCAATTGCTGGATCGTAGGGTAGCTCTATTTTCAACTGTTTGAGGAACCTCCATACTGTTTTCCAGAGTGGCTGCACCAGCTTGCATTCCCACCAACAGTGTAGGAGGGTTCCCCTTTCTCCGCATCCTCGCCAACATCTGTCGTTTCCTGACTTGTTAATTTTAGCCATTCTGACTGGTGCGAGGTGGTATCTCATTGAGGTTTTAGTTTGGATTTCCTGATGCCGAACGATGTGGAGCACTTTTTCATGTGTCTGTTGGCCATTTGGATGTCTTCTTTGGAAAAATGTCTGTTCATGTCTTCTGCCCATTTCTTGATTGGATTATTTGTTTTCTGGGTGTTGAGTTTGACAGGTTCTTTATAGATTTTGGAGACTAGCCCTTTATCTGATATGTCATTTGCAAATACTTTCTCCCATTCTGTCGGTTGTCTTTTGGTTTTGTGGACTGTTTCTTTTGCTGGGCAAAAGCTTTTTATCTTGATGAAATCCCAAAAGTTCATTTTTGCCCTGGTTTCCCTTGCCTTTGGCGATGTTTCTAGGAAGAAGTTGCTGCAGCTGAGGTCGAAGAGGTTGCTACCTGTGTTCTCCTTTAGGATTTTGATGGACTTCTGTCTCACGTTTAGGTCTTTCAACCATTTGGAGTCTATTTTTGTGTGTGGTGTAAGGAAACGGTCCAGTTTCATTCTTCTGCATGTGGCTGTCCAATTTCCCCACACCATTTGTTGAAGAGACTGTCTTTTTTCCATTGGACATTCTGTCCTGCTTTGTCAAAGATGAGTTGACCATAGAGCTGAGGGTCCATTTCTGGGCTTTCGGTTCTGTTCCATTGATCTGTATGTCTGTTTTTGTGCCAGTACCATAGTGTCTTGATGATGACAACTTTGTAATAGAGCTGGAAGTCCGGATTTGTGATGCCACCAGCTTTGCTTTTCTTTTTCAACATTCCTCTGGCTATTCGGGGTCTCTCCTGGTTCCATACAAATTTTAGGATGATTTGTTCCATTTCTTTGAAAAAAGTGGATGGTATTTTGATGGGGATTGCAATGAATGTGTAGATTGCTCTAGGTAGCATTGACATCTTCACAATGTTTGTTCTTCCAATCCGTGAACATGGAACGTTTTTCCATTTCTTTGTGTCTTCTTCAATTTCTTTCATGAGTATTTTATAGTTTTCTGAGTACAGATCCTTTGCCTCTTTGGTTAAATTTATTCCTAGGTATCTTATGCTTTTGGGTGCGATTGTAAATGGGATCGACTACTTGATTTGTCTCTCTTCTGTCTTGTTGTTGGTGTATAGGAATGCCACTGATTTCTGTGCATTGATTTTATATCCTGCTACTTTACTGCATTCCTGTATGAGTTCTGGCAGTTTTGGGGTGGAGTCTTTTGGGTTTTCCACGTACAGTATCATATCATCTGCAAAGAGTGAGAGTTTGACTTCCTCTTTGCCGATTTGGATGCCTTTGATTTCTTTTTGTTGTCTGATTGCTGTGGCTAGGACTTCTAATACTATGTTGAATAGCAGTGGTGATAGTGGACATCCCTGCCACGTTCCTGACCTTAGGGGAAAAGCTCTCAGCTTTTCCCCATTGAGAATGATATTCACTGTAGGTTTTTCATAGATGGCTTTTATGATATTGAGGTATGTACCTTCTATCTCTATACTCTGAAGAGTTTTGATCAAGAAAGGATGATGTACTTTGTCCAATGCTTTTTCTGCATCTATTGAGAGGATCATATGATTCTTGTTCTTTCTTTTGTTAATGTATTGTATCACGTTGATTGATTTGCAGATGTTGAACCAGCCTTGCAGCCCAGGGATAAATCCCACTTGGTCCTGGTGAATAATCCTTTTAATGTACTGTTGGATCCTATTGGCTAGTATTTTGGTGAGAATTTTTGCATCCATGTTCATTAAGGATATGCGTCTGTAATTCTCCTTTCTGATGGGGTCTTTGTCTGGTTTTGGGATCAAGGTAATGCTGGCCTCATAAAATGAGTTTGGAAGTTTTCCTTCCATTTCTATTTTTTGGAACAGTTTCAGAAGAATAGGAATTAATTCTTCTTTAAATGTTTGGTAGAATTCCCCTGGGAAGCCATCTGGCCCTGGGCTTTTGTTTGTTGGGAGATTTTTGATGACTGCTTCAATTTCCTTAGTGGTTATAGGTCTTTTCAGGTGTTCTCTTTCTTTTGGTTCAGTTTTGGTAGTTGATACATCTCTAGGAATGCACCCATTTCTTCCAGGTTATCTAATTTGCTTGCATAGAGTTGCTCATAATATGTTCTTAGAATTGTTTGTATTTCTTTGGTGTTGGTTGTGATCTCTCCTCTTTCATTCATGATTTTGTTGATTTGGGTCATTTCTCTTTTCTTTTTGATAAGTCTGGCCAGGGGTTTATCAATCTTGTTAATTCTTTGAAAGAACCAGCTCCTGGTTTCATTGATGTGTTCTACTGTTCTTTTGGTTTCTATTTCATTGATTTCTGCTCTGATCTTCATTATTTCTCTTCTCCTGCTGGGTTTAGGCTTTATTTGCTGTTCTTTCTCCAGCTCCTTTAGGGGTAGGGTTAGGTTGTATATTTGAGACCTTTCTTGTTTCTTGAGAAAGGCTTGTATTGCTATATACTTTCCTCTCAGGACTGCCGTTGCTGTATCCCAAAGATTTTTGAACTGTTGTGTTTTCCTTTTCATTGGTTTCCATGAATATTTTTAATTCTTCATTAATTTCCTGGTTCACCCATTCATTCGTTAGTAGGATGCTCTTTGGCCTCCATGTATTTGAGTTCTTTCCGACTTTCCTCTTGTGATTGAGTTCTAGTTTCAAAGCATTGTGGTCTGAAAATATGCAGGGAATAATCCCAATCTTTTGGTACTGGTTGAGACCTGATTTGTGACCTAGGATGTGATCAATTCTGGAGAATATTCCATGGGCACTAGGGAAGAATGTGTATTGCGTTGTTTTGGGATGGAATGTTCTGAATATGTCTGTGAAATCCGTTTGGTCCAGTGTGTCATTTAAAGTCTTTATTTCCTTGTTGATCTTTTGCTTAGATGATCTGTCCATTTCCGTCAGGGGGGGTGTTAAAGTCCCCCACTATTATTGTACTGTTGTCAGTGTGTTTCTTTGCTTTTGTTATTAATTGCCTTATATAATTCATGCTCCCATGGTAGGGACATAGATATTTACAATTGTTAGATCTTCTTGTTGGATGGACCCTTTAAGTAGGATATAGTGTCCTTCTTCATCTCTTATTACAGTCTTTGTTTTAAATTCTAATTTGTCTGATATAAGGATTGCCACCCCAGCTTTCTTTTGGTTTCCATTAGCATGGTAAACGGTTTTCCACCCCCTCACTTTCAATCTGGGGTTGTCTTTGGGTCTAAAATGAGTTTCTTGCAGACAGCATATTGATGAGTCTTTTTTAGTAAAAGGCGAAAGATTTATGCGATCTGAAGAGAAACCAGAGTATTGATGAGTCTTTTTTAATCCAATCTGATAGCATGTGTCTTTTGATTGGGGCATTGAGCCCATTTACATTCAGGGTAACTATTGAAAGGTATGAATTTAGTGCCATTGTATTGCCTGGAAGGTGACTGTTACTGTATATTGTCTGTGTTCCTTTTTGAGCTATGCTGCTTTTAGGCTCTCTCTTTGCTTAGAGGACCCCTTTCAATATTTCTTGGAGGGCTGGTTTCGTGTTTGCAAATTCCTTTAGTTTTTGTTTGTCCTGGAAGCTTTTTATCTCTCCTTCTATTTTCAATGACAGCCTAGCTGGATATAGTATTCTTGGCTGCATATTTTTCTCCTTTAGTGCTCTGAAAATCTCATGCCAGTCCTTTCTGGCCTGCCATGTCTCTGTGGATAGGTCTGTTGCCATTCTAATGTTTCTACCATTGTAGGTTGCATATCTCTTTTCCCGAGCTGCTTTCAGGATTTTCTCTTTGTCTCTGAGACTCATAAGTTTTACTATTAGATGTCGGGGTGTTGACCTATTTTTATTGATTTTGAGAGGGGTTCTCTGTGCCTCCTGGATTTTGATGCCTGTTTCCTTCCTCACATTAGGGAAGTTCTCTGCTATTATTTGCTCCAATATACCTTCTGCCCCTCTCTCTCTTTCTTCGTCTTCTGGGATCCCAATTATTCTAATGTTGTTTCGTCTTATCGTATCGCTTATGTCTCGAATTCTGCCCTCATGATCCTGTAGTTGTTTCTCTCTCTTTTTCTCAGCCTCTTTATTTTCCATCATTTGGTCTTCTATATCGCTGATTCTCTCTTCTGCCTCATTTATCCTAGCAGTTAGCACCCCCATTTTTTAGTGCACCTCATTAATAGCCTTTTTGATTTCGACTTGGTTAGATTTTAGTTCTTTTATTTCTCCAGAAAGAGTTTCTCTAATAACTTCCATGCTTTTTTCAAGCCCAGCTAGTATCTTTAAAGTCATGATTCTGAACTCTGGGTCTGACAGGGTACTAATGTCCATATTGAGTAGGTCCCTGGGTGACGGTACTACCTCTTGTTCTTTTTGCTGAGGTGATTTTTTTCGTCTTGTCATTTTGTCCAGAGGAGTATAGATGAATGAGAACAAAATGCTAACAGGTTAACAACGTCCCCAGCAAATATACTGTATCCAAATCAGAAAAGACCTGAAACCAGGGGGAAAGAAAGGGAAAGAAAGAAAAAGGAAAGAGAAAAGAAAAAGATAAAAACAAAAACAGAACAATACAAAAAAAAAAAAACGAATATGATCAAAAATGATCAGGCTAGTGCATAGATCAGTGCCACACAATAGATTTTGTGCGTATTTTGGTCTATTAGAAAAAAGTGCCTCCTAAAATTTTAAAGCAAGAAAGACTTATATAGGTACAAAATAAAAGTTGATACAATGAAGGGATGGAAGATGACTTTAAAGATGAAAATTATAAAAGATTTTATAAAAGGAATTGATAAGATTAGAAGTTGTTTGAAAAAAGGAAGAAGAAGATTTAAAGGAAAAAGAAAAAAAAGAGGGAGAGAATGTGATCAGGCTGGAGACTAGAACAAAGACATACACTATTGATTTAGGGAATATTTTGATCTGTTAGAAGAATCTGTATCTCAAAATTTTAAAAAGAGGACAACTTATATATATATGCCAAAAATAAGGGTAACTACTCTGAAGGGATAAAATATGACTCTAAAAATGAAAAATAAAAAATGTTTTTTTAAAAAAGGGATTGATAAGATGTTGGTTGAAAAAGGGAAAAAGAAAAATTAAAAAAAAAGTTAAAAAATTAACTTTGAAAAACTAATGAATTATGGTAAAAAAAGCCATGAATTCTATGTGCAGTATTCCCCTAGCGCTGGAGTTCTCCTGTTCTCCTTGATCGGTAAACTTGGTCTTGGCTTGCTGGCTGATCGTGCTAATCTTCTGGGGAGGGGCCTCTTGCCGTGGTTCCCACATGTCTTTGCCGGAGGCGGAATTACCCCGCCCTTGTCCATCAGGGCTAAGCAATCTGCTCGGGTTTGCTCCCGGGAGCTTTTGTTCCCTGCAACCTTTCGGTACAGCTTTGGAGGACGAGAGTGAAAATGGTGGCTTCCCAATCTCCGCCCAGAGGAGCCGAGAACTTGGGGCCCCGCTCCTCAGTGTGCCCCCAGAGAAAAGCAGTCAGTCACTCCCGTGTCCCTTGTCTTCGGCCGCACTCCATGCTCACCCGGCCTGTGACCGAGCATTTCTATCTCTGGCACCCGACTCGGTGTGGAGTCTCCAAACCCAGCAGATCCCTGCGGTGCACTCCTGCACCACTCCTCCGGGGGAGGGAGGGGAGTTTCCCCGGCTCTGCCGCTTGTTGGGTCCCTGCTGGAGGAGCAGTGGCTCGACTGGGCCGCGGATCACAGTTTTTGGCAACCCCGAGCTGAGAGCCCGCGCCTCGGCTCCGTCTCTGCAGCCGGCTTCCCCGCTCCGATACCTGGGAGCTCTGCCGCACTCAGGCACCCCCAGTTTTTCTGTGACTCCAAGGGCCTGAGACCACACTGTTGCACGAGGTTTCCACCCCCCAGCTTAGCCACTGGAGCAAAGTCCCTCAGTGGAGCCCACTTCTCAAAGTTCCGATTTTGTGCTCCGTGGCTCTATCACTTGCCAGAAGTGGCTGACGGAGGCCCCCCTCCCCCGCCAACTATCCTCCCGAATATTGCCTCGGATTCACTTTTCCGCATGTCCTACCTTCCAGAAAGTAGTCGCATTTCTGTTCAGAGAGTTGTTGCTATTCTTCTTTTCGACCTCCTGTTGAGTTCGTAGGTGTTCAGAATGGTTTGATCCCTATTCAGCTCAATTCCTGAGACCAGCCGAAATCCAGGTCTCCTACTCCTCCGCCATCTTGCTCTGCTTCCCTGTGAATGGGTCTTAATAAGAATAGGAATCTGGCCATTCTTCAGTTTTTCTTTGGTAGCTGAGAGTACTCTTAGTTCAGAATATTTCATGGTGCAGCAGATACATATGTCAAATCATGTCCTTTTCTTATTACAACCTTCTAATGCCTTCCCACTGAATGTAAAATAAAATTCTAACTTCTTCACGTGGCCTTAGGCTTTAGGTGATATTGCCTCTACCTACTTCTTAGACTTCACTCCTACAGATGTTAGCCTTTTTAATTTTTCATGCCTTGAACATAACAATGAACTCCCCCCCATTTCAGAGCTTTTACCTTTGCTCTTCTGTCTGGAACACCAATGCCTGTCTTGTTACAATGGCTGTCTTCTTTATGTCATTCTCAGCCCAAATGCCACTCTCTGACCATTTTATCTGAAGTAGTCCTTTTCTGGTGACTTTGCTATATCACTCTCTTTTATGACTTTCATAACATTTTAAAATTCTCAATTTACTGGATGTATCCATGTATGTAATTATCTCCAGCCACAAGGGTACAAATTGAGGATAGAGACCTTGTTTATGTTTTGTCATGGTACCTCCAGCCCCTCGAGCACTGTGGGCACAAGTGGGGCATTTAATGCATGTATGTCAAATGTTTGAAAGACTAGATAATCAAAACCATATCAGGTCAGATTTATTTTCTTTTTGGCTTGACATAACTAGTTGTGTGCATGGTGATTGTAACATAAGATGTTAAATATCACAAAATCATGTGAGTTTTTCTTTCAGAAAAAAAAAAAAATTACTGAGAACAGTAACCACACCAGCACTGTGTTAAATTTTCTGGGAATATGGATATGAGTCAAGTAAGGTCTCTGTTCTTGAGGGATTTGTGACCTGGAATATTCTGAATCATAAAAATGCACCTTCATGGCACTGAAAATTATCACATCAGAATGAGCCCTAAATAACATCATCACAAATGCTTACATATAAAGAAATAACATCTAAAAGAATTTTAAAACCTTTTAAAAAGTGTTCTAGCAACATGTACTCAGCTATGCTTTTTCCCAGAATAATAGTGAGAATGGCATATGTCAGAATCCAAAATGTGGCAGTTGAGGACAACTGCATGCCACTCTATGCCAGTTTTTGTTAGGAATAATAACACCTGCTCTGTTGACTTCATCAGTTACTGTAAACATCGAATGTTATTCATGTCCTAAAAGCCAGCACACATGCAAGATTTACTATTTCATGAGAAAAATGTTTAAGATTTGCCTCTCGATCCTAAAGAAGATCATATTATTGAAAATGACTAGTATTAGGTAGAGGCAGACAGAATAGGCATTACTGAGAAGTTTAATAGATTGTCTGTCTGCCTCTTCCTCATATGCTTGTGTATTTTCATAATTCCAGGAGAGATGTGCACACAAACATTTTCCAACGGGTATTTGCGGACAGGATGACAGTGATTACCCACAGTTGTTACCGTAAGGTGCAGGGCACTCTGTGTTTGGATGCAGTAGTTTGAGTTGGTGATTCTCAGTTGTAACATACAAGTTTTGAGCAGTCGCTTTTTATCTAGACATAGTTGTCTAGGTCGTCTAGAAATGAGAACGAATATATAATTAACCATAGCATATGTCAAGAGCAGAAGTTTACATATTTTGAAAAGGAGATTCAAACTCCCTCGACCTCCCTCTGTCTCCGTGATCTTGTTCCTGCAAATGAGATGTTATTTTCCTCTGCTTCCTCTTGTACTGTGCATGGATCCACAAGCCTGCTCAGATCCTTCCTCCACTCTTCCCCTTAGAATCTCTTTCCTCTACTTCTTTACTTGTATGCTTTTCCCTGACCATCCCTCTGTTCCCATTTCCAGTTGTCAAAATCCTGACGAAGTACTGCTTCCTAAACAAGTGATTCTTTTTTTTTTTTTTAAGATTTTATTTATTTATTTGAGAGCGAGCAAGAGCGCACACAAGTGAGCTGGAGAGGCAGAGGAAGAGGGAGAAACAGACACTCTGCCTAGCAGGGAATCCAACAGAGGGGTGGATCTCAGGATCCTGGGATCATGACCTGAGTCGAAGGCAGACGTTTAACTGACTAAGCCATGCAGGTGCCCCAAAACCAGTGATTCTCAGACCTGTTTCACAGTAGATTCACCTAAGTAGCTTTTTAAAAATACTTATGTTGGGCCAACACACCCTGGAGATTCTGACTCACTTGACCTCTTGTGGGACTTAGAAGTCATTGTGGTTTGTTTGTTTTTTTTCTTTTTAAAAAAAGTCTCGGGCACCTGGGTGGCTCAGTTGGTTAAGCGACTGCCTTCGGCTCAGGTCATGATCCTGGAGTCCCGGGATCAAGTCCCACATCGGGCTCCCTGCTCAGCAGGGAGTCTGCTTCTCCCTCTGACTCTTCTCCCTCTCATGCTCTCTGTCTCTCATTCTCTCTCTCTCAAATAAATAAATAAAATCTTTAAAAAAATTAAAAAAATAAATTTAAAAAGTCTCCAAATGATTAGAAACAATATTGAATTATCATAGAAAACCATTGTCATAGATTTTCTCCAATAATAGTTAATCATAATAATAATAACCTCCTTTTTATGCATCCCCATAGCCATTTATTTACATCTCTTATGGAACTCGCCAAATCAGGCTTGTCTTCTTCATCAGTCTTTTATAGCCTGCAGTACTGTTGAGGTGTTTTGATTTCCTTTTTAGATTTGTATTGAATTAAATTGTATCGGTCAAACACTTGTTATTGAACAGAATTTTCAAATCCCGGTAAAACCCATGTTGCCGATAGAGGCACCCTAAAGGATGACCTACAGCTGTTCTTAGGAAGCGTGGCCCCTCGGCCTCTATTATTGCTGCGTCCACAGGACCTGGTTGT
This sequence comes from Callorhinus ursinus, assembly GCF_003265705.2. NCBI lineage: Eukaryota > Metazoa > Chordata > Mammalia > Carnivora > Otariidae > Callorhinus > Callorhinus ursinus. The sequence goes on along the minus strand of NW_027397083.1, from coordinate 26,328,043 downwards.
GTGAGGCAGGTCTCCAGACCCTGGAGTGTGCTCTCTGATCACTAGAAATAACCCAACTAAGATTTACTTGTCCCAACAGCTGCTGCAACTGTCATCAACTTGCAAAGCAACACAAAACAGCCAAAACAGGTTCAGTTGGAATCTCTCGGGAAGATTTCACTTTTAACTGGTTGATAGGTCGGGACAGATTGAAATGGTCTAAGAATGGTGTGGGTTCTGCTGTCACTGCCCAGTGCCTGGTTCTCCTGGGAGTGGAGATAAAAAGGCATAAGACCTGGGGATGCTCCCGAAGGGGTAAGAGTTACGAAGGCTTAGCGGGCGACAGCGTGATACCTGGAGGGGGCAGGGGTGCGCAGGTTTCAAGTGTATGTAGGCCTGGAATCGGATCCCGGCTCGGCCACTTTCTAGCTGAGCGGCATTTGGCCAGATATTTAACCTCTCTAAGCCTTAGTTCCCTTAGCATACGATGGTTAAAATAATACTTGCTGGTGGAATTTTTTGCAACATAGGTGTTCTCATATGCAAATATTCTGGCAAGTTGTAGATAATAATAGTGAACATTTAACCTCACTTCACCTCAAATCCCTCACCTGTCAAATGAAGACAGCAACAGTAATACTAATAAGAGCTAACATTTATTGAGAGCTTACTTGGTGCCAGACACTGCTCTAAGCAATTTACAGAAGTGCCATCCTCATAAATTGCTGTGGAGTAATTGTGAGGATTAAACAAGCTAACATGAGGAAAAAGCATTCAGCACTTGAGTTTTTAAGTGTTCGGTAGCTGTTAGGTGTTATCGTGAAGCCAGCACCCGCACTGTGTGCCACACTCTGGGTTGGGGGAGTTTCAGGCATCACCTAATTCTGTTCTCACAACTGCCACGGGAGGAAAGGCCTCTCACTGTGACCGTGGCAAAGGCGAGGAAAATAAGGTCCCAGGATGAAGGTAACTTGTCCCAGATTCCACAGCTGAGAAATGGCATGCAGAGACCGTAATGCGGGTTTGATCCCAAAGCTTCTGCTTTTAATATGTTAGCACTGCACTGCTTTCTGGCGAGAAGGAGGCCAGCTATGAGCCTATGGCTGAAGGAGGTGTTTTAAGCAGGGTGGCCGGAAGTCAAGCAGACACGGCAAAGAGAGAATGAGCGAGACCCAGATGGACAGTTGTTACATTCCATCTGAATCAAGAGCACTGGCGAATTATTTTATCCAGTGCACTCACGGTCTGTGTCTTGGTGTTTAAGACAGAGGCATACACCCCAGTCTTGGGACACTTGATTTTTTTCTCTTTGCACATAATAAAGAACCCACCACCCACCCCCATACAGAAAGTATTTTCAGTTAAGCAGTCCCTCATCCTTCCTTGATAATATTCAGTGAGGTTTCATTGACTTCAAAATTGTTATTTGTGGCTGAAGAACTTCAGAAACTTCAGATTTGGTTTTCAGCCAGGAAATAGATTCTGTTATTAAAGATCTTCCCAAAGGCAGATGCCACCTGGCCATGGAGCTGTTTAAATTGCTTTATGCTTCTAACTAGAAATAGTATGAAGTATATTGGAGTGTGGTTTGGGGACTCAGAGAACCTCAGTTGCATGGCACACAACTGACACATGTCACTAATAGGGCTCAGATGGACAGACCAGTCACAGACAGCACCTGGGTATGGAATGGATACAAAAAAGGATTGGTAGGGGCAGGGCACAGAATGGAGAGGTTAAGAACTTTTGCCAACCTCTAATAGATGTGATATTCTGGGTCCCTGAGAATGGCCTGACGGTGGACCTTAACACACAGTTTGTTAAATCAGGTGAGAAGTGAGTCCCATCAGACCCTCAGGAAGCTTCCTGCTCCCCTTTCAAGTACAGCCATACATACACACATAAGACTGGAGCTGATCAGCACATAAAGTAAATTGAATATAATCTGGGGACTTCTCAGGGAAGGCAAATGCACCTCCTCCGTTTTGGTGATAAATACTTCCCAAAATGGTGTCAGAATAGAATGCATTGCACCAAACTCAGGTATGAACCCGAGGTTCATTGGTCACCCTCAGCCTATATATGCTGACACAACAGACCTATATACTGTTCTCCACAGTAGTCTGAAACTAAAACCAGACATTTTGGGGAATATTCTCACAGGATCTCAAACTAACTCTAGGGTCTATTCTGTAGGCCTCCATGGCCCTGTTTAGTCTCTTTTCAGTGACAGTGTTCAAACACCTTCCTAATGGCACCTGCAGTCAGCCAAAGAAAAGATAAAACAACTATGGACCCATGCTTTGAAGCAGTGCTTAATGGATTGGGGAAAGAGGGGAGCTCAATTCTCATCCGTGCGAAGATCATATGGGCAAAAAGGAAAAGGTGAAAAATCAGAAAGCTATTTAGAGAAACAAGTACAAAAACCCTCTATAAGCATACTAATGTTGCTGTAAGTTTTCTACCCATAAAAATTAGCCTGCAGTGGTCCTAGCACTAAGATGGGTGGTGTGCAGGATGCAGAGAATCCTTGTCTTGGGGACTGTTGTTTTGCATTCCATAGGGACTTTAAAACACCAAGTTGAAGACAAAAATCAACATACCTGTAACAACCAATAGCATTCGGAAACAGGTTATAATTAACCACAAAATCATGTGGTCAGTGCTGTAAAGTAGGTAATTAGGGAAGGGAGTGATCAGAGAGAATCAAGGAACAGTCATCTCGATCACATGGGGAGGATTACACTTGAAGTGGGGGAGGGTTTGGGCGTATTAGTAGCTAACTTGATTACTTCATGTTCCAGACAATTTTCTAAGAGCTTTATGTTTTGAACTCACTTCATCCACAGAACAACTCTGTCAGGGAAATATGGTTATAATCTCTGCATAATAGACAAACTGAGGCACACAGAGATGTTCAATAAATTACTCGTGGTCACACAGCTGTTTATTGGTAGAGTTCTTTTTCCAGAAAGCATTAACATCTAAAAACTGTGTACATGTATTAATATTTTTATTAGGCAACAGAATATTGCTTTGTGGCCCACTGAAGTCTTGCTGTGTGAATGATAATATAAAAGCCATATTTTTATTTATCAAATGCCAACCGTGTGCCACTTGACCTTCAAAACCCTTTGTGAAATAGGTAGCAAATGAGGGGAAATACATCAAGTAGCGTGGCCATGTGTGAAATGCCCCATGTTCTTTCTACTCTCCAGATTGCCTCAGTCCGTTACGTACTAACTGAAGATAACTTATGAAAGGATTACATTAAGTGATGATTATTCAGATAATCATGTCATTTTCTACTTCATAGTATGCTCACAGGTACATCAAGTCCCTGATGTTTAAATGTGGTTTATTTTACATGTGTGTAGTGAAGAAACTAAGATTTTACTCCCTGCCAGTGTACTCCAGGGATCCTGACATATCTCAACGAGAGAGAGAGAGAGATCTAGGGTGGTGCCCATCTGAGAAGTCACCTGAGCACATCAACATGCTCCTCTGCTGAGAGGTGTCCCAGGGCTATGAGAACTTCTAATACTGCTACGTGATGTCCAGTTGTCGTCAGGGGGAGCAGAAGCTCCTGAGTCAAAATGGCAGGCACACCTGAAGGGCTGCAGCAGCACACATGAATAAGCTGGCCCCAATTCTGTTCAGCAGCTGAGGCCCGAGTGGTTTGCTATATCCTATCCCCAGCTGCACTGAGCTAAGGAAGCACGATTGTGCTTTGTAGGCCCTATATTTTTTACAGAGGTCTGGGTTTTACCTGGCATAAAGAGAGAAATAACAGTGATTTTGACTAATTGAAACTTTTTTCTTCCCCCGCCCTACAGTTGGCATCAGTGGTTAAAACCCAACTGGGCAAGACTTTGAGCAGAACATTTAGCAAAGTCTAGATCTAGACACTAATGCTGGGATATTTTTCAAAGAAGCATTTTAGTAGCAAATGTATTTGGGAAATTCTAAATGAAATATAATTAACCTGGTTTTATTAACCGCAGGACTTGTCAGAGCCTTTGCTATATATGGTTAGTGTCCTGAATTTATTTGGCCTTAAAACTTTTTTTTTTTCCCCTCTCAGGCATCTGGTGGATTTGGCACTCTGTAAAATATACTAACTGAAAACTCAAGGAGAAAAATAGCCTAGTCTAGGAATTTCTAGAAAATCTCATTTATTGAGTATCATTCAATAAATGAGCTGCTCAAAGGAGGGTATGTTTCAAGTTCTACAACAAAAGGTTGTTGAACACACTACTTGTCCTTTAAGTACCTGTAATTCTTATACTATTATTGAATTTTGTTGTAAAGAATGTGACTTTGTGTCTATGACTTTCTTTTCTACCATGATCATTAAAAATGCAAATCATTCAACTTTACTGTCCTCTAACCGAGTGATCTCCTAAAGGCTTATTGGAGTGTTGCTGGTTTGTCCCTAAGCTAAATGGTCCCAGTCTATATTTTTGATAAACATATTTCTCTTTGGAATGGATTTTTTGTCTCCTTTTCATATTGCTCACCTAACTTCTAGTTTTTTATTAATAATGTAGAAGATTGCTTTCCTTTACAGTGTGGTAAATGAAGACTCGGTAATGTGCTGTCTGGGGCCACGGCAACTCAAAAGCAGTACTTAGATGCCAGGTGCTTACTTAGGCTCTGGGGATGTAAAGAGGAATGATGCAGGGCTCCAGAGGCCCTGGGGGACAATTTTGCATTGTGTGAACAGGCCCAGTGGGAGTTCTAAGAAAAGGAAACAAGCGGGGATGGGAGCTGTGAGGATGGCCTGGATGGGAGGGTCGAGTGGAGCAGTGCCTGGTCTCACAGGAGGAGTAGCAGTTGGGAAAAAGGCTGTTGTGTTTCCCTGAAAGGTGCTTTGCTGTGCAGTTATGGTTTCCTTTAAATCCTCCCTGTCACTGCGCACTTGGCCTCTTTTGGAAAGATCAAGTAACAACAGAGGCACTTTGATTTCCTCCTGCATAGGATCTTGAAGCTTGTAACATGCAAAATCTTCTTTATTAAGTTTGAAATGACTTGGTTTGTCATTGTCGTTGTTCTTGTTACTTCCTTCCTAAACAGTTGACAGTCCTAACTGGGTGACAACAAAATGAGTGTGGTATTCCTAGAAAAGAGTTTCCTAACATTACTGTGAACTCAATTCCATGTAGCTTAGGGCAGTGGTTCTAGAAGTACGATCAGCCAGTGTCACCATCTCCTGGGAAGTCATTGGAAATGAAAACACTCTACCCCACCCCAGACCTACCGAGTCAGCAAGTCTGGGGATTCGGCTAGTGATCTGTTTCATAATGAGCCCCATTTAGGTGATTCTGATGCCCACTCATGTTTGAGAACCACATTGCCTTGAAGGTTTCGTTGAAAGCCTTCAGAGGGCTGCGTGAATGCCTTGAAACTGAATGCAGGTTTGTGTATATGTGTGTCACATGCATCTTTGGAGGAAATGGAACCCTGGTGTTCACCGGGGTCTCAGATCTGACCCCAACAATGGAAAAACCACCATTGAAATACCAGGATCCAGCCTTGGTGTTTCCAGTCACCACCCTGATTTAACTTCTTGATGTTTTTCACCTGGGGATCCACAGTTTGATCTCAGGGGATGTTCACCTGCCTTTCTTAGTTTCTGAGCACTTTTTGGTATTGAATTACATGTAGGTGCCAGCTTCCTACCTCTTGAAGCTCAGTGGAAGCAATTGTTTCACTACAGAAACTTCTGGCTTGAATGTCTTAGAGCCAAAAGATCATGTCTATGCAGCAACTCAGAGATTGGCATCTACAACTTCTTCAAAATAAATATTGAATTGTTTGTTTTAGTCTGAGGTTACTCATGTTGCTGTGAAATATTTACCTCTGGGTTTATGAGCAGGGAATTTTAAATGATTGTACTCAAACCAAACAAAGCACTGTCAACAAAAAAATCACCATTCACTTGTTCAGTGAGCATTTGTTGAGGGGGTCTGTGCTAGTCTATGTGCTAAGTCTTAGACACACAAGGAGGAATATCCTTCCGGTCTGAAATGGGGAAAGAGGAAAGGGTAGGGTTTGGGGGAGGTTGAGCTGTGATTAGATATATAAGTAAATAAAAATCAGACTCTAAGGAAAAAATTACTAATTCTTTCTCGGGTCGGGGCATGTGGGGATGGCAATGTACATAGGAATCTTTCACAGAAAATATGATTTTTTTTCACTGGGTCTATAGGATAAGAAGGAATTTTTATCTGGGAAAAATAGATATCGGGGTAAATATTCCAGGCAGGAATAGCAGTCTGATTGGAGCAGAGTCATGAAAGAGATCTAAATGTGTCCAAGGGATGGTGAAATTTCCAGGGTAAATAAAGTATTTGCTGTCATATGACAGTATTGTAGGTGGGGAACAAGAAAGGAGCCCAGCAAATAGAGGTGGAAACCAGATTATAAAGGGTCTTGTGTTCTAAGCTAAGGCACTAAAGTTGTGAATCTCACTTCATAATATCAGTATCTCGATGTTGTTAACATATGTATTTATCTGTATACACTGCTATATAAATATATTATTTAGCTCTAAATACAGTAATATTTCTCACACACTTTTAAACCCTCTATCATACATAGGTCATTGTGATTTTCCACACCTGTGCCGTTTTGCTCCTCTTATTCCTTTCACTTAGAACGTCTCTTCTGAGAAAAGTGAGGCCATCACAGGTAGCTGGTGATTGATCATGACTCTTATCATACAGCTACTATGTGTAACGTCTTGCTCCAACCCTTCCAATTGGGTGTGATTCCCCATTTTACAGGAGAAAATGAAAAACAGAGAGGTCTGTTCTCTGCCACATGGTGAGTACCAATTTCTCAGCCGAGAAGTTGTGAAATGACTTAACTAAAGCAGTTAGTTTGGGGACACATATACGTAAAATACAGATTTAATTGCACAAAAGTTTAATTTTGTGCAAATCCCTACATATATGACCTTGTAGGAACTCCACCTGCATCATTTTCCTGCTAAAAAATCCTTGAGATGAGAGTGGTATGATCAGATTGTTCTCCTGGCTTCTCTTTGAAGAGATGTGGGTAGAGAAGACAGTAAGATGCTTTTATAATGGTCCAAACGGGAGAAATGGAGAGGAGGATGTAAGCTGCATTACTGGGTGGGTGGTTAGCCAGCCCTTGTTGGAGTCAGGCCCCTACTGTTCTGAAGAGACGGGGACACAGGAGCCGTATATACAGGTGTTGGCTGAAACAAACAGGAAGTTTTTTTGGCAGCCTTGAGCCTTCCCGTGCAGGCACTTATGGGGGCTTGAGCCTTGATTTTAGGAATGCACTCTTGCATGTAGAAGCTATGCTAGTGTTTGTTCATATGTTTTAATGTGGTGGGGTGGGGTACACAAAATCATTTGTGCTGAGAGTCTGCAATGTTTATAGGCCAAGGTGGAGGCCTCGTCAAGAGGAGGGCTCAGAGGAGCCAGACTGGAGTTTGCTCAAAGAGAGAATCTTTGTCAGTGGCCTCCTTTGCTTTTCTTTGGAAACCAACTTAGTTTTGGTCTTTATAGTTTTACCTCCCCTCTCTAGGGTAAAAAACACAAAAAGAAAAAAACATTCAAAATACTCAGAACTTGTTTCCTAAAAGCCTAGAGCAGAGTGGGCTGAAATCTCTTTATTTCTTGCTTCATTTTCCCTTGACTCCACAAATGCCTTCTAGATCTTTCCAGAGAATATCCCTTCAAAATGGAAGACAGCCCCAAGTCTATTTTTACTACTTAGGTTGACTAGGAGAAGAAATATGAAGAGAGGAAGAAGATCCAAGAGAAGAGATCATCCAAGAAAAGACACCACGAGATGACGTTAAGATTTATTTATAGCTTGCTAGTTCTCTCAGTAGATACTGCCCTTCGTGGCACAATTGTCCAAATTGTTATCCTTCGTCATTGTCCTAACTCTCCTACTGAGGAAGAGTTTTGGGAAGAGCTTTGACAACTTCCTAGAAGTTAGGGGCCAAAATAAACAGAGTGATTGAAGGAGACAATAAATAATAGGCATGGAAGGTCTCTGAATTCTTAGGGTCTATAATCGGACTGTCTTGTTGTTTAGATTGAGACCTGGTTTTAGAATAGCACCATTTTTTTGACCTTTGATTTTTATGTAAGTTGTAGGATGTTTCTGGTAGTAAATGAAATTACTTTGTAACCTCTCTGTGAAGAAATAATTTCTCATCTGACAACCTGTTTGAAAGAATGATTTGTCAAAATAGAGGGTTAGTTTTGGTTTTCACCCCACCTGGATGCCCCATGTGTATTTGTCACCAAGGACTTCATTTTCCAAGGCTTCAAAGCAGATAGAAAAACCATGTTTCTCTCTTCATTACTTTCTCTCTTTGGCACCTGCTTGTAAACACTCATTAAGAGAGATACGAGATGTTTCAATAAATATTGACTGTCCAAGAAAAACTGTTTAATTCTAAAAAAATCTCTTTGTCATCCTGAAGCTGGGTTCTTCCATTCTCCTCTATCCTGTTCTCCGTCTGTTCCATGCATAGTCTAACGCTAGAATTACAAACAGTCCTACAAAGGTAAAAAGTAATCATACCAACTGGAAATGGACAAGATCTTAGAAAATATACAATTCCTATTCTTTACCAAAGAGAAAACAGAGGTCCCCAAAGGACAAGGGTTCTTTTTTAAATCACAGCTCAACCAGATTCAAATTTAACACATGTGCACGTAATTCATAGCAGGCGAAAGACACTGTAAGGTGCTGTGGGACACACAAAGGTAAATAAGACCAGATTATTCCTTTTGAATGAATAAGGAAGTTAGAAAAGTACACCCACAGCTCTGCATATGACATAACAAAGATATAAAATTAAAGTGCAAGAGGGAAATTCTTTTCAGTTGAGGGTGAAACTCTGTTATACAATAAAATGAATATGACAACAGAACATGTATGGTTCAGTGTTAGGCATTTAGGAGCTTGTAAAAACATAACTGTTCTACTCTGGGATGGAGATGCAGTTCTACCATAACCCACTCACTCACCTATAAGCAGATATATAAAAACATAAATCTAGGGTGTTGGCATCAATACTAGATAACCTCTCTGTGCAGTAAAATTCCCTTTGGATAGCAAGTATTTCAGTATTTATAGATTTTTTTATTTTCTCCACTGGTCAGAATTACATTGATTTTAAACAGATTTAATCACTAGTTAAAGAAGCATGAGTTATTCATGGCAAAAAGTAAACCAACTTGGTTGATTTAGAAAGCTATTCTGCTTTTATTCTACTCTTGTTTTCTTACTTAGAAGGAATTGTTTTCTCCATCTGCAGTAGAACACCTAAATTTGTACAGCCTATAAAGGTGGTCTGTGACCAGGGGTAAGTCCATGGAGTATCGAGAAACTATATTCTTTTAATTTTAGTCACTTAATATTAACACCAGATGTACTGATCAGGGCTCAGAGAGATCTTAGAGTGTTAGCATTTCTGGGTTTGGCTGGATAATGTACTGATCAAATCCATGAGAATTTGTGTAAAAATTTCGATAGAATTCAAGTGGAAATCCTCCGTGAACAGATGAAGGTGTCAGCTTAAAAAGAGCTCAGGACTGGTGGTGTGGATTTGAGTATATCCTGAAAAGAGGGGACAGGGGAATTCATGAGATAAGATGAACACTATGAGAGAAAAAATATAGAAACAGTATGATCAAGAACAACAATAACAGCTAATCACTTTTGAGAAATTACTACATGATAAGCATTGTACCACATGCTTACTGAAATTACCAGATTGTCCCAGGAGTTATTATCTATCCACATTTTTCAAATGTAGGATCAAGGCTCAGCGATGTTAAGTAAATTTACCAGAGTCATACAAACAGTAGTTGTAGGGATGGGACTGGGGTGCAGGTGACTCATTTGTCCCCATTTGCCTAGAAGTTTCCTAGTTGTAGCACTGAAGGTCAGCTATCTCAGGGACTCCCTCAGTCCTAGGCAAACTGGGACAACTGGTCACATTAACTGGCACGCAGAACTTCTGGATTCCAAAGGTCAGGCTTTTAGTTGGTATGTTATATCTCTTCCACTGAGGAGAAAGAGAGCCAACAACCAGAGATGGAACCTTGGGAAATGTTAACAATTTAAAAAAATTGGAGAAGTCTACAAGGTCCTTCCTCGTAGGACTGTGTCTGTATTCTTTGCCTATTTTATCCCCAGTCCCTAGCACTACGTCTAGGACAGAGTAGATGCTCAGTAAATACATGTGTAGTTCGTAAATTGATGACTGATGATTGATGATGGGATGGATGAAGAGGTAAGAGGATGAAGAGGGCAGTACCATATCCCAGGAGGGTCAAGAAGAGAACACTGAGATTGAAATGGCAAACACGGTAACAAATAATTGTTACTGATTAAAGAGTGTTGGGTTTGTAAACTAATGGTCATGAGAAACTTCAGGATTTAGACTTTGAGAGGGTCGCTTGGAAGCTTGCAAACATTTAGAAGAGGATGAAGATGCATAAATGGAGGTGCCTGCTAGAGGTAGACACTGGGAACCAAGAGCTGGCTGTAGGGAATCGGTAAGGAAAGGGTGAGCCCAAACAAGCTGTTTTGTTTTTTTCTTTTTCCTTTGCTTAAAGAGAGAGGCTACTCAATTAAAGGAAAAGGGCAAGACTTGTTGGAGAGTAACAAAATTACACACTGAGCAGTAAGAGAAACACCACAGGAAAGGGTTTCTTCCTGACTCAAGAAGGGGTGGAGGCTGGAACAAAGAAGAGTTGACACTGGAAGGACGTTGGAACTTCTTCCTAGGAGATGCATAATGGCACCTCAAAGAGACCAAGCTACGGCTCACTTTTCTTTTAGTCTTTGCCTTTTCAGGCTGAACGCCTCATGTTTCACTAAACTGAGATGAGTTTAAGTCCCTCATTATGCTTTTGGATCTCTTCTGATGGGTCCTGTGTGTGTCAACCCCATCTTTAATAGTCTATGTTCTAAAGGGAACACGATATCCAAGTACAGTGTGACAAGCACACAATAGAACATGGCTCTCACCTCTCTTTTTCTGGATCTGAAACTTTCTGTGCAGGTTACAATTTCATTAGCCTTGTGTTTTGCAAGCCACTTCAGACCTCATATTTATCTTCTTGTTTCTTTCACTTATTTGGCTGATGTGCACCACCGTAAAAGAAGCGATATTGCTTTAGCTATGGGAGAGGCATCTGCACCCTATCTTGTCTATCATTAATAAACCCCCAAGCTCTGTTCTCATTTCCAAGCTACTAATGCCTGGTAATGATTTCCAAGTCAGAACACACACACAGCTGGATATTCAGATCCCAGGTTAAATTTTGTTCTCTGACACATCACCTGTTTTGAGTTTGGAAGTAAGACTAGATATGTTATGAAAGTTATTCAAGAAAGTGGATATGGGATTATGAAAAAACTCACTCCTTTGACCTAACCGCTACCAAACCCCTGACAAAAATGTTTCCCTTGATCTCTGAAATCAACCTGCAGAACTTTTAGCTCCTGAGGCAGGTACCATTACAGTTGTTATGCTATTAAAATTTCTGCAGAGCCATTTTTCTCGAAGGGTAGGGAAATTGTTTGGGGCTAGGTTGGGATTGGTTTGATTGCTGCTGATATAAACATTTCTGAATTGTGTTTTCTTACATGCCCAAATAACCTAGGAACCTCAAATTAAAGAACAAAGCAGATTGACTAGACACAACCAGACTTTTTTTTTAAAGCAAAATTGAGTACAATAATAACAGCTTTCAGAAATTGTGAAAATGTCAATGCAAGAAAATTAGTTCTAATGTAAGCTTAGCCATAGAATTTTATTGAGGAAATTCTCATCTGAGCATGGAGCATTTAAATAATGAATTTACAAGGAGAAACACAAGGAAATCACAGAAAGCCATTACTTACAATAAGAAAAAACAAGTACACTTTAATGATTATAGATTTGAGTGTGGAATATTTTGCCTGATTTTTGTTTCATTGCCTCTTTGTCATTGGAGGGCTGTCAGATGATTTGGGTAAGTATCATGGGTGAATGTCTTTGTGTTTGCTCAGCAGAGAACAACAGTTGCAATATGTAAATAGGGTGCCTCTTCCCTTTGGATGCCTTGGGATATGTATAATAGATTAAGTTGGCTTTGTGCAGAGCAAACAGGTCTGTATTACCAAGAATATGAATAATGTCGGTTTCCATAATTGCTAACATCTGGCTTTCCATAAATCTGTTAAATTGCATGGAAGCAGAATTAGATTTCTGTGTCATAAGTAAAGCAATTACATGGAACTCTGTAGGCAATATGGTCTTATATTCAACTGTGAAATCCTTTCATTTTGGAGAAGCAAAAGCAAATCCAGATTTAGTCCCCTGCTTTTATTGCACACACTAGGTGTGTTCATCTTTATGCTCAGGTTTCTTAATTTATGAGAGGAAAACACTGCCAATATACTTGCAACTTTGTAAATGCAAAAATAACCAAATGTTAAAAAATCAGATTATAGTTGGCCACTAATTGCCAATTTAGAGATGATTTTAGAGAAGACCATAAGCTAAAGATCCTTTTGTAGCTACTGGTTGGAATCTTGAAATTACTCTTCCAGACAATTTCTGAAGTGCTTTTTTAATGGACCTTCCTCTGTCCTTGTGCTCAAGCATTTGACAGGAAACTGGAGTGGAGAGGGAAGAAGGATGGTTGCCTTCCTATTTCAGTGTGGTTACTATTTTGCTATATTTATTGTACTTTGAACCAGACTTATGGGCTTTCCCAGATGAAAACTCAACAGTAAAATGTGTTCCCTGAAGGGGAAGGTTGCATTTATGTCTTATGCTTACTGAACACCCATAAGACCAAATTTTTGTAAAATCGTCTTTATAATAGTAATGAGTTTATAAACTTCCTAGATTTAAGTAAGTTAAATAAATACATTGTACAGCCACAGTGCATTCTGGTGTACTTGGCACTGAGGAGAGAAAATGGAAAAAAGATTTAGTCCTTGCCCTCAATGAGCTCACTATCTATGTATGGGGATGGGTATATTAAATACATAACTCCTAAGAGATAAATGCAAGGATAGCATTGTGGATAAAGTAGAGTCAATAGTGACTGTTTTGCAGAATGAGGAATGGTGATGCTTGATCCTGATTTTGAAGACTCCACAGGAATGAAGATAGCATAGGAAGGGAAGTGCTTACCTTATTAATTAATTAATTTGTATGTCAACCCATTCCATACAGGCTAAAAAAAGTAGAGTAGGGATGGGGAGAGCACTCCCATAATAAGAAAAGGCATGTCCAAGGCACAGACAGAGGAAACAACATGAACTGTCTGTGGATAACCCATTGCTTTTGAACAAAAAGGAGATGAGACAAAAGCTAACAATTGAAATGTTAGATCAAGGCTTCTATGGTATTCCAGGAATTTAAATCTTCCATTATAAACATCAGAGAACTACTGACAGGTCATAAGCAGAGGAGTAACATGGACAAATTTGCTTTTTAGAACACCACTCCCCTGTGAAAGGTATTTGGGGTAGTGATTCTCATCTGGCTGAACAGAGCCCAGAAGTCTGGATCCTACTTTACACCAATTAAATCAGAGTCTAGGGGCGCCTGGGTGGCTCAGTTGGTTAAGCGACTGCCTTCGGCTCAGGTCATGATCCCGGAGTCTCTGGATCGAGTCCCGCATCGGGCTCCCTGCTCTGCGGGGAGTCCGCTTCTCCCTCTGACCCTCCCCCCTCTCATGCTCTCTCTCTCAATCTCATTCTCTCTCTCAAGCAAATAAATAAAATCTTTAAAAAAAAAAAATCAGAGTCTAGTGGTAGTGATCCTGGGCACCAATACTTTTTAAAGGCTCCTCAGATGTTTCTATTGAGCCCACAATCAAAAATCATGGGATTAGAGTGAGAAGTGACTGGAGTCAGGGAGACCAGATAGGAGGCACAAGTGTGAGGAGCTGAGCTAAGACAGAGTTCAGAGAAATCTGAATTTTATTTTTTATGATTACATGTGTGATGAGCCATCAGGTTATCTATCAATTTACTTTCTATCTGTATCTCCTGGACATCCAAACTAGATTGTAGATGTGATGAGAGAAGTGTAAGACTGAATATTTTAATTATCACTTTAGCAAAAACCGAGGAGTTGAGAATAATGCAAACATACCACTTTAGTATTGTTCCAAGATAGGATATACCACCAACATTGTCCCTGCAATGAGAGTTCAAGGAGGTGAATGATTACTATGAATTGGCATAATATTGGGAGATGCTTAATTGAGGAGGTAGGGCTTAAACTTTGTCTTAAATATCCATGTTCTTTAAGTCAAGAAACAAATATTCGAGTTCTTATGTTATCTGCAGCTTTATTTTGAAAAGACCATAAATTGGGGTGCCTGGGTGACTCAGTTGGTTAAGCTTCCAATTCTTGATTTTGGCTCAGGTTATGATCTCAGGGTTGTGAGACTGAGCCAGGCTCTGGGCTCCATGCCCCTTCCTCTTCTCCTTCCCTGCTCTCCTCTCTCTCTCTCTCTCTCTCTCTCAATAAGTAAATAAATAAATAACATAAATTAGTTGGGTATGGTTTTAAACAGGTGGTAAATAAGTGTCAGAGAGGCTAAGTAATGTGACCAAAGACATACAGTCATGGGTAAAATGCCTTGTACGTAGTAGGCACTCGATTAAATGGAAGAGCATGGTTTCAAACGGGTCACTTGATTCCCACATCCAATGCTACTTTTAGTGGGAAGAGTTAGAGGAAGAAGACTAGGGAGCTGAGAAAGTTTTCTAGGTAGGAGCACCTTATGGTCAAATGTGTTGGGAACAACATGGGTGTGAGGAGGAACAGTGAAGATGTAACTGAGGTCAGATTATAGTTGACTTGTGACCTAGGTGATTTAAGTTGGGTTCATTTCCACAGTTTTCAAAGGAGGAATCATTTTTCATTAATTTAATCTTTTTTAATTTTATTATGTTATGTTAGTCACCATACAATATACATCATTAGTTTTTGATGTGGGGATCCACGATCCATTGTTTGCATATAACACCCAGTGCTCCATGCAGTATGTGCCTTCCTTAATACCCATCACGGGGCTAACCCATCCCCCCTCCCCCCTCCCCTCTAGAACCCTCAGTTTGTTTCCCAGAGTCCATAGTCTCTCATGGTTCGTCTCCTCCTCCGATTCCCCCCCTTCATTTTTCCCTTCCTTCTCCTAATGTCCTCCATGCTGTTCCTTATGTTCCACAAATAAGTGAAACCATATGATAATATCTTTACTGAGGCTACATTAGATGGGACAAAGACAAAAAACAAATCTCGGAATAAATTAGCTTCTAAAAATATTGTATGAACTCCGTAACACTTTCTACTTTGTACCTCTGCTGTGAAGCCAAGATTTTACCAGTAACAGTGAATGCAGTCAGCAAGGAAAGATAGGTCATTTCTTTCTCATTATTTTTAAGTCACAGTAGTTTCAAAATTCTAGCAAATTTTGAGTCATTATATTCTCAGAATTTCAACTAAAGAGGATCCATGTAAGATCTTATCTTTGAAAATGAGTTGCAATATCTAGATGGTAAATAGTTGAAAGTAGATAAAACCACACAACATCCTAGTATTCTGAAAGATGACTTTTGACCTTGAGTCGGCACAAAAAAGAACTCTCCTGCATATGTTGGAAGGCCCAGGATACATCCCTTGCTCCAACATGGTACTAGATGTCTGACCACTTATTCATCTCTGTGCCTTAGTTTCCTCTTTTGTAAATTGGAATAACTATTTCCATCTTGCAATCATATGGCATAACTCACGGAAAAGCTTTGAAAAACTTTGAAACAATATATAAGCACAGTGTACTACCAGTAAAATTGATATTATGCCTTTTTAAGCACTTTATTGCTTTGAGTACTTTAAGAAAAAAGGCCACTTACAGTTATTTTTTTCTTTAATTTAGCCATAACCCTTAACCAAATGCCTATAACCTTGTACATATTTAACTCAAAATTTACGATGTAGAGTAAGTTAATTTATACTGTTCTTAATCTAACTTACTAGAGGGGTTAAACCTGAGTGGTGCAGTTGGTTGAGCCACTGACTCTTGGTTTCAGCTGGGGTCACGATCTTGAAGTTGTGGAATCGGGCCCTAGGTCAGGCTCCATGCTCTGTGTGGAGTCTGCTTAGGACTCTTTCCTCCTCTGCCCCTGCCCCTGCCCCCCCCCTTCAAGTAAATAAATCTTTAAACCACCCCCCCCATCAGAAGCCTACCAATAGTTATCTCTGTGTACTCCTGTGTTCATCCTTATCACTGTTGTAAGGACAGTGTCTTATATGTCATCATCAACGTTTATAATACTCAGTGTGCAAAAAAACCTTGTGCCTAGAAGACTTGGTAAAAATGTATTGGAATCAGTGTTATCATCATCTGAAGGATATTTGAAGGACATGGCAGTAGATTAATCGGTGGAGCAGAAGACTCTGACATATGACCAGTATCTTTACATAGTGTAAAGTCTGTCATAAATAAGAAAAATCAAGTAAACTTTTCTTAAGTGGTCTCAGAGCTAGGACCAATAAGTAGAAGTAACTGGAAAATAGATTTCATTTCCATTTAAGGAAGACATTTCTAAAAGAGTTATTCAGTGATGGAATTGGCTGCCTTTTGAGGTAATAGATAGCCCACCGGGAAAAGGCTCAAACCAGAACTGGACAGCTCTGTGTTTGGGATGTTGTTAAGGTCACTCAAGCTTTGAATGTCAGGGAAGGCTGACTGGATTTATGCTTTCCTTCCATATTTAGCTGTCATTCGAAAACAGCAAAGTATATGTGTGTCTTCCATCAGCATCCATGCCATACATAGGATAACTCTCAGATGGTCTTGTGGGGGGGGTGCGGGAGGGGGGAACAAAAATGCTTTTGGCCCTTAGGATGGAGGGGATTCGATTAGGCAAGGCACCTACCAAGATGGGCAGTCTAATTGGTTCAGGGTTGTCCTAATTGCCCACTTGTTCCTACTCAGTGGCTAATCTATTCACACCTTTACTAAAAGACCCAGATCTCCATAGGGTGTATCTACACTGTTAATGAATTAGCACTATTTATGGCCTCTGGATGGTATAGTTCTTGAGAATATCCTAAAACTAGTTTAGAGCTGCTATGGGATAATTTAGTAATTGGAGTCCAACAGCTGCAGGTTCGAGTGTCAGACCTGCCACCAATTAGCTATATGACAGTAGGCGTGTTATTTCACTTCTGTGAGCCTCAGCCTCATTATTTGCAAAATAGAGATAAGAAAAGATGCTCCTACACAGAGCTGCTTTGCAGAGTAAATGAGATAATGCATGTGAACAGCTTGGCACAGTACCTGGCACAAGGTAAATGCTCAGAAATGTTAATCAATGCTATTGTAAAGGATCACTATTTTCTAATAACAATCTTGGCTAGATTCTAAAGCTCTGTGCCTTCTTTATTGCAGACATTGATGAATGTGCCTTAAGAACTCATACCTGTTGGAATGATTCTGCCTGCATCAACCTGGCAGGGGGCTTTGACTGCCTCTGTCCCTCTGGGCCCTCCTGCTCTGGTGACTGCCCCCATGGGGGAGGACTGAAGCGCAATGGACAGGTGTGGACCTTGAAAGAAGACAGGTGTTCTGTCTGTTCCTGCAAGGTGAGACTAACAGAGTGCAGCAGGAATTGTAGCTGTTCTTTTCCTTCCTTCACTCTCTTCTCTTCCACCCTACCTCTTTCCCCCAGGTGTTGACTTGTGGGTCTTCTGTAGTTTCTGAAAAGACTTCTCCTGTTCTGATCCATGCTACAGCTAATGATGATGCTGAGTGGCAGGCAAACCTGTTTTGAATTGGTCATGCTGTTAGTGACAAGTGAGGTGTGTGTTTGAGAAGAGACAGCAAAGCACAGAGGGAGTGGGGCAGAGAAGCCAATGTTAGTCCTCCCTCCGAGACCCTGCATTGCCTTTCAGGCTGGTTGGGTGAGAGCTTTAATGAGCCCTTATCCCACACACAGACTTGCTGATTAAAACTACTCTTTGCCTGAAATGATCACCTGCAGGAACTTGCTCATTTTTGTGGTGACATCATCCAGAAAAGCAAGGCTCACAGGCTTGCTTCCAGTGGTCAGAGACAGGTGGACCTCTGTTCTGAACAAATGGTAATGATAGGATGAGGCTTTCTGGTAAATGATGTCTTCTTTCTATTCGCATTGCCGGGCTGGCTATTCCTTACATTAAGTTGTTTGGAAAAGTGAGTTTAATGCTTATGAAAATAAAATTCTGTCATCACCCGGTTTTGCTTTATGCTTTGCAAAATGGGCCTATTAAAATGTTTGATTTCCTTGGGCTTTATTTCTTCTTTTGTTGATCTTGCCTATTCATTTTCCTTTGATATTACTTTACTGTAGCTCTTGCATTGTATTTTTTATGTCTTTTGGGATGGAACTTTTTAATCTTGCACTTTATGGGCGTGGGAACCATGAGAAATGACTTGTTTAGTAGCCTCTTAGGGAGCTGGTGTCCTGATAAATTCGGAGTTCTCTCTGGAAACAGAGTTGAAAAGTCATTCAGTTCATTCACCTGCCTTCAAGTCTGCCACACCTCCAAAAGACCTGGGGGCCCCTATTTAGGAAAGCTAAACCAAGTGTTTAGATCATCACCCCATAAAGCTCATTTTTTATCTTATACATTCATCCAGTTCCACACATCCAGACATAGGTCCAGTGACCCCATTTTCTGAGTACCTCCTATGTTCCAAGCACTGTGTAATTTAAAAACAGCATCACACTTAATTCTTGTAACACAGCTTCGAAAGATAAAGTTTTAAGTTTTAGGGCAAATAATGTGCCCTAAATATCACAGGATATAAATATCTAAGCAGGGAGTTGAATTCTACTGGCTTGCCCCAAATTTCATAGTTTTCTTATCTGGCCACATGTCCTATAACACTCTACAGGTGGATACTTGTTGATATATTTAAAACCAATTAAGCAGTCTTTCCAACTTGACTGATCTCAAACTCTAAACTTTGTACTATATTAACGATTGTGTGGGGCACTGACTCAAAGGGCAAAAGTTTTAGCGAAGGAAAAGCTTGTTGTGGTTTAGAATAGTTGAGGAAGTTTTGTGGAAGGGGTTGGCAATTAGGTCTCCATTCAGCCAGCAAAACAAGAATGAATTCCTTTATTCTCTAGAAAATACTGCTTTCCCCAAGCTTATGAGGAACAACAACCTGACCCTGAATCCTTTTTAGGTTTTATAGTTCCCCAGCCCCTGAAATAAGCAAGATATTTTAGTTGAGTCTTGACTAGAGTATGAAACCAAAATTTCGTTTTTAGTTTTTGTTTTATTTAAGCCCATGGGAGGGAACTTACCAATCACTAAACTTACCAAAGTTTCATTAATTAATCATGCCAATAATCCAAGCAGTGTACATTGATATATTCTGCTTTGACTCCTAAAATCTCTCCAAAGTCATGAGAATTTGAAATTGCCACAAGAGATGAACAATCCTTGTAATCCTATACTGTTAATATAACTCCCCTCTACCACCCCCCACCCCCCACCCTTAATGAATAAAGTACAGGAAGATTTCTTTACATAAATCTTTTGCTGGTTTATTTTCCAGTTGCATTTGTTACTCATTAATAGCATAGCTTCAAGAGCTTGTGGAGGGAAAGGAGGGCCTGGATTTAGGAGCTAAATTAAAAATCCTAAATAAAATTCTGTAGGACATTCCCAAAAGATGAACTTATATGTGACCCCACTTTTTTCTTTCCATTATTTGCATCTGAAAGTGTCTTATTCTAATTTCATAAGAAATAGCTTCAACACTTGAGCATCCAAATGGACTACAATAGCATCAACTTTGAAGACTAAGAAGTAAAATCGAGGCTGGGACATAAATTCTGGCTCTTTAACCATACTCTTGTTTCAAATTCAAATAAACCAAATCACATAATAGCAGAATTACGTAAGCCAACAAAGGGTGAAGGCTTACTGTTAAAAGAAGCAGAGTTGAGCAGTCTACAGATTCAATGGAATCCCTATCAAAATATCAATAGTATTTTTCATAAAGCTAGAATAAATAATCCTAAAATTTGTATGGAACCACAAAGCAATCTTGGGAAGGAACAAGTCTGGAGGTATCACAGTCCCAGATTTCAGATATACCATAAAGCTATATTGACCAAAACAGTATGGTACTGGCACACAAATAGACATAGGTCAGTGGAAAAGAATAGAGAGCCCAGAATTGAATCCACACTTAAGTGGTCAATCTACAACAAAAGCAAGAATATATAATGGTGAAAAGTCAGTCTCTTTGATAAATGGTGTTGAGAAAATTGGACAGCTACATGCAAAAGAATAAAACTGGATCACTTTCTTATACACAAAAATAAACTCAAAATGGATTAAAGAACTAAATATGAGGCCTGAAGCCATAAAACTCCTAAAAGAAAACATTGGCAGTAATTTCTTTGCCATCCCACTTAATAACATCTTTCTAGATATGTCTCCTAAGGCTAAGGGAAACAAAAGTAAAAATAAACCATTGGGACTGTAACAAAATAAAATTCTTTGGCATAGCAAAGGAAACCAATAATAAAATGAAAAGGCATCCTACATAATGGAAGAAGATATTTGCAAATAATATATCTGATAAAGGGCTAATATCCAAAATAAATAAAGAACTGAGACTAAACACCAAAAATAATCTGATTAAAAATGGCCAGAGACCTGAATAGACATTTTTCCAAATAAAACATACAGTTAGCCAAGAGACACATAAAAAGATGCTCAGCATCATTAGTCATTAGGGAAATGCAAATCAAAACCACAATGAGATATCACCTCATACTAGTCAGAATGGCCAGTATCAAAAAGGTAAGAAACAAATGCTGGCAAGGATGTGAAGGAAAGGGAACCCATATGTACTGTTGGTGGGTATGTAAATTGGTGCAACCACTGTGGAAAAGATTAGGGAGGTTCCTCAAAAGTTAAAAATAGAAATGCCATATAATCCAGTAATTCTACTACTGGGTATTTACCCAAAGAAAATGAAAACAGTAATTTGGAAAGATATACACATTCCTGTATTATTGCTACATTATTTACAATAACCAAGATATAGAAGCAACCCAAGTGTCCATCAGTAGATTAATGGGCAAAGAAGATGTGGTATACATATGCACATATGGAATGATGGAATATTACTCAGCCATAAAAAGAATGAAATCTTGCCATTTACAACATGGATGGGCCTAGAGA
This sequence comes from Callorhinus ursinus, assembly GCF_003265705.2. Taxonomy (NCBI): domain Eukaryota; kingdom Metazoa; phylum Chordata; class Mammalia; order Carnivora; family Otariidae; genus Callorhinus; species Callorhinus ursinus. The sequence goes on along the minus strand of NW_027397083.1, from coordinate 26,306,790 downwards.
GTGTTATGGTAAGTCAGAGTAAGATAAATACCCTATGATTTAACTCATGTGGAATCTAAACAAATGAACAAACCAAAAAAAGAAACATACTCATAAATACAGAGAACAAACTAATGGTTGCTGAAGGAGTGGGAGTTGGGTAGATGGGTGAAATAGATGTAGGAGTTTCAAAGGTGTAAACTTCCAGTTATAAAATAAATAAGATGGAGATGAAAAGTACAGCACAGGGAATATAGTCAATAATATTGTACGGTGACAAATGGTGACTATGCTTATCGTGGTATTGTGTTTTATATATTGAGTAATGTATAGAGTTGTCAAATCAATATGTTGGACATGTGAAACTAATATAATGTATGTCAACTCTACTTCAATTAGAAATTTAAAAAAGAACAATGCTTAGGTTATCAGGAGAAAAGGGTGATGGCAGGGTGATGGCATCATGAAATTCTCAGGCAAGTTCAGATAGAACCACCTTCACTTCATGAAAAAAAACTAATGTGGGATTGAGGTATCAATATTACAGAAATTGGGGTGGGGAGTGCAGATTAATACCCACTTGAACAAAATTAGATCACACAATTGAAGAAACATTTAGATAAACTTCTCTAGACCCTCAAATTAAAGCAAGGGCTCAAACAAGATAGGCAAAAAGGCAAGGTCGTTAAACAAGAGAAAGGGGAGAGTGGCTCTTGGAGAATGAGTTGAAGGGAAAAGCTATGCAATATGAAGACTACCTCAGAAGCTTCCTGGGACCAAACCTGTACTGATGCCATGGAGATGGGGGAAAACCCATCGATTTTGAGGGGGAAAGGTGGAGAAGAAACATGCTTACATGATGGATATGGAATCTGACAGTAATAATGTAGCACACAGTGGGCTTTCCTGAAGAGAATACAACAAATGTAACAAAACCAATTTTACAGACAAAAGAGAAGGATGACTGTGATTTGTACACCTGAAGGATTCTCTTACTAGGACAAGACCAGTCAGTATGAAGTCATCAGGACCAGTACTAGTTCCATAAGCATGAGGACAAGATAAGGTCAGAGTTATCCTGGGAAATTTCAGATTGGCTTCAGACTTTCCTCAAATATGTAAAAAGCTCAATATGTAAAAAGACAGTGGAACAATTATTTGCAGACTATGGTGGGGGACACACCTTTGAGCTAGGAACTCACAAATACTTCTTACATTGTATGCCTTAGTTGGTAAAATACGTATTAAAGGAAGAATCAAAGAATTTATGACTATGAAGAAAAAAGAAAAACTATACAAGCAAGAAGTCAGAAGGCACTCGGTCTCATACACATATGACAACACTGCGGGTTGTCATATCATAAGGAGATTAATAACTGATGTTTCAAGATTATCCTTCAGATGGAGGCCATAAATAAAACATGTACTGGCATGCTAACGGTGAAATTGGTGTATTTATTCATAGATTTTTTTTTAGCCGCTGAATTAAAATCCTTTTATCGTCATATTTTGACCCAGGGCTTATATTATCCAAGGACAATAAGCCTCTTTAGATAGTATTCAAAATAAATACTCTGCTATATGATTCCTATATTATACTTGGAAGATGGAGTATCATCTCCTTCCTTTAGACTTAGAAGAAAGTTGAATTTAAAAGTTGACAAAGCCAGAAATCAACCTTTCTCACCTTAGACTCTTATTCCTGGGTTCTGTTCCCTTCCCTTGAACTCCTTGGAATTTTGAACTTCCAGGCATTCTACCAGGAACAAGAAGACCTGGATTCTATTCCTGGCATTGCTAATAAGTGGTTTTGTGACCCTGAGCAGATGACTTAGCCTCAAAGCCTCTTTCCTCAGCTGTACAATGAGAAGATTGGCTAGATGATTGCAGTTCTTTCTGGCTCCAAAATTCTGTAAGTCTGGAAATGCCTGCTAAGTGACATTTATGCCCTCAGTATTCCACTTTCACCCTTTCCAAAATTTTTTTTTCAGTTTGGGGCTTAAAATCATTATTCATGTAGACCTTTCAAATCCTTTCTAGGATTTTCTCTTTTCTTTCTTGCCAGCAGCTGGTATTTCTACATTTACTTTACAGTAAGTATTATGTATACATTTCTTTGCATATTATACATTGAAATAAGATTAGTATGTCATCACATACAAATTATCCTTTTGAATTCTTTACAACAAGAAGAGCAGTAATTTGGGTCAATTTCATATTTGAAGGTTTAAATATTTAAATGGTTTAAAAGTAACCTGGATTACACAACAAATTGCATTTTTCCACTAGGTTTTCAGCCCATCTAACACCTGCTTAAAAATGTCAGGCTTCAAGATGTCTGAATATCACTATAGGGCTGAGTACACCAGCATTAGTCCATTCATTTTATGCACATAACCGTAGGAATTTTTTCTTAAAGTTTTCTTGAAACAGAAGTTTTACATGAAAAGGTTGAACACCTATGCTGAGGTGTTCTATCATCTAGTTGTGTTATTTTATCCCATTTAGGTATAAAGTACAGCACAAAAATTTTAACTTTATATATGTGTGTGTGTGTGTGTGTGTGTGTGTGTGTGTGTGTATAAGTAATTCAACAGAAAAGGTTGATAAATAGTAGGAAAAAAGGGTAGAGTTGGAGTGAACTTCTTGTCAAAGTCTTATCCTAGTTTTTGGTTCTATATATAATTTCAGGGCATCCCTACCATGACAAGAAGCAGATGAAACACCTGTGCTAAATAATTGGGACATCCATGAAAGAGGACATTTAAATAGGTACTCTTGAGTGATAGTACGTAGTATAGCCCAACATAATTTCTCCTGTACCTTAGCCACATATTATCTAAAGTCAAGTCTTAATTTGATTTATAAAGGACACATGGAAATGAAGAGACCTGGTGTGGAAGAGAGAGTAGGGGGACCAATGTCATTGATAATTCTGTATAGATACTTTTGGGCAATTCCTTCCTCCACCCCAGGATCTTCCTCCTGTCATAAGGGTGGAGGTAGAAATGAGCTAACATTTCTCATGTATCTGGCACTATAAGTATCCCCTCATACTTTAACAACAACCTTATGAAGTAAATACAAGTATCTCTTTACAGAAGAAACAGAAACTTGTTTCACACAAGTTAAGTGGTAAAGAAGTGAAACTAAGATATCCATGACAAAATTCCCAGGTCTCCACTTAGAGAAACCGGTTCCCAGCCCTACTGCTCTGCCTGGGTGTGGTTCTGTGAACTCTGCAAGATATTTTACATTTCCGAGCCAGGGTTTTATCAGTAAGACTGGGTTAATATCTACGGACACACTTGCTGTGAGAGTGAACTAAGATAAAGGTATATTTGAAGTACTCAGCTCAGAGCCTTGCAGAGAGCTGTCTATAAGTAATCACTTACCAAAAATGAGTCAAAGTTATTTTAAAGACCACTCCCCCCCCCCCCCCCCCCACCCCCCGCCGCCTTGAGTCAATACACCAGGTTAGCTACTAGTGTTTCATGCCAATTGAAAGAGGTCTTGAAACATGTCCACAACTTAATGGAGTTCAACAATAAAGCCAGGCCAACACAAATGGATTTGGGCTTCTGTTTAGATTCCATATGCTTCCCTGATAGTGACAGTGATTTTTATGCACCTTTAGACTACTTAATTGATTAGGCACAGAAAGATTGCTGAATTGCTTGGAACCCATGTTCTTCCAGCATTATCCATACTACAGATACCCAGAGTGAAAAATGATTCTCTCTCTGGGCTTGACCCCTAAATCTTAGTTACAGCCCAGTTTGTTTTCACAGATACCCATCTCTGGCTCTTCCATTTATAAATCTGTCAAGGGCTTTAGGAAGACATCTTTATTTTCTACCTGTGCTATGTGGGAAGAGAGAGAGGTCTCAGGTGTATTAGCTTCCAGGAAACTGCAGCATTTTCATATGACTGTAGGTAGTGGTCATCTTTATATTGTTGATTACGGAGATGAACAGGCAAATAGATACATAAACAATCACCTGTCATGCCCTGGAAGAATCATGAACAGTTTGTTCTAGGAGCATAGAAAGGGGAAATATACCCTATCCTCAGAAGATACAGAAAGCAATAAGGAGGTGAAGTTTGAGTGAGACCTTCAAGGATGAGAAATTTAGCCAATGAGAGATGTGAGGAAAGTGACTCCCAAACAGAGGGAAGAGAAGAACAAAGAAGCAAAGACATTACATATGTTCTGATAAGGAAGATGTGAAGTAAATTCTGAGCTTAGAATATCAGAAAAAAAGAAGAGTATGGGAAAGGGATAGCTGATGATAACCCTGGAGCTAAAGGCTAGGGACACAGCCAGACGATGGAATTTAGACTTAATTTATAGGCTGCGGAGGATCATGAGGGACTTTCTGTCTAGGATTGGCATGGCCCAATCAAGGTCTGATTGACATCGCTGTAGAAAGACTGAGGAGATCAGAACTAAACGGAGAGATACCACTGAGGCTGAAGTAAAGTTTCAGGAGAGTGCAGATGAGAACCTGAACAGGGGATAGAGAGGTAAGAGCACATGGGAAAGGGAACACAGAAATCCAGTGATGTGTCCTGATGAGCTGTAACGTCAGACCCTCCGCCTCTGTGGCAATATGTGCCCTCATTCTGTGGGCAGAAAAGAAGCTCCAGAGCGGCACGTTTGAGACTTAGCTACCCCATTTCCTTGGGCAAAAGATTTCAGGTCACTGACAAAAGAAAGAGCCAGGGTTTACAAGTTAGGCCGGTGCACACTGGATAAAGGTCAGACACTGTATTTACTCCTGCACCTTTACCTACTACAGCTACTATTAGTAGTAACTGGAAAATCCAGTGGCAGAAAAAGAACATGCTATGCAGGCCAGATTTCATTTCTTTGCTTCCTGCAGCACTGTTTTGTTTTATTTGTTTGCTTTCTTAATTGAAATGTGAATGGCGTTCATCCTGAAACTGCATGTAATACTGAAGACTCGAACAATACCACGTCTTGAGTTTTTCTGGCAATAATGGAGGTGGATAGGGAAATGGATACCATAAATAATAACCAGTCGCCCTCCATGTCATCTTAAACAGAAGGAGGGTAGAGGAGAGGGCCTTTGCCAGGAGATTGTCTGGAATGCTGGCCATTTGACCTGGCCTCATCTAAGCCTTTGCCCAGAAACTGAGGAAGGTGGCCATGGTAGGGAAACCTCACGGGTTTGTGGGTTTCCTTCAGGCAAGAAGAAAGCTCTACCTGCACGGGGAGCGGGGGCTGACAATAAAATAACCCTGCCATTCTCCATGTGGCACTCACTCATAGAGTGAAGAACAGGGATGAGTCACCTTGTGCCTGGGGCCAGGGTAGAGGCTAGCTTTCTGAAATCCTGCAGGTTACTCAGAGAAATGCTCTGCTTTGCTCTCTGAACCTAACCAGCAGGATTGTCAATACCTTCCTGGCTAGGGTGTTCCTGATGGTAGGAATTGGCCGTGCAAGCCCTAAGATTGTGTTTCCTTTTCTTTGAAAGAGGAACAAAGTGGCAAGTTTAGTTTCCCTCAAAACTCTAGTGGTCCTGTCAAGGAAGAGGGTCTTCTTTTCCATCCCCCCTGACTTCATACTTCCACTGTGCAGTTCCAAGCCCTGCATTTCACTGCAGAACCTTGAGGGTTAGGCCATGCTAATCTCCCAACGGACTGGGTTACCTTATTTCTCGATCAGACATTCTCAAACTTTCCCTTGCACCAGAATCCCCTGGAGGGCTTGTGTAATGTTGATCACTGACCCTACCCCTGGAATTTCTGGTTCAGTAGATTGGATTGGAGCAGAACAGTTTGCATTTCTAGCTAGTTCCAGGGAGATTCTAATGCTGCTGGTGTGAGGCCCACACTTTGAGAACTGTCGGCCCAAGAATCCTTCGGATTTCAGTTTGTGTGAAGTTCTTGTACCCTGCTCTTCAGGCTCCTCATGACACAAGGAAGCGGCATATTGGAAAATCATTGCTATAGAAGTCCAGAGTAAGGTCTGGTTCCTATTTTGTCATTAATTTGCTGTGTGGAAAAGTCCTTTCCCCTCTCTGGACCTGATTTCCTCTTCATTAAAATGAGGCAGTTGGCTTCAATGACTGTTAAAGGTTTTACTGGAGAGGTGCTAATTAGAGAGGGCTAATGGGCTAGTTGTGGGATGTAACCTGGAGGCAAAATTAATATGTTGTAAGGAAGATTGGATAGCACACCACCATAAATTTGCACGTGAGAAGGTAGAACAGATGGGTGGGTCTGGAGTACCACTCTTAATTTTACCCTTTGTATCAGAGATCAAAACATGTTTTCTGTAAAGGGCCAGACGGTCTCTGTCTCACATACTGAACTCTGCCCTTAGCGTATGAAAACAGCCACAGACAATATGTAAATGAATGAGGGAAGCTGTGTTCTATTAAACATTGTTTACAGAAACAGGTGACTGGCCGAATTTGGACTGTTGGCATCAGTTTGCCAAACCCCAGGTTATATTATTATTCAATTTACATCAATTATCTTACCTAAGTCTTCCTTCTTGATTTAAAAGTTTCCAAGCTGTGGCAGAAAAAAAAGAAAAAAGTGTTATTTTGCAATCTGGACTAAATAAATTAGTGTGTCGAGTATTCAGTAATAAAATGTGTAATTTATAATATAAAACTTATAACTTTCCATGGCATTATAAGAATAAATTCATTTTTTATTTGCTAGGAAGGTGTTTGTCCCTGCTTCTTAAAATTCAGGAGCAATTTAAATATTACAATGATTATTAATTGTTTATAGCTGAGTTTTCATTATAAAACTGCAGAAAAGCATTTAGCTTCTATGGCAGAAGGGTGAGAAAATACATCTTTGGCATGTAAATGGGGCTTGTTCTGACCACCCCAGCTGGGACAGAGGTCAAGCTCTGGGAATGACCCCAGAGATGTACCATGAGAAGGATTACTCACCATCCCCGAGTTCCATTTCCTTGCCAAGTTTGGATTCTAGCGTGGTTGTGTTCTGTGAGCTGAGGTTTTGTAATGACATTATCACTGAATTAATGGAGCCACCTGTGACATTTTCATTATTAAAAATGATTTTCTTGACAGTTACTCTGTAATTCAAAAGGCAAAATGAACATAGCCATCGTTCTAAAATATGTTAGAAACTAAGAGGGGCCTATTTGGCATTTTCACATAATTGATGAGATATGAAATTGCTTTATTTTGCACTAACCCTGGAGGCTATCCACTTATTCATTCTTTTAATCCCCACATGAGGAGAGAAACACAGTATTCTGATTGGGCTTCCTTGCCTGTGGACAGTAACCCCTTCTAGAAGAATCTGTCCCTGTTTGATATGGTTTGTGGACATAGCTCTGTCGGTTACTGAGGCCCAGTCCTTCTATACTTAGGGAGAGTAGTATTGTGACCTCAGTAGCTGAGCTGACCCAATGGTTTTATGTTGTAGCTACCATTACTTTGCTTAACTTCTTGGCTAAAATAAATCACTAGGGAGTCTTTCTGGGCAATGATTACACAAGCAAAATATGTTAGTGAGTTAGAATAAAGGCCTATTGTTGGAAGATGCCTAGAATCTGGACAGTTCTTGGTCCAGACTAATAATAATCTCTGACTCAATTCACCTGCGTAACTGGAGAGAGTGTGTGTGTGTGTTTGTATAATCTTTTACCCCTTGATATTTGGGAAATTATGATTTCCTGTCATTTCTTACAGTAATAGAGAAAATGCACACGCTTTGAGGAAAAGCATTTTTCAACCTGTTATGTTATTATTATATACTTAACCAGCATGTCTCCTTTCCATTCTCCATAAAAAATATAAAGCATTTAAAGATTTCCGCTTTTGCTGACAGTAAACTTGTCTCAGCAAGTCCTGTCCTATTCAACATTGTTATCGATGAAGTAGATGAAGACCCCGAGGGCAGGTCCATCAAGTTTGCAGATAAAGCTGTGAAAGAGGACAAACTATGGTGGATGACAGAAACAGCATTTAGAAAACATTGTGACAGGCAGGAGAGATGAAATGGACCTAACAAGGTGCAGTACAGTAAGGATAAACATCAGGTTTTATCTTTGCTACCCCCAGATGACTAAGTGCACAAGATGGGGATAGGGCTTAATGAGGTTTTAGTCTTCATTAAGCTCAATATAAATCAACACCATGACATAACCATAGTAAGTAGGGAAGTAAATATTGAAATCAGACTGCATTAAAGAAAGTACAAGGTGACCATGAGTCCCAATTCACTGTGTTGGTCAGACTGTTACTGAAGAATTATATTTAGTTCTTTTACTCAGCTACCTCATGTGAGAAATGGAGTGTAAATCATACTCCACAGAATTATCAAGACCAAATGTGCTAATGCATATAAAAGGCTTAGCACAATGTATGGCCCAAAATAAGTGTTAAAATTATGGTAGATTATTATTATTACTACTACTACTACTACTACTACTACTATTGGAAATACTTGAAACTGTTGAGGATAAGGCAACTGTAACACTGAAGGGACTCAAAACTAGTGGGACTGGTCAAAAAATTAGAGATGTTTAATCCAGAGATGAGATGATTCAGTGGAGACATAAATGCTGTCTTCTAAGAACAAAAGAGTTGAAAATGTGACAGAAAGGACTGGGAGTTCTGTGACTAGCAATGGGTGTGGACAAGGATCAATGGACAGAGGCAACAAGAAGTCCAGTTTTTAACATTCAGACATGAACAGAGATATATACTTTGAATGCCTTCCATAGTGGTGGCTTCCTTGAGAAGGAGAGCTTCAAGCACAGGCTTGATGACTTTTGAATATGACTGCTTTAGAGAGGGTTCAGTATAGGTCCAGGGGGCTTGGTTATGTGTCCTTTAAGGTACCACTGGCTCTGAGAGTCTTTGGTTTTGTAAATATTCAGCAAAGCAGTTATAACCATAAATGTCGCCACAGGTCTTACCTTACATTTTCAGCATTTTTTATTGTCTGAGGTGAGAAATTACTGTGAATAACACACGTATAATGGGGACAGGCTGCAAATGTGCAGTCTTAATGTTTGAGTGCTGTTGAACTTCAAGTCTTTATGAGTGTTCAGGGCCATTACTCCAGAAATTGTACTGGGCCTATTATTTGGGTAACTGCCTCAAGGTGGAAGGTGGCACCTAATCAGAGCCCTTTGTAATAAGCCACCTAAAGCCTGTCTTGTAGAAGAAAAATTGTTTTGAAACCAGAAGCCCTGATGGAGTTCCTTAGAGATCGCTAACTCCATACTTGATAAATCATTTAGCATCCCTGGGCCTCAGTTAATTCTTCTGTAAAAAGGGTATAGTCAGACTTCCTCCCAGAGTTGAGACAGAGATAAAATTCAATGAATGCCTTTGAATGTGTTTCATGTTATCATTATGAATTGGGAAAAATACAGTAGCATGATTTTCCACTCAAGTTCTTGAGCATAGATGCATTTTTAACTGCTTAGTTTAATTGTAATTTTACTTAGAAATGTGATTTTTTGGGGAAAAGGGAGTTTCAAAGAACATACTGACTTTTTTAAACTTAGAAATATCTCCGTTTTTACACGGGCTGCTCTGTAGGCAAGGTCGGGGAAAGGGGTGCATGTGTGCACGCGCACACACGTGCATCTGTTTTGAACAAAATGAAAGGTGGCCAGGGGAGTACTTTGACTCTAAAAAATCTTTCCTGTGTGCTCTGTAAAGTGTTTATAAGGCTTGCTTTTCATAGTGCCGCTACCTTGTTTCCCTAATGATGTAACCCTCCTTCACCTCATTTCTAAACAGGATGGAAAGATATTCTGCCGACGGACCGCTTGTGATTGCCAGAATCCAAGTGTTGACCTTTTCTGTTGCCCAGAGTGTGACACCAGGGTCACAAGTCAATGTTTAGATCAAAATGGACACAAGCTGTATCGGAGCGGAGACAATTGGACTCATAGCTGCCAGCAGTGCCGGTGTCTGGTATGTCAGCTTCCCTGACAGGCTGTTATCCCTTTACCCTGGAAAGGTTGCTAACTCAGTTGCCTAAGGGCTTGAGTTTCCTGCTATTTGAGAGTCTATTCAGGGAGCGCAATTCTTGTGGCTACTAAGGGGCAAATGCTCTGCCTGAAGACATTCAGATTATACTATTTAAAGTAATATACAGAGACAGGTGGAGATGGGTGATATAGGTGATGGGGATTAAGGAGGGCACTGTGATGAGCACTGGGTGATGGATGGAAGACTTGAATCCCTATATTGTACACCTGAAATGAATATAATGGTGTATGTTAATTATACTGGAATTAAAACTTTTAAAAACCCAAAACAAAAAACAATATAGAAGGCAAAAAGAAAGTGTTCATAGGTCAGATGAACTTTTTGGCAAGTCCAGATCAAGAAAAATGCCCCCATGATTAGAAAGTCTTCAAAGCCTTGACTGGGACCTGTAGTTCTTATAGAGCCCAGTCTTTGATTTCTTGGGATCTAACCATTAAAAGTTTCAATATGAAAGATAACAGAACGTAGCAGAAACATCAGGGATTGAGTCAGAGAGACCAAGAATTTAATCTTACGTCTCCCACGTGTTAGCTCTGTGCTGTTAATCTGGGCAAGTCCTCGCAATGCACCGATCATTCTTTCCTTCATTGTACACAAGGGAAACTATCTATTTTGTAGTTCTGCTCTGAAGATAAGAGAAATTATGTGAAGCACAAATGCAGTATTTGGCACAAAGAAGGTACTTAGTGCACAACAGTTGCTATTGATAACGTTTCCTAGGTTGAAAACTCTGTTTTGGATGCTAAACCTTCATAAAGAAAAAAAATGAAGGTAGTTTTGGACCTTAATATAAAAATACTAATGGTATCATAAGATTTGAGAGTGTCCAGAGAAAAAAATTTAATTGCTGTACCTGGTTCTCTCTGTTTCGAATCACACCACACACAAAGGTTTCTAAAGGATGCAAAGACTGTTGGGAAACATAATCATAGTGAATATGATGTTCCATCTGTGAGGAAGTCATAACTTCTGAAACCAAGTCACAACCAAGTCAACTTATAATGGAACCTATTAGCTACATTCCATAGTTTAACATAGGCTGAAATTAGTGATTTAGTCTATGGATACTGTATGAAGACAAGCATTTAGAGAAATTGTACTGTAAATTGCTATCAGATTTTCTTTTTTTTTTTCTTTAAATTTTATTTATTTATTCATGAGAGAGAGAGAGAGAGAGGCAGAGGGAGAAGCAGGCTCCCAAGGAGCAGGGAGCCCGATGCGGGCCTCGATCCCAGGACCCTGGGATCATGACCTGAGCCGAAGGCAGACGCTTAACCATCTGAGCCACCCAGGCGCCCGCTATCAGATTTTCTAAAGTCTCATGGTGAATGTGCAGATCATCTTAATAAAAAGCATTCTTCTGACTCACTCCTACTACTGAAGAGTATCACTCAGATATATTTAAATCAAAGCCATTTTTTTCAAGCTCCCATCCAAGGGCAAATAAACCCAATACAACTATAAAAATTAACTTCCACATCAGTCTGGAAAATCGCATTTTTTTTTTCAAGAAGCCAGTCATCAGGCACTTAGAAGAATCGGGCTTAATTTCAGACATGAAATTTTCAGAGCATTTCAGAAGTGTTTTCACTTCCATCCCCAGCCCCTAAGGTTAATCTTTCCTGGGAAAACTGAGGATGTTGAACACATAGCTTAATAATTACTTGAGTATAATGTGGGTCATATTTAATAAATATTTATCAAGACTTTGCATGTGCTAGACTCTGGATGCTATAATGGTGAGCATGATAGATGTGGTCTATCACCAAAGGCCATTGTCTTGTGAAGCTGACCAAATAATTAGATGTGAGTTTGCATAAATTATAATAACAGAAGAGGCTGCATAGAGAAAGAGTTATAGGCAGCTCAGTGGAGCCACAGTTGCCAGATCCTGAAACATACAGAGGCTCCACCTGAACTGTAACACCTTGCTACACGTTAGTGATGTTCCTAGCTACACGTCACATTCAAAACCATTCTGAAATAGTTCTCTTGATATTGCCCAATCTCAATTTTAAATTTGATACTAGGAACTCAGTTTATGAGGTGGGTGAAATATTACAGTGCTTCAAGTTCCCCTTTGACCTTGAGAGTAATTAATTTCTCTTTAAACACTAGCCAACACCTTATCACCTCTTCACTCATTGCCCATTTGATTAGCATTTTTTGACGCAAACTGTGCTAAGTACCATCTAGATAAAGAAACAAGGCCAAAGCCTAAAGCCTCAAAACTTAATCTGGAATTGCACTGAGAGTGATGATAAGGATCATAAGTATGATGATAAAAATAATTATGGGCTGCCACTGGCACCCAGGGATAGGACCTGCCTCTTTTTTGGGCCGCACTAGACAGTCAGCAAAAGCACCCTGGAGGAGGTGATATCTGTGGTAGCTCTTCAAGGAGGAAGCATATTCTACCTATAAAGGTAGAAGTAAAAACATTCAGTAAGGACAATGATGAGAATTACTGCCCCCCCCTCCCCAGACTTTGGGAACAGAATTGTGCATAAGGACATAGATGAGCCATTTTTGGCTTTCTCTCTACAGGAAGGAGAGGTAGACTGCTGGCCACTCACTTGCCCCAATTTGAGCTGTGAGTACACAGCCATCTTGGAAGGGGAGTGTTGTCCCCGCTGTGTCAGTGACCCCTGCCTGGCTGATAACATTGCCTACGACATCAGAAAAACTTGCCTGGACAGCTATGGCATTTCAAGGCTTAGCGGCTCAGTGTGGACAATGGCTGGATCTCCCTGCACAACCTGCAAATGCAAGGTAATTGGATATCCTGAGGACAATCAGGCCTTGAACAGTTGTCAGAGAGTACCTGCAGGAGGTCCATTCCTGATGTTACTGAATGCACAGATTCTGAGGGGCATGGTAAAAACACAGGCAGGCATTTACTTCTCTCAGGAGGTTAATATGTCTGAATGGATCATAGCTGCACTGCGTTTAAAGGCAAACTCCAAATGAACATGGAATAAAATTGTCCTCTCTCATGCCTTTGAACTACAGAATTTTGACAATTGATACTAGGACCAATTATGGCTGATTTAAGCTATTTTGACCTGCATATTAAAAAGAAAAGGAAGAAAGGAAAAAAGATCTCTTTTCATCCTGGAAAATTTTATAAGCTCTTTCATGAAACTGTCAGTGTTAGAAAAAAAGTGTTCTATGAAGTTGTTTGCTTTGTTTAATTATCACAGTGCCTAATGCGGGAACCCGAAGCTCTTGCTGCAGGATTTAATTAATTGTGATTATTTTCCTGTCTTTTTAGAGGAGTTCCCATGAGGGATCCTCATATGTCTTTGAAGTTAAAAACTGACCCCTTCCTCCCTACAGTGCTTGGAAGAGCTACGACTACATTGGACTCGGAGCAGGGGTTAGGCAGTGTCAAATCTCCGTCAAAACATCTGTTTAAGATTCCCGTGATTAAGCACATTTAAAATATTAGTCTGTTCTATCAAATCCTGGCTCAGTTCCAAACATCAGTGGAAGGTTCCCAACTCATCTTTTTATGGCTGTTACAAAGGTAGATGAGAAAGTGCCATCTTAAGATTCAGCCCCAATAGAAAAAGGCCAATATCAAACTTCACATAGCAAAAGAACCATGGTCCTGTGTGTGTGTGTGTGTGTGTGTGTATACCTTCAGCCCCAGCAAAGAAAATGACCGAGGGATGTGGAAACTGTTATTTAGTAGTATTTCTTTGAGGTCAGGTTTGAGATTCATTTAGGGGGATTATAAAGGTGTATTTACATTAATGCATGTCCTTGATTTTTAATGAATTTCCAATAATTTATATATCTAAACATGTACTGTTACCTTCATAGTCACCACGAGAGACTCTATTCCTAATATACAGACCTTTCTGGAACCCATTTTGGAGTTGCCTTCAGGTCCCTGTGGTACTTTGGATTAGCTTTGTTCATGGCAAATGATCTTTGAGGGGTTTGTTTTTGAAAACAATTTTACCTAGAATAAGTCCAGTGAATTAGTTGTATAAACAACCTGGAAATACAGGGGGTGGAGTCCCAAAGCTGGTTTGAGCTCAGAGGTATGAGATTATACTGCCAGCAAGATCTAGCAGGAGGGACTTAAGAGGGTCTCATATGTCCTTCCTCCCTTACCACTCCTTCCCTAGCATTTTTCTTAACTTTAAGTAGCATTCATGGAGTTTATGTCAAAACGTAGATATGGTCATTTTGAATATGAAAATGCACATTGCTGATTGATATTTATATAGCCTCTGTCTCAGTTGGCTAACCCTTACGTCTTGATGCACAGAATGGACGTGTCTGCTGCTCTGTGGATTTGGAGTGTCTTCATAATACCTGAAGTATTTAAAATGGACTCATCATTGTGGGAGAAGAATGAACAAAATGAAATGAAATGACCATCCAGCATAGTGAAGAACAGGACTTGGTGTTTTGTTTGTTTGTTTGTTTGTTTGTTTTACCACAGTTACCAAAGTCTCCGTCTGAGGAAGGTGTTTGGGGGTTGCCTTTTGGACTTACCACTTTGTTCACTCTTGCTAACCTAGTCTAGGTGACCTACAGTGCAGTGCTTTTAAGTCTCTGGTTGTTAAAAGAAGTTCCCCGTGTTGTAAATCAGATGTTTCCCTTACCAAATCATTTGCAAATACATTTAAATGATCTCATGGTAAATGCTGATGTATTTTTTGGTTTATTTTGTGTACAAACATAATAGAGACTCAGCGCTTTTAATTTATTTTTTTCTTGGGTTTTGGATCAAATTCTACAAATAAAGTTGCCTGTTGTGATTTTGTCCCATCCACTGCATACTTACTATTGAGATCCCTGTGAAATGTTTTGATGAATATATGGATGTAGAGTCTCACTGCATCATACTTATATTTCCAACTGCTGAACACACTTAGATGCTCACTCATTCAGCTTCAACAAGGTGAAAGAAATGACGATATATTAAAGAGGGGAAGGACCCCAAAGATAATTATATAATTATTTTTTTAAAAAAACTTCTCCTCCCTTTTGCAAACAAAGTGAAACAAAAGCTTAGGTCACAATTTAGTCACAATGGCAATACTTACCACCTTTCAAAGCATTGAAAGAGAAAGAATCTTTGCATTTGTTTTATATAGTAATTGATAACTTACAAGGGACCTGCATACCTACTAATACAAGTTATCATCCTATTCCTACATTACACAAGAGTAAATGAATGTATTCTAGGCAACCAGTTTGTTCAGATCTAGTTGATTTATAACATGTTGGGACTGGTAACTGGGTCTACTAATGCCTGACCAATGCTCTTTTCCTCTAGACCACATAACCTCTCAGATGGTAGAGGATCCATTTTTAGGAAAAGTTATTTGTATGCTCAGTGGTTATTTTAGAACAGCGAAAGTTTTCATCTGAGCCACCACCATATTTTTAAGAGTTGGCAGTTACTGAGTGATACAAAATAAATAATATGTGTAAATAACATTTTATCTGAGCTGAGAATTCAAACTTAAGTTGTGGTTTCAGGTAAATCACATCTTAGTGGTTTGTAAACCCTAAGGCTCTTGACTTCATCATTATTCTGAATCAAGTTGGTTCATGAAGTTTTGTTCACTTTCCCAACATTGAAAAAGATGTTAAGTAAGTCATGCTAAAAATAATATTTTAAATCCCCCAAATTAATAAAATTATTAATTAAAAATTACAAGCTCAGATTACCATCATTCATTGGTATTTGCCAGAGATGATGCTCAATATCATCAAATGTTGTGAAGACGGACTTAACACATGAAATTAACTTCATGTGCTGAATTATGTCAATAGTAGTTTAAATACTATATTTGACAGCTACGGCTAAAGTGTGATAAATTAGAACATATCTCCTCTTTATTTCACCTCCTTAAATGTAATCTTGGAATGGAGAATTTGAAAATGATTCTGAAAATCTTTATGACCCAGCATTAAAAAATATCTTTAAATTTTCATTGGAAAAACAAAAACATTTACAAGAATCATTGGTAACCATATAGATCAGTGTTGGCAAACTATGATCCCTGGGCCATATCTGGCCCTGTGCCAACTTTGCTGGAACACAGTGGTGCCCATTCATTAATATATTCCCTACTGCTGAAGAGGTAAAATGGCAGAACTAGGTAGTTCCAACAGAGACCAGGTGGCTCCCAAAACGAAGAGCATTACCATCTTGCCCTCTACAGAAAAAGTTCACCAACCTCTTGAATGAAAGATGACTGAACACTGGTGTGTATTTTAGAAGTGTTTGCATTTTTTCCAAGGAATTTTCACACTTTAGCCATTTTCTTTGAATTTGTATATGCTCATACTTTATTCCAGAGCCATTAGCATTGATGGCTCATCCTAAAATACTGTTTTTTTACAACTACAATCATAAAAATCAGTATTTTCTTCTTTGCATTTTAGGTCTGGTGGGTAAGTGTAATCTGTGCTAACTTGATACTAAAATGTTATTGATACTCAGTAGCACAATTTACAGTACTGCCGGCTCCTAACAATAAGGGGTTTGCTTCCTAGAAAATAATTGATGACATTTTCTTATTAAAAAATTGAGCACTTTATACATAAGATACTCTGCTAAGATCTCCTGGGGAAATAAAGATGAACAACACTGTCTTTAAAGATCACCATTATGTGAGCCTTCAGGAGTTGTTGACAATCTTCAAATCCATTAGGGGTTCCAATTGAATTAACTGCCAGAAATAACTTCTTGATCCCAAAATTGAAAAAAATAGTTACTGTTTTAAAAAATGTGGTAAATCTCTTGATGGAATTTACTTAAGTACATGCCATGATTTGCAGTGTAAAATGGATGTCCACTTAATGAAGCAAAGCAGTATTTGACAAATCTGTCTCCTTACAGACCATAACCATTGTCTGCACCATCACAAGTGTAAAGAAGCTAACACAGTCTGGTAAGAAACAATGAGGGATACATCAGCAATGATGTAGTTACCCTCCAACTACCTGTAGTATGAAAACATTGTGATTCAGGAGAGTAGAACATGAGGGGAGATGAAAGTTCTATGTATGAACTAGACACATCTATTAAACACAGATTTTACCTCCTTTCCTTCTAGGTTGCATATGAAATATATATGTGCATATGTATTATATATAATGTTTTATATGTAAGTAGATCAATATATAACATATTCATGTGTAACCTATAATGCATATATGTTAATATATTCATATGCTATGTGTCTGTACATGTATATACATACATATATACATACACATGCACATATATTCACATACACACACATATACGTACACCCACCCACCCACACATATATATATAAATACATACCCCCAGAAGTTCCCCTCTTCTGAGCTTCATAGTTCTGTGCTTATGTCACTGTTGTGGACTTTTAATAGACATCGTATGTGGTTACAATAGACTATAAGCTAGGCTATGTACAATCTTCATCTTCCAGCAACCAGCATAGTGCCTTGCTAGAGTACATCTTCAATTAATTTTAAAAATTGAATTCACAATCTTTTAGAGTATTGAAAAGTTACCATTGGATAGTAGAAACAGTCCACGCTAGTGGTGTTCTAATGTTCTGAAGCAGTAAGACCTGTTTGAAAATCCAAATGTATTCAGTGCTTCAATATAAAAATTCAATCAAAGCAGTTTCTCTGTTTGGAACAGGGGTTGAGAACCCCCTTCCCATGCATCACACCATAGCTCACAAACTTCAACAGAGCACAGCTTCAAAGTCATTGACCTAACCCCTCATCTTCACGTCTACGAATGAAACCAACCAACACTCAGAGAGGTTAAGTGACTTGCCCAGAGTTCATAATTAGTCACAGACCTAGAACTAGTACCCAATCCACAGTGGTTTTCCCTGTGCCATCCTGCTAATGATCCCAAATGTTTTTCCATCTTTCAATTTCAGGTGAGCTTTTCTTACTCTTTCTAAAGGGATGCCTTTAAGAGACAATTCTGCATGAGCTTCAATATCTGTGATTGTCTCTGTGTTCCATATCCCTCCTGATTGTGATATTGCTTTATGAAATTTTTATACTAAGTATGAAAATTACTCAGATTAAAAGCCTGATAGCATATCTAAACCCACGATAGTGACAAACCATTTACCCAACCACCCAATCTCATGCTCTATAAGAAAATTTAAAAATACAATTACTCCTATTTTTAAGGGTAAAACACACACACACACACCTCAGAACACAATGAAATCTGGCACCAAAAGGCAGTCTTGCATACAGTCTGTTTTCTGATATCATCATTCATTCACGCATTTATTTTTTCTTTAATTCAGTGACTGTGGCAGTCTGCAAATACAGAAGTGAAGAGACAAAATTGGTCTCTATCTTCATAGCATCTGTGGCCTCACGTAGAAAGGACTGACAATAAACTAGAAAATAGGTAAGTGAGCAATAGGACTACAGATTATATCAGAACCAGGAAGAAGAAGGAGGGCAACTACGGAAGCCCACTTTAGTGAGGTGATCAAGGAAGAACTCTCTAAGGGGACCCCAGGCAAGCTGAGATCTGGAGAATGAGAAGGGGCCATGCATGCCAAGTGCTGGGGGGATAACTCCAGAAATAGGTGCGAAGGACTGCAAGGTGGAAAGAGGCTTGAGGTGCTGAAGGTCGTGAGTGGAGCCGGAGGCCAGTAAGTGAAGGGGAAAATGAGATGAGGTTGGACAGGTAGGCTGCAGCCAGATGTGACAGGCCACACTCACATGAAGGCCAGAGTCACGCTTTCATTCTGAGATCAATGGGAAATTATCAAAGAATTAAGTATTTGTTCACCTTTTTATCCACTCAAGTATTTATACAACAAATATTTTTAGCTATCCATCTGTATCTAATGGCTGTTCAATAAGCATGAAACTCCTGTTGTATACCTAGTTAAAGATATGAAAACATTGTCTTTTCCATTAGAAGTTTACAAGCTAGATGGGGTTATCACAAAGCAATAAAAAGGACACGCGTAGCATGTTCAGAAATAAATTCAAGGAACATTTATAAATAATCAAATCTTTAAGTCAGTTTGATGCCTCTACCCTCTTGATTTCTTGGTTCTTGCATATTAGAATCATAATCAGTTCTGTGGATCATTACTGTGATGTCATCGTGTTATAGCTTCCAACAGGGGTAACGGACACTGAGGAAGAAGAGAATCTGTTTGATTAATCTGAGAATATAACAACCAGCTCTACAGCTATCACAACTGTGGAATGTAGTAGTCAGCTCTCCAAGATGGCACCCACCATGTGATGCCCAGCTTTGGGGGAGAAATGATTTAAGTTACAAGAAAAATAATGTTTCTCTAATTTGCAGAAATTTTTCAATACTTGAAGCTACTAAATTTTTGAAAAATATTATTGAAAAGGGAAATCAATATCTTAGGAACTGAGAAGCCAAATAGATGTATTTAAACACATTGAAATGCAAATTTACCTGGTTATTGGTGTTGGTATGCCAGTCTCACATGATAAAAAATCAGCTTTAAAAGGAACATTAACACATTTGTAATATTTTAGCACTATTGTTTTAATAAAGAACCAAATGAATTTAAGGGTGGGAAGTGGGAATGCTTCTTTTAAATGCAAAATTAAAATATATTATTTTGATCAAAAACATCAAACATTATGCAACTTGGGAAATGAAGGCATTTTAAAGAAAATAGAACAAAAATCTGGGGTCCTACATTCCATGATGTTTACAAATGGTGAAGTATTGCTTTCAATCGTGTTCGTGAACAGAGCTTTAACGATTCTATTGTGGACCAGGGAAGAATTTTTTTAGATAATTTCACATATAAAATTGGAAAATGGCATTAAAGGAATGAGTTGCTAAACTAGAAATCAGAGTGACAGCTTGTAAACAGATTTTTAAACACCAACTCTTCCAGGGGACAATGTAAAGAAGTACCCAGAGTCAGTTGGAGGGGGTCACAAACACTGCAGGGACCTAAATAGTGCATCTCATAGGTCTGAGTCGATTGCAAGCTGATTGTTGCCAGGTGGCAATATGGACCCAGTATTCCCAAGCTTTTTAATTTTTCAGCAGAAGCCATAAATTTGGATTTTAATGTGTGATGTTATGAGTCTTAAATTCTTTTAAGATTTTATTTGAGAGAGAGAGAGACAGCACACGAGAGAGAGCCAGCATGAGTGTGGGGGGAAAAGGCAGAGGGAGAGGGAGAAGCAGGCTCCATCCCAGGATCCCAGGACCATGACTTGAGCCAAAGGCAGATGCCCAACAGACTGAGCCAACACAGGTACCCTGAGTATTAAATTCTGAATCCAAGTTTAAAAGTGTGAATTCAGGCCATGCAAAACATGTGGGTGGACTGATGAGGCTCATGGAATTAATATGTCACAGACCTCTGGTTTAAAGCCACAGGAAACCCTTGAGTTAACTAATGCTCCCTCAAAGTTTACAGGTCAGTGAAACATTTGCTTTTCTCTTCACCCTCACCTCACCCTCCCATTTATCATTCACTTTAATCATGTGGTGTTTATTGGTATCTAAACCCCAGAATTCCTCAGTATGTTCTGTATCTGCTTCTGCAAAGTGTGTATATTGATATTTCTATTGATTAGTTCAATTCTACTGGAACAAGAACACTTCTTAAATGGGTGGAACACCAGCATATCCTACGTTTTAGAAGGCATCATCAGTAATCTTCAAAATTTCCATTTCTGAAGCAAATGATGTGTTTGTAGAAAGTACTCATTGGAAAGGCTTAAATTTGAAATGTATTACTTTTTATCAAAACTGTTCATTTCCCAGGCAACAGATATGGATTAATTCACACAAGTGTACTGATGATGATTAAGTGTTGTGGAAGCTTGGTGGAAGAACAAGACAGCTGAACCCTGTTCTTTCCTGTTCCAACTTCACTTTGATTCACAACTGGACAAAACACAGCAGACCAGGGAAGCCCAGGTAGGCTAAGACAACAGAAAGCATATGACCTGCAGGCAGAATCTTGGAGTGTCATCTGCAGAGATAAAGGGAAACCCAGAATACCTTCTCCTCAACAATGGCAAAGCATCTGGACAGCTGCAGTACATCCGAGAAAGAAACGTTTGTCATTCTTTGTCATTCAGCAGATAAGAAAAATGCAGACAATAACTATAAATAAAGCAGACTTAAAAGTCTTTGTAATTGAAGAGAGTGATACTTCCCATATTGGAGAGTATCAGAATTAAAATTAGCCTTGGGTATTAGTCTCCTGCGGCTGCTGTAACAAATCATCACAAAGTTGGTGTCTTAAAACAACAGGAATTTATTTTCTCACCGTTTTGAAGGCCAAAAGTCTGAAAGTGTCAGCAGAGACTCTAGGGGAGAATCCTTCTTTGCCTTTTCCAGCTTCAGATGACTCTACTTGGTCTTGGTTTGTGGCTGCAACACTCCATCCTCTGCCACCACGATCACACTGCCGCCTCCTCTTGTGTCTCTATTCTATGTGTCTCTTATGGGGATTTTTGTCATTGGATTTAGGGTCCACCTGATAACACAGGAGATCTTCTCATCTCGAGACCCTGAATTACATTTGCAAAACCCAAAGGTAATATTCACACGTTCTGGGGATTAGGGTGTGGACATGACTTTTTGGGAGCCACCATTTAGTTTAGTACACTTTGATCAAGAAGGCCAAAAAAAAAATCTTGATTTAACCCTTGTATGTATTGAAGAGTTGAGATTCCTCCTTTCTTATGCACTAGGGTAGATCCATGTCTGTGTAATTCTCACTCCCATTTAGAGAAGATGCCCTTCCATCTACAATGTACAAAAGACCAATAAACTGGAACTTACTACATTCCAGAAATTATTTTCTAGAGAAAATTAAATATAAGGTCTCAGAGAGAAAAAATCATGGATGTACTCAAGGACACAATTATAAAAATTAAGGGAATGATGAGGTCATTGATGCTTGACTTTGGTCCACAGTGCTTGGATAGTATTTGGTGTCCATTCACGGTCTATCACCAACATTGCAAAAATTCAGAAGTAGAAAGTTCAGCTTCATGCTTGTTTCTCTTTTTAAAAAGGGCTTCTGGGGGAAGAAAAAAAGACTTCTGACCATATAACAACAACAAAAAAATAGTCCATCAGATATTTATCTGGAATTTTAAGCAGACCATAAAAGCTTCATGAATTCCATGAAAGTCAATTTCAGGTTTTCCTCTCCTACTTGACAGTGTTCCCGATAAGGCTTGAGACAATGTTCTAGATAAAGCTTGAAACCTTGTGAGTATGTGTTGCAAATATCTCCCTTTTGTCCAGCAAGATAACATATCTCCCTAATATACCTGATGGCACTGTAGCATATCAATTTCATCTCTTGATTGTGCAGTGGTGTTTGTTAACTGACTCTAGTTTATCACACATTCTTCCCTTCATTTCATTCAAAGGTAGTTTGAAAGAATCCATCTCTGGGCATTTTGAAGAAATGTGGACACTTTGTGCTCAGGAAGTAGACTAACACATCCATCTTAATTAATCATCAAATGTTTCATGGGCAACCTACCAGGCTCTATATTTTTGGAGCTGAGAGAAGAGGACAAATATAGAATTCATGTACTCTCTGACAAGGAGGTACTAAGCATTATACAAATGTTGTCTTATTTCATACTTAAACTACTCCTAAAAGCTGGGGACAGTGATCCACGTTTTACACGAACGTGTCTTACAACACACAGCTGTGAGTAAAGAGTCTGTGCCTCTGAAGCAAAAGCAATATGGAGTAGCCGGGAAACACTTAGAGAGGAAGACTTGAAGTTGTCTTGAAGGATTAGGAACAGGAAGGCTTTCTCAGAATAAGGACAAGGAAATGAAGTAGGCTGGAGGAGAGTGGGCACTGAGGGTAAGTAGCACGAGTGAAGATTAGAACAGTCTTTCATGTCAGGCTGAGTGATTGGGACTGGGTTGCCCAGGACCTGAGATCCACTCTGGCTCTAGCAGGACCACCATTTTGATTGTAAATCTCAGCAGGACCTTGCTGTGCGGCATTCGGTGAAATAGTCTAAGCCTGACACATGCGTGGCTAGAAGGGCTCTCTGGCTCCATGATTCCACAGCTATAAATTTTCACTTCCACTTTCTGGGTGAGGTGGGTAATTACATTCAGCTGTGTGCAACCATCCTGCTGCTGCTTTCCTGCAGACCTGTGACTCTTCATTCGTTCTCATGAGTGGGGTTGCTTTGTGAGCTGTGAAATGCATCCAGCTGTCCAGTCCCTGGCAGAAGCCTGTTCATCATCTGCCCTTGTAGTCTGGATCTAGATGGTTCAATCACACTGCCTTTTGGTGGGGAAATTTATCTTTCTAGTCACTTTGCATAGCAATCTAAGAAAAAATGAGAAATCACTCTGACTCCACAATGGGCAAAACTAGTAAAAATGCCCACCGTTGGAGTGTGGGAAAAAAAGGATATACTGTGAAAATTCAATATTGAAGAGTAAAACAGAGGAACTCAGACCAAGAAAAAGGTTTTTTTTTTAAGATTTTATTTATTTATTTGAGAGAGAGAGAATGAGAGAGAGCACGAGAGGGAAGAGGGTCAGAGGGAGAAGCAGACTCCCTGCTGAGCAGGGAGCCCGATGTGGGACTCGATCCCAGGACTCCAGGATCATGACTTGAGCCGAAGGCAGTCGCTTAACCAACTGAGCCACCCAGGTGCCCCAAGAAAAAGGTTTAACTGGCCTTTGAGAACCACCCATGCCATGCGCAAGAGCAAAAGTGGGAAACAGCATGAAGCGACTTAAATGCTAATAAATCAGTGTATTTGGCTCAAGATTTGGAGCCCCAAAACTAAAAACAATGGGAATTGTGGTATCTTGAGAATGTCCCCCCTGAGCACATGCATATATCTTGATTCAAAGAACTCTCTTCATTGTAAAGAAACCAGCTGCCTCTGGTTTATGCTTTTCTTTTCAATCATTTATGAACTTATGCTAGGTGTTGAATGTTATTTTATTGAACTCCTATTTTGGACAATGTTATTTGGGGAAACAGGAATGAAAACAGCAAGGTACAGGCATTCTGAGGAAAAAGAAGTCACTTCCAGACAAAAGGGTACAATACACAGCATTACACTGTTGAAGAAAACATTGCTGGATAAAATAGCTCCTCAAGCTGGGAATTCATTTTGCTAAAGTTTAAGACAAAGACTAGGTGAGCTATTTTTAAGGACTCTAAGAAGCAGGGTATGAGCAGTAACTGCTCGTGGTGTCACATCACAGCTGGAACTAGACAAATACAGCATTCTCGAAGATCCAGTAGCGTAATGGGGGGGGCGGTGCAGTCATCAGGTGTGCAGGAGGGTGGGGGGTCAGCAACAACAGAAAATGTGGAAAGAAACAAATGGTAACAGTTGAAGTTCAACTGTTTGCTGACACTTGACCAGGTGCTTTGCACAGTTTTAAGGTAAGAGATGTCTAACAGGAGAGTTTGGTGCAGGAGGCTGAGGTCACAGCACATGATTTTGATACCATAGTGAGTCATTTGAATGACGCCACCTGCACGACAGAGAGTGGGGAACAAAATGGCACACAGAAGAATGAAAACAAACTGGACCCGGAGGACACAAGATACAGTGGAGAAAGCACATGTCTTTGAGTCAAGCCGACCTGGGTTTGAATCCCAGTTTTTTCACTCTCTAGTCCCATCAACTGTGAACAAGTTACTATCCTGTCTAAAAAGCAGCATCCTTGTTTATCAAGAAAGGAGATTAATACCACACACTTTGAGGGGTTTTATGAGGTTCTTAAACTTCCTACTTGCTCAATGCACAATAGTTTTTAGAGACTCTCCTTTGATGCTTATTCTCCTACCGATGCCCTCCGATGCCCTGCCCTCTCTTGCCTCATTGTCTTAAGCAACTGCATAAATTGCAGGCCAGAAATTGGGCTGTGCTTTTCTGGTGAGTTCAAAACATCTTAGCCATATTGACGAGCCGTCAAGAAAATACACAGCTTATCCAGTTTGTGTTTTCCCCTCCAAGGATACGAATGAGTAACTTAAACATCTGAAGGTGCTTTGAGGGAGAAAAAAATCCTCAAAGGATGACAAATTGCTAACAAGCCGGGTAAATCTGACAACTGTTCAGCTCTAGAATTCTGCTGTCAGGCTGTGTGGGGGAAGTCAGACGATGATAAAGGGGTGGGTTGGAGAATGGCGATTGCAACCAAGTAGGTAATGATTGGAAATGATTACCTACTGGCCAAAGGACCAAATTCTAATGGTGAAGAGCAGTCAGGTAATTTGAAGTCATTTGATCTGATAAATATTATGTAGCTGAAAAGGCTGTGTATTGTTTCCCTAGGAAAATCTGCAAGGAAAGAAACATTTTACTGTAAAGGTACATGAGGAGTACCCTATTCCTCTGCAGTTAAGAAATAGAAGGAACTTCTGAAGAAATAATATGATTGGTGGCACTTTTCAAATTACATAGGACGAAAAGAGCTTGTTGAACCACAGAGAAGATTTTGAGTAGATTCATTCGAATAGTCCCTATTCGGGTGGCTGCAACAAACCTCCCAGTTTCTGCCATGTATACATTCATGTTCATGAGAGCTGTTAGGTGGTTTCTGTCGCAGTTTGTCCAGTCAAGCCGGATCCACCAGTATTCACTGAGTGCTCACGACTTAACTATAGTCCATGGAGATGGTTAAAAACCCAACCAAGGGGGTGCCTGGGTGGCTCAGTCAGTAATGCCTCCAACTCTTGATTTCCTCTCAGGTCGTGATCCCAGGGTCATGAGATTGAGCCCTGCATTGGCTCCACGCTCAGCTTAAGATTCTCTCTCTCTCTCTCTCTCTCTCTTTTCCTCGGCCCCTTCCCCCACAACCCTGCCTTGTGTGCATGCGCACTCTCTCTCTCTAAAAAACAAAAACAAAAACAAAAATAACCCAGGAGTTCTGAATGAAGCCTTGCCAAAAAGTGCCAATGAGCCCCACCTGCTGTAAGAGGTGAGTCATTTCTTTTCCTTCCCAGATTTTAATACTGATTTCATAAGGCAAAGAATCAAACAAATGACTATTCTTTCCCAGGGATAGAATTAGATAAAGTGTAGGTATTATATTGTCTTTAGGGGAAGGAAGTAACTTATGTAATAACAAAAAAGCAGGCATGAGATGCTACAATTATCCTTTCCTGATACAATTATCGAGATAATTTACAGACGAGACAACAAAAATAAGTACTTAAACTATTTACAGGGGAAAGATTGCCCTTATTCTCTCTTTAATATGTCAGTTTCAGGCATACATTTGTTTATTCTTTTATGTAATTTTCTATTCATGTATTCTACTTAAGAAGATATTATTCGTAAGAAGATAATTTTAATATCTATTTGTAGCTTAAATAAACCAAAAATAACTAAGGAGATCCTGTCACCACGGCACTAAAAAGTTAAAAGGTTCTATTTTAACTAGCATTTATTAATGACTTGCTATGAACTAGCATTGCTGGCAATTTCCTTAATGTTCACAATAAACCTATGGCAACAGTACTGTTTTTCACACCATTTTACTAATGAGGAAACCAAAGCAGAGAGAGACTAAATAATTTTCCTTAAGGCTGCAGAGTTCCCAAGAGGCAGATTTGGGATGAATCCACTAAAGGAGTTAAATTTTAACTGACCAACTGAGCTTGTTATGCTTTTCCTCCTCCTACACTAGAAAATAATTTTTCAATTTTGTTTCTTCAGGTCACCTAGATAATTTTTCCACTATGTTACCTAACCTCACTTTGTCCTTTTTCCTCTGATCACTAAATGTTTCAGTCAGGGTCCAGAGAGAGAAATACAAAACAAAACAAAACAGGAACCACTTTTAGATATTTCAAGCAGAGGGAATTTAATACAGGGGATTAGTTACACTTGTGTTGGAAGAGTTCTGAAGCTAAACAGAGGAAGCCAAGTCAGAGATTGGCAGCATCTGGAAGCTTTTAGAAGGATAACAAGAGGACATAGTGTTAACTAATGTGCAGAAACCAGAACCAGAGCCAACTGGCAGAAGCTAGAAACAAGGTGGGGGCTGCCATGTTACAATAGGAACCGCAAAAAGCAAGCCTGCCTGGTGAGAACTAGAGTTACAGAGGACCTTGCTCAAGGCAGAGAGACACAAGAAAAACCTGGCTTCTTCCCTCCTCCTACCTTGTCGTCTTCTGATGCCTCCCTTTAATCCAGCCTGCCTGTAAATCAGAGGGAAAAGGAGGTTTGGGAAGTGTAATGCAACAGGGGAAGAACTGGAGAGGAAGGTGAGGACAAATCAGCAAATGGCTGGTTCCCCAAAGGCCTGATTGACCAGTTTGCCCCAGGAGCCTATTTTCTCAATTAAACCACAGATATTGCCTGCCCATAAATAGTAAAAATTAAGCATTTATTTTCAAAGTTATGGTTGGTGACACACAGTACAGATATGTAAACCTCTTGGAAGAAACAGGGTCCCCTTTCCCTTGGGTGGCAGCCAGTAATCTTTGGCACTGATGTAAGTTAGAAGAAAATTGTATCTTTGTTGGAATTTATGACCTAAGGAAGTTAAATCTCACTTTCAGTGCCACAGTTTGATATCTTGTGTCATTAACCTCTTTACGTATTTCCTCCACTTCTGAAGTATGCTCCCAATGGCGTCACTATTCATGACAGAACTGATTTCTATTTTATCCTGTTAAACAAAATGGCAACTCATGCAACATTTCATATGGGCATATATGTGAAAAGAGAAATATAGTGCCTGAGTGAGAGTTAGCAGGCACCTGCTATCAGAGGATTGACAGTATCCTGCACATTTGACATGGAGCTAGATACCTTCTTGAACAGTCTCTACAGTACTTAAGAGACCACAGGGCGTCCGAGATAAGACTTTGTAAAAGATTCTCTCTCTTTGTCTCCCCCCAAATTTCTTATTCATTTACCTTTACACTTTTGATTGTCCCCGGTGTTGTTGCTGGCACTAAAATTCTGATTCAAAAAGTTCGCAGTGAAGTAGTCCTCCTACCAAACTTCCTTATTAGCATTGCATTACCCTGGGCCACCACCTGATGCTATCCTTCCTCGTTTTACTTTCAAGGCCTTTCATTTCTAGTTGCGTTCATCCAAACTACCATAGTTGAGCATGTCTTGAATGGTTGAGTTCACTAGGTCCTTTCCAATCCATGGTCAGAAGTCTCTATGAAGGATACAACACTTGGGGGGTGGGGGGGAAGGAGACAACACTTAGGAATATAGACTATTTCTAAGGATAACTTAGAACGCAAGGAGTAATTTGTTCCAGTAAATCCCTATTATGTTCTTAGTTTGTTGTCTTTTTCCCTTTATGTCTAAACTTGCTGAGTTTAGATGAGTAATTGCTACATTTCTACATTTCATTTTGCCTGTGTAGACAGCTTGAGACATTTGACATAGTTGAATATGGAATGGGGAAAAGCTTATATAGCAAATTGGCTGAATTCCTTTTTTTTTAAAGATTTATTTATTTGATAAAGAGAGAGCAAGTGCAAGGAGCAGAGGGAGAGGGAGGGGAAGAGAATCTCAAGCAGACTCTACACTGAGTGTTGGAGCCCAGCACGGGGTTTGATCTCAAGACCCTGAGATCATGACCTGAGCCAAAATCAAGAGTCAGACGTTTAACTGACCCAGCCACCCACACACCCCGAATCGACTGAATTTCTGAAACAGGAACCTATTTCTCCTTTCTTCCCTCAGCTTTCTCAGTCTGGTTTTGTTTTGATAGAAATCCATAGTTTCAGTCAGTGTGAAAGTCTTGCTTGAAAAATATACCATAGTACTGATAATGCATATCAGCGAAAATATACTATAGACAGTCCAGATTCTTATTAAGACTGTTCTCTGACTGAGTTTAGAAGCAATTGAGCAATAACAAAGAAAAAAAAAAGATACAGATTTAAAAATGTTAGATTATTACAGATAGAATTGTTTGGAGAATCTAACCTGGGTGCATAGCAGTAGTGGCTTCATAAAATTAATTCCCAGAATTTAATAGATTTACTCATGTAGCATTGGACAATAGCAAATCTCCCACACATGTAGAGCTTGTCCCTATGAAATTTAATGCATGGAGAAGCAGGGTAGAATGTACATTGTCTGCAGGGACACCAATGCCAAAATGCAAGGAGGAAGGAAGGGACTGAGCTTTACAGGCATTCCTTCTTTCCTTAAGTGACTAATCATACTAATAATTCCTTCTCTCTTGGGAGGTAGCAGGTAAATGTGCAAATGAAGCCAGGTGCTTCCACAACAAAAGGAACATCGAGAGTAGTGTAATATATTGTGTGTCAGTTTCTTCCTTTGTTCAATTTACAAATTGTTCTCTCCTCCTTCCTTTTCCTCTCTTTTTTCATTCTTCTTTATTCTCAATTTTATTTAATTCAGACAGCAAATATTTATTGAGTACCTGCTTTAGGCAAGTTCCATGACAGGGATCTCCTTATTCTCCATTTCCTGCCCCACACTTACCTGTGCTTTAAACCTGTCTGTTGTCTGTGTGGGAACTGCCAAATATATTGAAGGAAAACAGTGAGGTAAAGCATATCTATATCTATAGATAGATAGAGAGAGACTGGTACTTTGTTGAGTATTATTTTTAATTCATTCGCTTAATCATTCAAAACATATTTACTGAGCATTTAGTGTGTGATACTTTGCACAGTAAATAAGAGGGGAGAAGTCCTTGCCTCAAGGTGTTTATATTACAGTTAGGGAGATTGATAATAAGCAAACAAATAGACATATAATGTCACACAGGGTAGGGAGGGAAGATCTCTCTAATGGGATTGTCCGTAAGCATAGATCTGAATGGAATGAAGTAGTTAGCCATGCAGATGTATAGGAAAAGAGTCTTCAAAGCAGATGCAACAAGTATAAAAGACTTGGGATAGAAACAAATTGACCTAAAAGAATTATATAGAACATTGTATCTCAAAACCTCAGAACACAATTTCTTTTTTTTTTGTTTTTTGTTTTTTAATTTTTTTATTGTTATGTTAATCACCATATATTACATCATTTGTTTTTGATGTAGTGTTCCATGATTCATTGTTTGTTCATAACACCCAGTGCTCCATGCAGAATGTGCCCTCTTTAATACCCATCACCAGGCTAACCCATCCCCCTACCCTCCTCCCCTCTAGAACCCTCAGCTTGTTTTTCAGAGTCCATCATCTCTCATGGTTCGTCTCCCCCTCTGACTTACTCCCCTTCATTCTTCCTCTCCTGTTATCGACTTCTTTTTCTTTTTTCTTAAAATATGTTGCGTTATTTGTTTCAGAAGTATAGATCTGTGATTCAAGCACACACAAAATGTTTACAAAAATTGACCATGTGTTGTTCGTTCATAATTTAAGTCTCAATAATTTTTTTAAAGATTGGATTTATATATGATATATTGTCTGAACATCATGTAACTAGGCTAAAAATCAATTTAAAACACACATTACTGTGTGTATTTATTTCTAAATAGCAGAGAGGTTGAAATAAGAACATCTTATTTATCAGGATGGATATCATAAAGCATATTAGAATTCTTTTGAACTTAGTAGAAATACTGCATGTTGAGATTTGTGGCATACAGCAGTTAAGTAGAGGGGACATTATAACCACATATATAAATAAATTCTAAAGAAAAAAGATTAAATATAACGAAGTAAGAACCCATCTCATGAAGTTAAAAAGAAAATATCAAAGTAAGACTAAAAATTAGAAGGAGGTAATGATAATATTTAAAAAATTGAAAATAAATAAAAATAAGGCAAACATTTAATAAAAAGGATCAACACAACCAATAATTCTTTAAAAGGCTGGAAAGACTGCCAAACCTCTGATGATATCTGCCAAGGTGGCAGGGAGAAGAAAAGAAAGCACACATAATTATCTTCAGGAAAAAAAAAAATGAAGGACACCTGGACGGGTTAGTCAGTTAAGCGTCTGCCTTTAGCTCAGGTCATGATCCTGGGGTCCTGGGATTGAGTCCCACATCAGACTCCTTGCTCAACAGGAAGCCTGCTTCTCCCTCTGCCCCTCTCTCTCTCTCTCTGACAAATAAAGAAATAAAATCTTAAAAAAATAAAAATATAAAAATAAGTGACAAGAGATGCTGCAGTCTAAAAAAAGAGGATGTTATAAACACATACAAACTAACAAATATTATTTATCAAAGCTGACAAAAGAAGTAGATAACCTACATACTTTATATCCTTTTAAAAATGTAAATTCATGCTCAAATACTTCTCAAAAATTAACTCTAGGCCTACTTGGTTTCATTAAGAAATTCTCCCAAGCATTCAAGGAAGAAATAACTTTAATTATATATAAACTATTCAAAAAATGGAAAATGTGTGAGACTAGCATAATATTAACACTAAAACCCAACAAAGGATACTATATAAAAAAAATAAAAGGACAAAGTCACTGTGAGATAATAAGAAATATGTATTGGTCTCTGCCCCCAGTTCCTGCCATTCAGCTCCTGAAATCCTTGCAATTTACTAAGTGTTAAAAGTACTGGGAGCATCTGTTGTTCTAATATTTGGTCTTTGACCCCATCCCTATTGGAGGGGGCCATTGAGAGGATGTGACCATTGGTTGATCTGTGAGCTGGACCCTGGCAATTCGAGGCTCCTCATCTCCTCCCCTTTCCAAGGAATGTGTGCTCTATCTACCATCCCCCACGCAAAGAGCTGTTTCAAGGATATAGCCTTGAGAGAGTCAGGTGTTGTTGAGGCCACTTGGACAGTACCTATGACTGAACCACATTAAGTCCTCTACATAAACTTTAAAGATTCTGGTGGGCAGATATAGACATCTACTCATCTTTCAACTGCCCAAGACAAGCTGCCTATGTTATGTTCCCTTGCTTATTAAGCCTGCCACCATCAATCTGGAGTGGCCTGTATCTTTCTTTGGTCTCTCCTTGTATAGGGCCAGTTTCAGATTTTATAGAGGGAACTCCCAAGATTGTGAACCAACACTGAAACAGGACTCCTAAAACCCCTGTAAATTCCTAACTGATTAGAGCACTAGGAGCATCTTTTTTTCTAATGAGGCTCTGAATGGGCTCCTGGAATTCTCCTGGATGGGGGCTGGTCCCAGAAAGACCAAGCCATGATTAGAAGCTTGGAATTTTCAGCCCTACCCCCCCATCATTCCAGTAAGGAAGCTTCCATAAAATCCCAATAGTATGGGGTTCAGAACCTTCCAGTCTGGTGAATGTATCCATATGGGGAGGATGATCTGCCCCAACTCCACAGGGACAGAAGCTCCTGTGCTCAGACCTCACCCCATTCTTCTGAATATTCATCTGTATCCTTTATCATATCCTTTAATAAACTGGTGAACCTAAGTGTTTCCCTGAGTTCTGTGAGTTGCTCTAGGAAATTAATCATATGGTGAAGGGGGTCACGAGAACCTCCAGTATGTCGCCAAATTGGACAGAGGTTGTGGATAAACCAGGGACCTATTACCTGCTATTGGCATCTGAGGTTGTAGGAAGAGTCTTGTGGCACTGAGTCCTTAACCTGTGGGATCCGACACTACCTTTAGGAAGATAGTGTCAGAATTGAGTTAAATTGTAGGACAGCCAGCTGGCATTGTGGAGAATTGCTTGCTGTGGGGAAAAACCTCACACATTTAGTGACCAGAAGTGTTCTATAAAAGTAACAAAGGAGAGTCCCAAGAGAAAGACCCATAGGAGGAAAAACTGAGGTTTCCGTTTTATAGTCACTTATAACTGATACTAAACATAAAAAAAACTGAATCCAGAAATATGTGAAATGATGATATATCTCATCCAAGATTAATATCTCAAGAATGAAAACTGATTTAACTAAAACAAATAAATTGGTATAATTCATCTTATTTACAGATTAAAAGAGAAGCAGCATATCTCAATATCTCAATAGAGGCAGAAAAAAATGCTTAATAATATCCAAAATCCAGTCATATTAAAAGAAAGTACAAAACTAAGAATAACAGAGAATTTTGTTGATCTGCCAAAGCACATCTACAAATGAAGTACTGTAAACATAATATATGGTGAAATATTAAAAGTTCTCCTTTTGGGACCAGGAACATGACAATGATGTCCACATGACCATTTTTATTTAGCTTCATATTTGAAGTCTTAGCATTAAACTAGAAAGAAAATGATACAAAAAAATATAAGAATTAAAAAAGAATGTATATTGGGGTGCCTGAGTGGATCAGTTGTTAACCGTCTGCCTTCAGCTCAGGTCATGATCCCAGAGTCCTGGGATCGAGCTGCACATTGGGCTTCCTGCTTGGCAAGAAGCCTGCTTCTCCCTCTCCCACTCCCCCTGCTTGTGTTCCTGCTCTTGCTATCTCTCTCTCTGTCAAATAAATAAATAAAATCTTAAAAAAAAGAAAAGAATGTATATTAAATTATTATCATAATTTTAATTAATATTGTTTTCAGGGAAAATCCAAAAGAATTTATAGATGAATAATTAGAAGATGAAAATTATTAAATAAGTTTTTATAAATTATAGATAAATTATTAGCATATAGATTATTAAACAAGAAAGTTATTAATTATGAAATCAAGATAGAATAAATTTAATATCACATTCTAGCCATGAATAGGTGAAACAAGAAACAACTAACAACTAAATCCAACTTATAGCACCATAAAAATCTATGAAATATCTAGTAGAGTCTAATAAAAGTTTTTAAATTCCTCTAAGAATAATAAAATATTACTGAAAAAAATAAACACAAAGTGAAAGATGTAACATGTTAAAGGATATGAAGAGTCATTATTTTAAAGTCATCATTTTGTCTAAATTGGTATAAGGAACCAAGATTATCCCAGTCAAAACCCCAACATATGTTTTGGCAAGATAATTCTAACATTTTTATGGATATTTAATGACAAACAATAATTAAGATATGCCTGAAGAAAATAGTAAGGTAAAAGACTTGTTCCATCATATGTTGTTATTTATTATAAAGCAAAAGTAATTAAGACAGTGTGATATTGACAAATAAATCAATAGACAAGAATAACAAGCTTAGAGATAGACCCAAACATATACGGATTCAAATTTTCACAAATGTGGCATTGCAGAGCAATAAAGAGATGGACTTTTCAATAAATAGTGCTGAAAGAATAGGACTTTTTATTTTTTCAGGCATTATATATTTATATGAAAAAAAGTTTACTACTTTACATCATACACAAAACAAATTCCAGATCAAGGATCCAAATGTGAGCATATGAGAAAATCATTATAACTTGGGAGATAAGCTATAAAAAGCACTAAGCATAAAGAAAAAAATGAATATACTTGGTCATAATAAAATTAAATGTTTTCTTCATTATAAATCACTTTAACAATGTGAAAAGGCAAGTAAGGGAGGAGATATTTGCAACATGCATAATCAATAAAAGGGTTTGTATTCAAAATTTGTAAAGAGATTTTGTGATCCATTAAGAAAAAGACAGACACCCAAAAGAAAAATTAGCAGTAGACTTGAATGATCCAAAGATTAAAGTCAAGGCCAATAACATATGAAAGGGGGCTCAGTCTCATTTGTAGTCAGGAAATTGCAAATTAAAGTCACAAGGAATGACAGCTACTTCCCTACTTAGATGGACAAAAATTTAAAAATCTGACAAATCCTGAGATATTTAGGGTTCTGGAAACAGTCCTATACTACTGTTGGAAGGCTAAATTTTTAGAATTTTGTAAAAGTTGGCATGATCTTCTAGTATTAATGATCCATATATTCTATGATGACCCAGGAATTTCAGTGTTAGATATTTACGCTAAAGAAACTTGTGATTATGTGGACCAAGATACCTGGGTAAGAATGTTCATGACAGCATTGCTCAAAATGCCCTCAAACTGGAAATGTGCCAAAGATCTATCAACACTAGTGTGGATTAAAAAAATGTGGTATGTTTGCATAAAGTGAAATTCTATACATCTAAATAAATAAATGAATGCAGCTGTACACAACAGCACAGCTTATCTTAAGAACATCAATTTGAACAAAAGAAGGAAGACACAAAATGAGACATACAGACTGATTCCATCTACATAAAGTTCAAAGTACACAAAACTAAAATTACTGTGTATACACATATATATATTTAAAAGAAATTATCTTTAAAATTAAGAGAGTATGCCCCAAAAGAAAGGAAAGTGTTTGTAATCAGGAAGGTTACACAGGACCATCAGGATCTCTGGTAGGCTTACATCATTCTACCTTGATTGGTGTGGTTTTATAGATGTTAATTCATTCATTAAACTATACACTTATATGTTAGGATTGTTTCAGTGCATGCTTTATTTTCAATAAAGATTGTATCTTCTCCCTCCAAAAAAATAAAGGAAAAGCTGCAAGCTTGCCCTTGAAATAGTTACAATCTGATAAGTGACAAAGTTGAAGAAACAATTACTTTTTCCTAGTTGAGTATAATAAAGGCTATAAAGACAGAGCTACCCGTTCTAAGATGTCACAGAGAAATGGCCAATTAAAACTTTTAGGCAGGACTCTAAGTACTGAAAAGCTTGCAACTTTCATGCAACTAGGGTACCTATTGTATAAGGATCACTAGTGTAGGAAACAGAATAATTCTTCCAAATTATTGAATTCCACTATCAAAATCCCTAAGCAGTTATAAATCAGGAAATATTAGAAATTATAAATGATCATAAAGACTTAGTTATTGTCCCCTTTTCTCTCCCTATCTATAACCATCTAGATAGATTCCATGACCTGAAGCAGAGAATCAATTGGATAAGAAATGAGAGCTAGCTCATTGTTGGTCTGTCTCTATATTCCAACAACATCTTGTGAATCTCAGTGCAAAGAGGACCTGTGCCTTCCTGGTCCTGTTTAGATCTCTGGCACTCAGAAGTTTTCTCAATGTCTCTTGTGACATGTTAATGTGAAAACAATAGAGAGATGGTTGGTGGGGGCAGTGTGAATGTTTGCTCTGCCCTGGATCCACGCACAGTCCCAAAGTGACACAAAACAGCCATTGATTCTTCCCATGCTTAGGGAAAGGGGATGGAAGTTACCTGGAGGAGAGAGCCAGCACACCAGAAGGAGAACCTGAAACATAAATGGAACTTGACAAGAAATCACAAAGATTGGCTCATCTCCATGCCTCTGACTCTCCATCTTTGTGCACCACCTGCCTGAAAGGAACACACTTGAGACAAGAAATAGCAAGCAGCATCTTAAAAGATGCTTAAAAATGTATAAAACAATACTAACATTAGAATGAATGCCCTCCTCTCCATTAGTGATTTACAACATTCAGAATTCAGTAATGAACGCTGGCAAGAGGAAAGGGAAGACGGGGTTGGGGGAGGGAAGGACAGAATTTAAAATGTGAATTGACTCAGAACATAGAGTATCAGTAGTGAATCTACTTGGAAGTTACTAGTTGACGTTTTCTGTATCATGCAGAATGGAGGCTAAGAATCACCAATTAAAGAGTTATATAAAACAAATTATTTCATACTCTTGGGCTTGGGGCCATTGTTATTATTATTATTATTATTATTTTTTTACCTGCAATCTATCCAAGAATGTCCATCTTCGTTTTCAGGATTTTGTGTACTTGATCTCAATGGCTGCTCCAGAAGAAATATCCCATAGGCTGTGAAAAAATGTCTAACCGAGGCTTCACATGTAAAGCTAATGTTTACTTGAGCGATCTTAATTCAGAAACAGCTGTGCAAGATGGACTCTATAATTTGACAATGTAGCCAAAGTCCTTCTCTTTGCTGATACATTTACAATGCCTTGTAATTTTGGTTTCTCCTATTTGCAAAGAAATTCTTTAGCACTTAACCATTTAAATTTCAGAGAAAGGTAATTAAGGAATAATTTTCCCATGGTGATGTTTGTGGTCTTATCAAATGAATCAGCTTCAAGCAACTCAGTAAAGGTTGCCTTCAAACTGAGCCTGGTTTATAATAATGGAAGCAGATGGTTTACTGAGTTAGGGAGTGAGAACTGATTATTGATTTGCTATCCTTAAAACGACATCAGTGCAGAGTGATAATGGACTGTACCACTTGTAACAGAGTAAATAGCCATTTTTATATTACTTGCTTTCCCGCAAATTGGCTACTAGCAGTGAGAGTAAAATATATGGCTGTCTCATATCTCGAAGCACTAAACAAATTGCACTAGACACATGCAACAAAGCACGGTAGAACATTTGCTGATATTTATAACTTGAGCCCGGGCTAAAAACTCCACATTAAAAAGTTCACAATTTTCCCCATTTATTTTCCAGCCGTTTAGGTGCTACTTGCTCAATTCTTAGCTGCTGCAGTTATTCTGGAATAATGCATAATTGGTTTTTAGCTCACAATGCTAAAGATGTGCTGTGGGGCTCTTAACAATTTGTCATTTCCAAGACAAAATATAAGCTATTTTCTGGGCTTGTAGTTCTTGAAGAAGGAAAAGTGTCCCTAGCAAAAATAATAGAAAAGAGTATTAAGGTACAGAAATGCACCTTTTAAATGATTCTTGAATGAAGACTTTGTGCTGATTTGGAGCAAAGCTTGGGTTTTGGCTTTGTCTTTCTTCTTTAATCCAGGCTTTCTTTCCACCCCTTTCTCTCATGCAGTTGGCGCTCTGTCAGGGAAGGCTAGGTATTCATCTCGGAGTCACTCCTCCAACATTTTCTCTCTTCCTACTGGGTATGCTCTGAGCCTCCTTACATTCTGCCACTGATTCCCTTTATAAGCTGGATGATTCTACGTGATACTGGGCAACACAGTCAATTTATGCCAAGACAAACAGGTGCTTGTTTCCATGCTTGGCACCCACAACTCACGCAGCTAGGAGGGTTACTTTAAATATGGGCAAATACCGTAGCCTCTCACCAGAAGAGGCTGTATATTCAGAAATCAGTTTGTTCTCCAGCGCAGTAGCTCTATAACTGTTCAGAACAGGGTTCTCAAACCCTGTCATGCCTGCCTGGTGGTCCATATTGTATCCTCAAGCAGAGAATCTGTGTTGTTTTAGAGAGTTAACAGATGTCCTTTCTCCTTTATTCCTCTTGAAGATCACTGAATAATAAATGAGCGGAAGTGGAGTATGAGGAGAAGAATCTAAAGGCCACATACAGGGATGCAGAGACAACAAAAAGTTCTCTCGTTCCGATCTAATGGCAGTAGCTTCCTGGAATCTTCTATTGAAAAGGATGCTGAGGACACTTGTTGGCTCACGGGGAAAGCAGTACCATATTGGATTGTGATACCTGCCTCAGCGTAGGATATAGAATAGCATGTATCACATGGTTCCTACCCATGACACATAAGAATTCCGTGCATTTGTTTGAAGTTTCATAGCTGTTGGAGCATCACTGGATTTGTGTACCATCTAGTTGACATTTTAAATAGAAATCATATGGTCTCTTTTCTAATGTAGAACCTCAAGGTGGACCGCTGAGGACATATTACCAAAATAATACAGATAGTACTTAGTAATTAATAAATTGCTTTATTCCTTATAACCAAATATATGCTGGTACAATCAAGCTTTTAATTTGTTCACAAACTCACCATGGGTGGTTTGTTTAAAAAGGACCAAATCCTCAGGCAAACCTGAAGCAGAGAAATGCCCTGCATATTCAGGCTTATTTTAATGTATAGTTTCCATGTAGTCCACTCTCTCTTTCTCTGGAGAATTTTAGATGGCATTTATTTTCATTTGGAGATCAATGGCTATTCCTTATTGATATTTACATTATCTTGAATCCTAGAGCTTGTTCATGATAGAAAAATGCTTTTATTTAAATCATTTTGATTTATTTATTACTTTGCCCTGCCATACAAGTACTATTGTACATATCTTCAGCCAGAAAAAGTAATTATTGTTGGACACGCAGCCATGCCCTTATAATAAAACCCAGACTATTTTAAAATAAAAATATATCTATCTAGGTACACTGGTCTTATAAAAACATGTTTCTTTTTTTTTATTTTATTATGTTATGTTAATCACCATACATTACATCATTAGTTTTTTAAAAACATGTTTCTTTACATAGATCCGTGGTTCACAACGGGAGGTGATTTTGCCCCTTATGGGACACTGAGCAATGTTTGGAGATAGTTTTGGTCGTCATATTGGGAATCAGAGGACTGAGGGTAACATCAACTGGATAGAAGACAAGAATCCTGCCAAATGCCTAGGAAAGCCACCCACAACAAAGAATTAGCTAAAATTCAGAGACCCGTTCTAACTCATGGTGTAAAGCACTCATGTTGTAAGTCATAGTTGTAAACATGTTTTTACTGGTCTTCTACTTAGTAACCTAATTAAAGAGCACAATAATCTGAAATCAGCCATAAATCTCTGTTGAAATTTATCATTATAAACTTAAGGTGTCAATAATCTTTATCACTAATATTTACCAAAATAGACTAAATGCTGTGACACAAATGAAGGCTTAAGAAATTTTAAGGATGAAATAATAGAATATATTCTCTGACCACAGTGGAATTGAACTAGAAATCAGTAGTAGAAAAGTGAAAAGAAAATCCCAAATCTTTACAATTGAAATAAAATACTTCTAAATTACCAATGGATGAAAGAGGAGATAAAAAAGAAAATTATAAAATATTTGAAATAATTATAAAATAATGAAAATATGATGTATCATATAAAGCAGTACTTAGTGGGAAATTTGTAGCTTTAAATACATATTAGAAAAGAATAATAAATGAAAAATCAATAAGCATTCATCTTGAGAAGTTATAACATAACTTTAAAAAATTATATATGAAATCCCAGCATATATGAAAAGGCAAATACATTATGACTAAGTGGGGTTTATTCTCAGAATGCAAGATTAGATTAACATTTGAAAATCACTCAGTGGAATTCCCTACTTTAACAGAAAAAAATATGGTCATATCAATATATGCAAAAGAAGTTTTTTTTTAAGATTTTATTTATTTATTTGACAGAGAGAGACACAGCAAGAGCAGGAACACCAGCAGGGGGAGTGGGAGAGGGAGAAGCAGGTTCCACGGAGCAGGGAGCCCAATGTGGGGCTCGATCCCAGGACCCTGGGATCATGACCTGAGCCGAAGGTAGCCGCTTAACGACTGAGCCACCCAGGTGCCCACAAAAGAAGTTTTTTAATAATTTTATTTATTCATTTGAGAGAGAGAGAGAGAGCATGAGAGCACATGAGCTGGGGGGAGGGGCAGAGGGAGAAGCAGACTTCTGGCTAAGCAGAGAGCCCAACTTGGGGCTGGATCCCAGGACCCCAGGATCATGACCCTTGAACCAAAGGCAGATGCTTAACAGATGCTTAACAGACTGAGCCACCCAGATGCCCCTCAAAGGAAGCTTTTAAAAATAAATATTTATTCAGGATATTTTTAAAATCTCTCAGTAAATTAAATTTGAACTAGATGTGAAGTTCTTTAATCTGATAAAGAATACCTATGGAAAAAAAACCTAAAGCTAATATCACATTAATGAAAAAATAGTGTATGCTTTCCAGTTGAATTTGGGAACAAGTCAACAAGGTCCACTGTTAAAACATCTAACTGACCTTGTTGGTCATGCTTCTTTTTTGGGTTTCTTTGTTTTTTGGAGTGATTCTCTCTCTTTCCCTCTCTCTCTCTCAATGCTTCTTAACTGTTGTTCAAACAGGTTCTGTGGAGTAAGTAAATAATGACTTACTCCACATAAGATAATGTACACTGAAAATTATAACACATTGATGAAAGAAATTGAGGAAGACATAAATGGAAAGACATCCCCAGGTGCAAACTGAAGTTACAAAGAAGTTAGTTGATAGAGGGAACATAAGAGAGCAGAAGCACAAAGAGAAGGAAAAACATCATGAGCCAAAGTTCATACAATATTTAGATAACAATAATCACAAGTACCATTTATTGTGCCTTTACTTTATGCCAAATTTTGTTATACAGGTTTATTCAGTCTTTATAGATTACAAACATGGAGATCTTTCAGTTAGTCAAGTCCAAGACAGGAAAACAGTCATTATAAGTACTAAGGAATTAAGGCATAGTTATATAAATTAGACCTTACACAAATAAGAGAAGAGCTGAGGAAGTGAAAGTCGGGAAGAGGAGGGTGTGAGGAGACCAGAGAAACCATCAGTGACAAGTCAGCCTGAAGGACTGATACAGATGGACAAATCAGAGCTCGCAGATCAGTGAAAGAAGCCACGCACATCTGGCCACTGAAATCAGGCTGCAGTGGGGTAACTCTATGGGATACCTTTGGCTCTGTGTAGCTATTGCTTTTGTGAGTCTATAGCCAAGCACCTGGTTGTAGGCCTGTAGCCACTGTTGATTATCAAGGCTGGTAACTAGGAAAATGAGTTAGATGTGGAATGGAAGAGAGAAAGGACAAGCTGAAACTGCCAGATAATTCCACACTCATCCTTGACCAGGTCTGATCATGGTGATCTGCTAAAAGTAATGATTTCTGCTTCACTTCATCTTCCTAATCCCAAGCAAGTTCTTCTTTTGGCCAACTGTGACCTGGAGCCATATGGTGAAGAGGAAAACACAGATCCTAGCTTGAACCAAGTATACATAAAGCAAAGCAATGCAATCTATTTTGCCCATT
This sequence comes from Callorhinus ursinus, assembly GCF_003265705.2. Classification (NCBI taxonomy): domain Eukaryota; kingdom Metazoa; phylum Chordata; class Mammalia; order Carnivora; family Otariidae; genus Callorhinus; species Callorhinus ursinus. The sequence goes on along the minus strand of NW_027397083.1, from coordinate 26,265,151 downwards.
TTACAAATGAAGAAAGGAAAGCTCTTGCTGGTGAAACAACTGGCCCCATGTTGTTAAACGTTGAGTAGATACTTGACCTCTGATCTGAACCCAGGTGTATCTGATGCCAAATTCTGACCCTTTCCGACGCTCTACGGTCGGCTTTGCCACTTAATCCCGGTTCTAATCATAACCTGTGAATTTCAGTTTTTTTTAAATCTCTAAAAGAGGACAATATACTCTTCTCCCCTTTCTAGGGTTTTTGTGAAAATCAAATAAAATTATATTTTTCAAAACAAAGATAAAAGGATATTCACAAAACCCAAGAAACTATATTTCTTGATTCCTGGGCTTGAGCTTTTCCAGTTAGCTTTAACAGTGATTTTCCAGAGTGAAACGTCTAACTGTAATGATCTCTATTATCCACGGAGGTTTTGAAAAAGACACAAAGAAAATATGTGCAAAATATAATCTACAAACCAAAATGAAGCCTTATTATTATGGGATCATTTCATTTTTAATGATTTCCTTTTGAAAACACAGAAGAGATAAGCTTGCTGTTATGGCCACCCACCCCCACTGTCTACCCCGCACCCACCCCCACCTTGATGAAAGCTTTAGGCTGAGCTATGTCTGCAATCTTGCTACTCTTTTGGCGCTATGCCTCAGCACCTTGTGCAGAGGGAGATTTCAGGGTGGTTATCTCTCGAGTTCCCCATTCCTTGAAGGAAGCTGTAGTTCTAATCTGTGGCATGAAGACCTTTTGCTTACCCTGTTAGATTAAATCACCGGCTTCCTTATCAGCACGGAGCTGAGAGAAAGCTTGCAAACTGAATATAGACTTTACCTGTGAGCAGCATGAAAAATCAACGGAAACTAGTGCATCCTTGCAAGGAACACTCATTGTTCGTCCAGATGTTTCTCTAAGTACAACACAGCATTCGGATTGCAAATAGGCCTCCTCCAAATTAAGACTTTAGCAACATCTCAGCTTTAAAGAACTCATAGATGAAAGTCATTTGTACTGCAATCTTTGTTGTGGTTTAAAAGGGGCGCCTGGGTGGCTCAGTTGGTTAAGCGACTGTCTTTGGCTCGGGTCATGATCCTGGAGTCCCAGGGTCGAGTCCCGCATCAGGCTCCCTGCTCGGCGGGGAGTCTCCTTCTCCCTCTGACCCTCTTCCCTCTCGTGCTCTCTATCTCTCATTCTCTCTCTCTCAAATAAATAAATAAAATCTTCAAAAAAAATAAAAATAAAAGGGAAAAAAAAACTCTTAAAAGGGAAATGTGTGGGGTATTGAGTCATCCCGTATAGCCAAGGACTTTTATCTGGGCTGGTTTTCCCCTAAAGAACTGATGAGATATGAAAGAAGTCAGATCCAAGACAAATACCCACAGTGTGAGTGGATACTTCCTTAACAACCTGGGCTCCCATACTCAGCACACGATGCAGGATGGGTGGCATGAAGTAGTGGAAAAGGAATGAGTGATTTGGCCAGTTAGACCTGAATTTCTGGTTCCACGCTTCTTTACTGGATCATTTTAAGGATAACCTAATATATGTTTTTCTTTTGGAAAATACTAACGCAGAGTTTCTCTTTTAAGAAAATTTTATATCCTGATCTCTTTGCTTCTTCCTTTTCCTGCCTTCCTCCTAGGAAGCTGTACATGGAGAGACCAGCGTCTGTGAGCTGGTAATTGGCTTGTGCTTAATGCTCCAGGAACTTCTGAGAAGTTTCTTAAGGACACTTGTACCTGAGCCCTGGACCTCTCTAGACAAAGTCAGTCTAAGCTGCGAACAGCAAAGATGCTTGTGATGATACTGAATGTAGACCAAAGACAGAGCAGGTCGTGTGAATGACATATACACCCATAAGCATGAGCATTTGCTTAGGTCATAACTGACATTTCCGGTAGCTCCCAGGCCTCCTAACAGGAGAAGTGGATTATCAAATCTTCTCCAAAGATGAAGAATCAGGTGTTAGATAACTGAGCTAATTCCCTGTAATGACCACCTAAGGCTAAATCAATTGTTTTCTGGTCAGCAGTCTGTGCCTCAACTCTCAACTAATAAACTGATGAGCAGAGAGAACAAGAGCAGTGAGAAGGGAAAGACCCTGTTTTGGTCCTAGGGCCAGGCCTCCACTGTCTGGAGGACCTGTGTGCCCTAGGGCTGGGAGAAGGCTCAGCATAAGCAGAATAACATGAATTGTAGGGATCAGTCAGGAACGCTAAAGCCTCCTAGGGAAGTTTTAAAAGAAGGGTAGTCAATTAATTTGGGGTGAGAGGTCTAGGTGCTTGGCTTAGGGAGTGGAGTCCATGGTGAGTATCTCTCATCTGCTGTACTGATTTGTCCTGTATTACATTCCTGTGGCAGGTGATCTGTTTCTGTCTTTCATTACCTTCTATGCTTTGCTTTATGATGGGGACACTTGGTGCAAACCATATCTTTTCAACAGTGAGAAGAATCAACTTGTTCCTTCAGAGAGGGAGACAAACCATAAGAGATTTTTAACTCTAGGAAACAGAGGGTTGCTGGAGGGGAGGAGGTTGGGGGGAATGGGTAATTGGGGTGATGGGCATTAAGGAGGGCGCTTGATGGAATGAGCACTGGGTGTCGTATGCAACTGATGATCACTGAACTCTACCTCTGAAACTTATAATATGCTTTATGTTAATTAACTTTAAATAATTAAAAAAATAAAAGAATCGACTTGTTCCTTTCTGTTTTCTGTTCTTCTGATCATCACACCATCAATGCATCTTCACCCACAGGTTCTTCCCAAAGGAGCAGTTGTATGCAGTTTGCAGTCTTAGAAACAGTTGCAGCTGTAGCCTCATCAAGCTCCCGAAAGATATTCTATAGCAGCTACCTGGCCTGCCCTCCAAAGAGAGATGGAGGGCAGTGTCACAGGGTCGGCACGCCCAGCACAACCCAGGTAAGAGTTCTCCTCAGAGTTCTGAGTTTCCACTCCACTTTAATAAGTCTGACTTCTTGCTGTTGTCCTTCATTTCAGTCAGAGTAGCTGTTTCCTGCAGTCTTCACCTTACAATGATCTTTTTTACCCCTTTTGTCACCTAGTTAGCTGAATGTCTAGTTAACCATCTTTTTAGTGAATTCTTTCTATTAAAAGTGCTAGTATGATTTATTTCTCCTCTTACAGCTATCACAATTGGTACCAAAACCCACACCATCCAAAATGAGATTGCAGATAGGTTTGGAAATGTCCTTGAGTTTGAATGCAGAGTTGGACACCTTGCCAGTGGCAAATTGAATGCTAGTAATGCATGGCATGGAGGGGCATCACAATTAATCAAACTGTCACCTGCACTAAATGGTGACGATATGCCTACTGAATATTTCTGCCTCCTGTTGGGACCCTAGATAATAGAGTTTATTTGGGGGATCTGTTAGATAGAAAATTTAACTTGCGTATGGCTTTCCTTGGCTCATAGAATAAAATCCAAACTTCATCCCATGGGTTTGACTTTTCCACAATATCTTGTCTGTTTCCCAAATTGTCTCCTACCCAACATCCCCTTGCTTACAAACCTCCAGTCCTCCTTCTGACCCTCACAGGAAACTCTCCCTCACCTAAGGTCCTATGCAATAGTGGTTAACTATCACTGGGATGCACTTTACCCAGGTCTTTGTATAGATAGCTCTCTTTCATTCAGAATATAGCTCTAATGTCACTTTATTGCAAAGTCCTTGCATGACCAATCACTGTATCTATCTGGAAAAGGTGGCCAGCACCTTGATACTTGAATGCCACTCAAATTAACTGAGAAAAAAAAAGAAAAATATTCATCATATTTCAAATGGAGAACAGTCAGGAGAACATAAAATTGTAGGTCATTGTTTAAGCAGTCAACACCCAGCTACTTAGTTTCAGATAAGTGTTCTTTTACTTTATTTATGTATTTCCTTTTTTTAACAAATAGAAACATACTTTTCTTTTGGCAGATGACCAATAAATGGCATTATGAAATCAATAATGCCTATCAGATCTTTATCAACTTAACATGTTCACTGATTATTGCCCTGGTCATTTTTCCAAAACAGAATTGCACCCAGGAGGAATGCTCATTGCATATAAAAAGGTGTAGAATGAGCATTGGTTAGAATTCTGTAAGAATTGTGCATTTTCAAACTTTAAATTGAAAAATTAGAAGTAACTAAAAAACACGTAAGAAAGTATGGAAATATTAAGTATTTGAACAGGTAATGTTGAAAATGGCCTCTCAAATGGTAAATGATTAACAAAAAACACTTGAAATTCATGACCCCTCTTCATAACAGGACAGATATAAAAAATAGATGAATTTGTAGATGCCCTTTTAATATTAATATGAGCGGAAATTTGGCTCTGCTGATTTAGAGTCAAAGTATTAACAAGAGAGAGGATGCAATTTTCAGTTAGAGTCTCTCCTTGCTTCTTGGTTGCCTCCTTGCGTCTGGCAGCTCCTGAAACCCCCGGGCACTCCCCCAGAAGACCCCAGCAGCACTTCTGGATGTTCATCATACAGCAGATATAACAGTGGTAGAGAGCACTTGGAATCCTGCACTTGACACAGCTGGGGAAAGCTAGGGAGAACAAAAGCAGAGACAAACAAAGAAAGGCTGGCAATTAGAAAAGGTGAACACAGCTTTCGTGGCAGGTACTGGTTAGATGATACATGATAAGAGGTTCCCTGCTCATTCACTAAGCCCAACTCCTCAGCCAGGCAGCCTTCTATTTGGCCAGAAAGCGAAAATAGAATTCAAGGTGAGATTTTTTTTCTCCCTTATTTCTGGAAGATTTCTAAGGCACAAGGCTATGATTTGCTTTTCTCACAACTCCTGAGATTTAACTCAGCATACCTCAGAGACATGTTACATACACAGAAATGAAAGCTTCCTGGATTATAATGTCATTTTGTTTACATTGGGACTGTAGGTCATTTCCGTGACATGAATTAAAAAGCTGATAGGATATTGAAAATGCTAGCCTAATCCTCCACTAGCCGCCCTACCACCCAACACACACACACACACACACACACACACACACACACACACACACACACAATTCAATTATCTGAAAGCAACTTAATGTTCCCATGTTGACTACTTTGCTTGGAAACCTGGTGGTGTGCCAGTTATTTCTTCACATCAATATGGAACAGACTTAACCCAAGGTCTTCCTTCCAGATAGTCTGACTGAATTGGATTAGGACTAGATTTTAAAATTCACTTCTGAGAGAAAATTCCCCTGAGCAGAAAGAGACAGCTGATATATTTTATGTTCATAAAAAAAAAAAAGAGGGAGAGAGATTTATATCTCTACTAGGCTTATTTCTTGCTGAAAATATTCTGTCCTTTTCAACATGTAGAACACATGTTCAAAGGAGAAAACTTCCTTGGGAAAGACAGAAAAGGAAGAAGGTTAAGAAAGAGTCTGACGTCTCTCATAGACCATCTCTGAGTTGTACGGCTCCCATTTGTTCTACAAAGCTGGTATACTTGTGCTTTCAAAGTGACTAGAGACTGGAGAATTTAAAAACACTTAAGCCATCCAAATTTCTTTCTGAAATTGGAGGACAGATCATCTTTTTTTCAAGAAAAGAAGAGACTCAAATCAGATATTTTAGCTTATAACCTGAAGTATAAAACCTTCAATTTAGATTTTTAGTTTATCAATTGGTTTGAATATAGCCCACCTTGTTCTCAGAAAGATTTGAGATAGTTAAAATAATGCATACATTTTGGTAGATGCAGGAACTTTAAATAGAGAAGAAAATTGAGGCAGAAGGAAATAGAGGGTGGAAAATTCAGGTGGGATAAAAACTGAGTTTAGTATAGTAATGGTTGGCTTCTTGCATTGGATGGAGAGCAAAGTGGTCTTCAAGCTTTCTAGCAACCAATGGGCATAGAGAAACATTACTGTCTACATGGTTCAGAGTGGCCAAAAGACAGAAAATGAACCAGTGGCTTCAGAAAAGCAACTTTTACCTGCTAACGAAAGGACACATTTTCTCCCATTTTTTTAAAAAGAAGGGATACCCTGTCATATAATGAGCAAAATCTTTTTTTCTGAATATGGACTAAGTTTAATAGAACTGTTTCACATAATGCCGCTCAGTGTAGGCTAGTAGCCCTCATTCCAATTATGAGCACATTAAACTCCTTAAAATTTCCCAGAGAGAATTTGAGGTTGAGTGATATGATGCAGCAAAAGAGTGAGACTCCGCGGACGCAGCTCAGAACAGAGGTAGATACTACAAAATTCAGAACAGTGGTTCCTGCCCTGACGGCACATTAGAAACACGTGAGGTACTCTAAGAAAACACTGCTGAACACATGCCATCCCAGATAAATTAAATCATAGCTCCTGCAGCTGAATCCCACAAAAAGGGACTTTTTTCAAAAGTTTCTCAGATGAGTCTGACACGTTTCCAGCAACGATTGAGAGGAGAGAATGAACTGCAGAAACTTTGGTCAGTGGCCCATACATCGTGCTCTTTAGCCACATTTTGGAAATTGAGACATGGCACGTCTGAATTTTTTGGTCCATAAAAGATACTGGAAGTGCATCTAGTTATATTGCAAAATGAATAAAAAGCCACGTACTACAACTGTTTTTATCTAAAACTGGATGATCAAGACACAGCTCTTCTGTGCAGAGGGAGCCCCTCTGGACAAAGCCAAATTTCTCGTAGGGAAATAACTACTGGTATAAACGAACGGATGAGTAGCTGTTGGTTTCCCTCACATTAGGAGAGCTCTTTCCTGTTCATAAAGCACTTTCACATACACAATATCAACTGAGCCTTTTAAGAGCATTTGAAGCAGGTACATTATCATTTACATTTCATCAATTATTTAGCTGAGTTCTAAGAAGTAAAGTAATTTGCCCAAGTTTACTTAGCTAGTGACAGTACAAGGACTAGAACTCACCTCTGCTGACAACTGATCCAGTACCCTCTGAAGCAAGTGTTTCGTTTCTCTAACCTCAAACCTCCGAAACTTGCTCTCCTGGATAAATCCCACTGAGGATGCTCAAGAAAGAGGACAACAAAATAAATCTTTTGATTCTCCATCTTCTTTCAGCCACCACCACATTATTCTGCTCCCCTCTTCTGTTGAACATTGTTGTACCAATTCATGGTACCCTAACTGGGATTTAGTCCCCAACATAGCACTGGACAGGTCTGAAAAAGTCACTGTGGTAGCCAGCCTCCAAAGTGGTCCTCCGTGTTTCCCACATCCTACTACTGGGTAGTGGTATGCCCCCTTCTGCATTGCCTTGGTGTTGGTCCCTTTGACTGATAACACATAGTAGAAGTTATGGTAGGTCATTTCTGAGATTGGGTTGTAAAGGCTGTGGCTTTCATGTTGGCTGTATGTATTCTCTGTTTCTTTCACTCACTCTGGGAGGAGCCAGCTATCACGTGAGGACACTTGGGCAATCTATATGGAAAGCTGACCACGTGGTGAGGAACTCAGGATTCAGGCCAACAGGTAGCAAGGGACTAAGGCTTGCCGATGTCCATGTAAGTGAACATGATATCAAATCCTCTTCTGAGAACCTTCAGAGCGCTAGGGCCCCGGCAACCTCATGAGAGACCGTAAGCCAGAACTGCCCAGCTGAACTATTAGAATCCTGAGCCCCAGAGACTGTGTAAAAATAATATTTACTGTTTTAAGCTACTAGGTTTTAGGGTACTTGGTTATGCAGTGATAGATAACTAATATAATCATTGACATTTTCAATCTTGCCAAATGCAATGATCAATTGTCTTCAGCCGTATTTCTCATAGTTGATCACTCTTTACTTAAAATGCTTTAATCTCACATGAACAGACATTTCTCCAAATAAAACATACAAATGGCAAAAACAGACACATGAAAAAATGCTCAACATCACTTGGCATCAGGGAAATACAAATCAAAACCACGATGAGATACCACCTCACACCAGTCAGAATGGCTAAAATTAACAACTCAGAAAACAACAGATGTTAGGAAACAACACTCTTACTCTGTTGGTGGGAATGCAAGCCGGTGCAGCCACTCTGGAAAATAGTATGGAGGTTCTTCAAAAAGTTAAAAATAGAGCTACCCTATGACCCAACAATTGCACTACTAGGTCTTTACAGAGAAGATACAAACATAGTGATCCAAAGGGCACATGTACCCCAATGTTTATAGCAGCAGTGTCCACAAGAGCCAAACTATGGGAAGAACCCAGATGTCCATCAACAGATGAATGGATAAAGAAGATGTGGTACACACACACACACACACACACACACACACACACACACACACAATGGAATATTACTCAGCCATCAAAAAGAATGAAATCTTGCCATTCGCAATGATGTGGATTGAACTAGATGGTATTATGCTAAGGGAAATAAGTCAGTCAGAGAAAGACAATTATCAGATGATTTCACTCATATGTGGGACTTAAACAAAATAGAAAATCATAGGGGAGGGGAGGGGAGGGAAAATAAAATAAGGTAAAATCAGAGAGGGAGAAAAACCATAAGAGACTCTTAACTGTAGGAAACGAACTGAGGGTTCCCGGAGGGGAGCTGGGTGGGGGATGGGGTAACTGGGTGATGGGCATTAAGGAGGGCACGTGATGTGATGAGCACTGGGTGTTGTATGCCACTGATGAATCACTCAACTCTACCTCTGAAACTAATAATACACTATATGTTAATTAATTTAATTTAATTAAGATAATTAAAAAAAATGCTTCATCTCTTGGATTTCAAGGATATTAAGCAGACTTTCATATCCTGGTTTTCCCTCCACTTCATTTATCTGTTCTTATTCTTCATTGCTGCCACATCTTCTTCTCACCCTAAAAAGTCAGACCCCTTAATTTCCAAACCTCTTCTTGATTTACACTCTATTCATAGATAATATCAGTCAGCCCCGTGCCATTGACTCTTGAATTCGTACCTCCAGTCCTGGTGTCACTGAGTTGTAGATCCTGCCACCACCACAAAGCTTCCCTTGAGTATCTCATTCTCAAATTCAATGTGTTTAAAGTAAAAATCGATTTCTGTCCTCACAATGATTCCTCCTTCAGGATTTTCCATCTCAGCAAATGGCACCAACACTGCCCAATTGTTCAGATCAAAAAACTAGGAGAGATGCTTGATTTTCCTCTTTCCTTTCCCTTAGACTATTTAGAGGACAAATTGATTTTTTTAAAGATTTTTTTACTTATTTATTTGACAGAGAGAGACACAGCGAGAGAGGGAACACAAGCAGGGGGAGGGGGAGAGGGAGAAGCAGGCTTCCCGCCGAGCAGGGAGCCCAATGTGGGGCTTGATCCCAGGATCCGGGGATCATGACCTGAGCTGAAGGCAGACGCTTAACGACTGAGCCACCCAGGCGCCCCACAAACTGATTTCTTGAACATAATGGTATTAGCATCACTAAGGAGCTTATTAGACATGCAGAATCTTAGGTCTCTTTCCAGACCTACTTAACCACAATCATCATCTTAACAAAACTTTTCGTTGATTCATATGCACAACTACATAGGAAAAGCACTAATCCAGAGGACTAAATTCTGTCAATTAACTGGTTGTGTTCTGTGGCTCAGTATCCCCTTAATCTGCTCTTTAAAATTGGGGTGTTGGTTTAGTAAGTTTGGAAAACACTGTATAATGCATAATTTAGGTTTTCAAAATTTCTTACAATAAAAAAATATATTGAACTCTGTTTAAGCCTGCTTTTTCTCCTCTAAACCAGTTAAAATTCTCCCCCCTCCCTCCCTCCGTCTCTCTGTCTCTTGGATGCTTTCTTAGCCAGCATATATTAATATTCATTGGAACTACTATTTCATGCCACTGAGAAACATTGTGCCTGATAGTCTGTCAGTTATTATTGTTTGGTCTCAGATTTTTAATTCATTTTTTCCCTCATCTATTATTTAACAAATATTTACTATTCTGCATCTTGCTACTCTGTGCAAGATACTCTTCTATGTGTTGGAGTGAAAGCAGCGTAAGTCAGAGATGCATACTGTCTGTCCAGAGCGTGCATGACCGTGCTGAGTCATCCTCAGCCATGTGAAATGGGGGGTTACAATTCCACATCCCCACATCACCGCTGGTGACCTTGCCACCCTCAGGGAACAGTTGGGCAGGGACAACAAGGTGGCATCAGGAACTAACATCCTTGTCTGACGTCTCTCTAAGATGGTCTGGCTCTGTGATGAGAACACCCCATCCTCCTTCCCACATAGCCCCTTTGGGCACCTTGTGGCTTTCTTTTTTTTTTTTTTTAAAGATTTTATTTATTTGAGAGAGAGAGAATGCGAGATAGAGAGCACGAGAGGGAAGATGGTCAGAAGGAGAAGCAGACTCCCTGCCGAGCAGGGATCCCGATGCGGGACTCGATCCCAGGACTCCAGGATCATGACTTGAGCCGAACGCAGTCGCTTAACCAACTGAGCCACCCAGGCACCCACCTTGTGGCTTTCTGTAACATTTTGTTTGTTTGATTCTTCTGAGCTTCTGGGGCTGATCCTGACACCTTACATTGGATTGGGAATAAAACATTTATGGGGTCAAATTTTTAAAAATTTTTTTTTTTTTTTTTTTTTCCTGAACCACACCTCTGTCTTGGGATGGTAGTATATGTCCAGGATTATATTGTGAATGCCTCTTTTTTGCAAAATGTTTTCCCACTTATTGTCACTGGGTTATTTATGATTATTCAAGATTCAACTCCAGCATCTTCTCCTCCAGGAAGCCTGTTTTGAATTCCTTCCCCTGGGCTTCTGCTGGGTTTGCATAGCATAGCATCATGTGTATCCTGATTGTATTCACTTATCACATTAAATTGAAATTCTCTCTCTATGTCTTTATATCTCTTGCATTAGCTCTTAAGTCTCTCAAAGACAGAGGTCTTCATTTATTCACTCTCGGAGCAACATTGCCTATCTTACTTCCTGGATCGTGGTAGGCAGAGTATTTGATGAGTTAAGCCGAAAACATTTGTGTAAGCTGGAACAGTAAGTTCCTTTGCCTGCCTGTAGATGAAGACTACAGGATTTGAGTAGCACAATTCCAGCTTTCTTAAATCTCAGACTATTGAGGGCCAGTAGGGGTCATAACTAAAGGGGCAAGACGAGTTAAGGTAAAGGAGGGACACGCAGCTGGTTTAAGGCAGTAAGGAGTGATATAGAATGTGGAAAAGTATATCCAAGATGGCCAAACCTTATGCCTTTAAAAAAATAAAAAAAGTCCAACACACACACACACACACACACACACAAGTTAACCCATTTTTTTATTGCTTTCTAAAATACTGAGCTAAACTGCCAGTGACCTTATGGCCTTTGGTTGAGCTTATGGGTTTTTATAAGTACACCTTCTTTTAAAAATGCTACTTTTCTTTATATCCCATAAAAAAAAAAATCACTGTTGAAAATCAAAAGAGTCCAAAGAAAGATATAGAAAACACCCATTACCCTACCACCTAGACCTATACATGCCCATATGTTATTATATTACATATATATTATGTAATATATGTAATATATAATAGATTCCAATTTCAGATAATTTCATATTTTCTTTTAAAAAATTCAGACATGAGGAGTACCTTTGATATGTCTCTAAATATTTATATATTCATTCAACGAATATTTACTGATTATCTTGAATGTACCAGAAACATAAAAACATATCCCACTATTTAATTAATCTCTAATTTTTGGACATACAAATTATTCCAGTGTTTTGCTCTATAAAAGCTGATGTAGCAAACATTCTCTTCCATAAAATTTTGTGAAAGGTTTAATTTTCACAAGCTCCATCATTCTTTGTTTACAGATATGCAGTTTTTAGAAACGGAAAAGATATCCTTGAGTAGGAGCTTCTTAAATTATGAAAATTTGCCATCTAGATTAGTGAAAAAATTCTGACAGTTGTTTTAGGAAAATGCTGCGGCATTATTTTATATAAAATTCACATTGAACCACAACTCCCCTTGTTTTGTTTATTTTTTCACTAAAAGGAATGATGACTCAAGAGACGTCTCCAGCTGGAGACCTCAGGCACTTCCCAATATAAACGGAGTCCAGAGCATAAGTTGAGAAATCTGCCCCCTGGTTTACCACCCACCACCCAGGGCCTTTGAACCATAGTTGAGTTGAGAGGTTTGTGGCAAAGAAGGAAAAGAAAAGAAACTGTATTAAGTGACTACTATTAACTGGCATTATGCTCGATCCTTGGGGCACCTGGGTGGCTCAGTCAGTTAAGTATCTGCCATCCACTGAGGTCATGATCCCCGGGTCCAGGGACCGAGACCCAAGTCGGGCTCCCTGCTCAAGGAGGAATCTGCTTCTCCCTCTTCCTCTGTCCCTCCCCCAACCCCATTTGTGTGCTCTCTCTCTCTCTCTCAAATAAATAAATAATCTTTTAAAAAATAAAAACACCATGCCTTACATATAACAGGTATTCAATACATCTTTCTAAACTAAAGGGCTGCGATTTTACTAGCTCTCCCCTCTTGGAAAACTAATTAACCATCTCAGTTTCCTTGTCTGTAATAGTATTATCTGAATATTCCCACAAAAGCCCTGTGGAGTTTAGAAAAATCTTATATTTTACATATGAGAAAACTGAGTCTGAGATTTGCTGAGACTTGTCCAGGCTCATCAACTAAATAGTGGTTAAGCTTGCACTTGGATCACAAGATCAAGTCTAAGAATAGCTCACCTCTCTTAGCATTTTCTCCTGAGTCAGGTTCATTCACCTGTCAGTGATGCTGACATTGAGGGGGGCATGACACCTCAGGATACTACAGGGCTTACCTGGAGCCTCACTAATGGCTGAAGATGCCGATGGACATTGGGCTGGTTCTGGTGCATCACTCACTGTATCTTCCAAATCTCTAATTCAAATCCAACCTCATCTAATGCATGAATCCCCAGTAAAACAGCCTTGCCCTGTGGTTACAGTTTCTGCTTCAAACCTGCTGGTGCAGATCCTGAGGTGGCCCCTTTAGATCTCTGACCTAGTCTAATCTCAGAATTCCCTGTTGGATTTAATCACATGAAGACCATGGCAAAAATCATAAACAAAACATCATCCACTCCATTTTTGAGAATGAATAAGCTGGGGTTTTCTGCTAGGTTTTTAATTAAATGACGGAATTTAATTAAATGAATGAAATAATTAAATGATTTAATTCTCTTACTAAACCTATGGATAGATACTCATGAAAGTTGCAGCTTAAATATGACTTTGTTACGATCACAGAGTTAAGACACAGCAAAATCGATGGTCTAGGTGAGATCTGTCTGATTTGGAAGCTGAAGTCCTTAAACTCTGGGCCGGAGCTGTACAGACTTCAGATGTCTACCCATTAGCATCAGGGTCACTACACTGCGCAGTGCAATTTCAGGGGCTCCATCCACTTCTATGTATCATACAGGGGACCTGAGTGCTTATGAAATTAATTTTGTGAGTCTCAACTTGCATTAGACAGTGCAAAATAGAAAATAATCCAAGTGCATCACACACAGTGAAGTAGTAGAAGTGGTATTGTACAAAATGTATGTGTGTGTGTGTGTGTGTGTGTGTATGTAGCAACATCATATAACGTCTGGAAGCACAGACTCTGGAGCCAGATTACTTGAGTTCTGAGGCTGGACCTGCCGTTGGCCAACTGCAAGACCTTGTATAACTTACTTGACTTCTCTATGCCTCGGGTTCCTTATCTGTAAATTACAGTTAATAATGGTAACCACCTCGTAAGGTTATTGAGAAAATTCAATAAATTAATGTATATAAAGCAGTAGCACGGTGCCTGGCACATAGTAAGCACTCATTATTATTTTTAAATTTTTCCTACAGTTTCTACTACTAGTATTTTTTGTATGTGTACTGGATTATGACTTAAGATCATTTTCTTACTACAGATCATGGTCAAAAAATTTGAAAGCCATTGCCTTCAACAGTTCCTTTTCCTTTATAAGTACATCCTATTGAATCTGCAAATAACCAATGACCCTCTGATAATACATTACTAAATGTGACTACTCTTGTGGGCCCAGAAAGATTAAGTAATTCTACTCTGGCAAGAGAAGAGGAGGAATCAGTGCTTAGGTAATCAGGAATAATTGGTGTGGCCATTATTCCTAATAGTCCAATGGGAACTATCGGAATAAAAGAGGACCCATAGAGAATGTAACTGAAAGGGGCAATGGAAATGAAATAGGACAACAGATCCTTTGAGTTTAAGTCTTCCCATCATTATCAGAACAGAATCCCTAATTTTAGTAAGAGACTTTATGTATAGTTACTTCCTGGGTTTGAGTAAGAGACTTGAATTGTTGTTTTCTGGGATTTAGAAAAAGCCCTTTTCCATGCCCCCAAATCCAGAGGGCTCTCCCCAACCCATATCAGACTTAGGGAGAGCAATGTAATAATGAGACAGTAGTAGACAGTGGCTCTTAAATATGGAGACTGGGGCTGGACCCCCAGCTTCAACATTTACTAGCTGTGTGGCTGTGAGTCGGTCAGGAAGGCTGCACATTGCTGGGACATCTCAATTTTCCTTTCTATAAAAATGTATTTTACTATTTCCTTTCTTTCTATAACGATGTATTATACTATTCTGTACATATCATTCTCAAAGGAAGGTTGTGAGGATCAAATAAGAAAGTATACTTTAAAATATTTAATATCTATTATTTGGAGGCTTTTCCTGAAACACTACAGATGGAAATGCTACACTGAAATCTTGATCACAGTATAGTATTTCCTGACATAGACTCACCTACCCCTTCATATTCACCTCTCCCTCCTTTCTCCCTTGAACTCTCTATTCCAGCAGCATACAGACGTATGAAGAGGAACGTGAGGTTTTATAAAACATATATATCAACAAATATATAAAACATACATTTCAATTTTGTAAAATGCCACATGCTCTTCCATGTCTCATTTTTCACCCCGACCTCTCTACCAGCCCAGAGCACTTTTCCTCCCCACCCCCCTTTCTCACCACGCCTCTCTAATAGATCCTACCTTATTGTGGAAGCACTTTTGTGTCCCAACTCCATTTATGTATCCCATTGCAGAGTCCCTGTATTTCCCTTGCTAAATGGTATTATGTTTGTTTCTGGTTATAATTGACTCTCATCTGTACTAGTCTGATAATGGCTAATCTGTCACTGACAGATTTCCACTATTTTTCGACGTGTGGAACATAATATTTGCTCAGTAAATGCGTGCTGATTCGTAATAGTAAGTTATGGTTTTCTCTTGACTGATGGGGGTTGTGAATCAGGAAGAAATTGTTGGGCAATCAGGTGTGGGGACTGTAAATTGGGACAGCAGGCCAAAGGAAAGGAAGAAGCCATTATTCACTTACAGCAACAGTGCAGGCAAGAGGCAAAAGAAAAGACACTTAGTGTTTTATTTTCGGCCACAGAACAGCACACAACAGGAGGGTCTGACGACAGCTCAGCTGGAGGGGGGGAGGTGCGGGGGGGCATGTGTTCCTGCTGAGGAGCATCTAACAAGGCCCCTGACTTTTTATGGACTGGGGGCTTGGGAGAAGGGAGAGGGGGAGGGCTAGGAGTGAGAAAGTGCTGAGTCTGGCTGGAGAAAAGTGGCCCAGCTGAAGGAGGCCTCTGAATAGAGGTGTCTGGGCTAGGAAGGCAGGCATGCGTCTGAGCTCAGCGGGGCTGGGGAGCCCACATCCTTGACCACAACTCCCTCCAGAAAGCTGCAATGCCCTGGCTGTGCGCCAAGGGCAGGCTGTGCGCCAAGGCTGGGCAACAAGGGCAGGCTCTTCTCGTGAGGCCTGCCAGGCAAAACCTTCTAGTGTCTCTGGTCAGCCCCAAAGGGTCACACATAGGATTTTGGCCTCAAGCTGAACCCTCGACTCCACATTCTGATACTTTAGGGAGGGCCCAGGTGAAAAGCATGGTCTGCTTACTTCATTGTAGACTGCAACGCATTGCACGTGGAGGGTATTGGTCTCTTGGTTCAAAGGATCTGTCCTTGGGATAGGATGTTTAGCCGAGGCCAGGGCCTGGCCAATAGGACAACTTTTTCATGCTCTTCTTGCATCTTCTCAGGTCAGTGGTGGTCCATGCCTGCAAACCCAGTCTAGGATGGTGCCTGAATGTCATAGAGCTAGGAGGCAACTAGGCGTCCGTCTAGTTGCTCTGGGGTGGAAAATACGTTGGTCTCCAGGTTTAGCGGACACGAATGGTCTGTTTGGTCCACTCAGGGGTTTTCCTGACAAGTGTCCACATAGATTAACAAAAAGCCTATAAGGAGTAGAGCCGATTTTTATCCAAATGCCTCATCCCCACAGGGCAGGGCTTGGTTTATATGCCAAGACATTTTAGTAGCCCGACCAGATGACCGGTCCCTTAGCTGCAGAGCAGTCAGGTGGGACCCCAGTCTTCCATGTGCTCTGCTAAGATGATCCTCATGGCAACGTTTTCCCATCAGGACTTGGGGACGAAGGTGAGCTGAGAATGCACGTGGGTGGTGTAGCTACAGAAATAAAGTAGTCAGTAGCAGGAGCCATAACAATGGAGGTTGAAATGACCTGAAGGAACCTGCCCTTAGCTGGCCTAAGGCAAGGGTCCTGGTGGTGGCTTCAGATCCAAAACCAAAAAGCAGTATCTACTTCCCAATCAGCTTGGTGCCAGGGGATGCAGGAATTAGATGCATCTGTGCACCAGTATGCCAACAGCCCAACAAGTTCAATTCTCCTCCACCTCCCATTGAACTCTCACCCTGGCACAGTCCCTCTGGTTTACCCTGGGGACAGAGGGTCCTCAGGCTAACCCCTAGTCTTTGTTGATTTTTAAAAACTGAGAGGTATGAGTAAGGGTTGTCTGATTCATCTCCAGGCCATTGGGCAGAGCACAGGGAATAGTTCTTGTGTCAGTCGGAGGCCTTCATGTGCAGACTCTATGGTGGCTGCCTGTGGGGCCCTTTATGGCCTGGTTAGGTTCTGGCCATGAATTACCTGGGGGACGGTGGGAGCCGAGAATCGGGTTGACCAGTGGGCTTTGTGTAAGCAGGCAGGTAGCTGTTCCCCGCTGGGACTCCTGGAGGTGGTACAGAGAGGCCAGTCTGGGCATAATCATGGCTTCCTTGGGGGGGGGGGGGCCCCCAGAAGCCAGTGGCTGGAAGGCATACATGCCCTACCCACAAAAGACACTGTGTAGCTTTGGGCCTGGAAGCCCAGTTGTCACACTTACATTGCCTTTCTGCTGATCAAACTTTGAAGTGAAAGGTTCTGGAAGCCTCTCGAGGAGCCTTCTCTCTCTCCATGGTGCCATGGAGCCTGAATGATCGTAGCATGGGCCTGTCCAGCCATTGGACAATGTTTGGCTGTCTTCATGGTGACCTCTCTCAGAGCAGCCCAAAAGAGGGGATATGTGGTAACAGGACCCACAAGGCACTATACTCCCTCCCTGAATTGAACAAGATTACCTCCTTTAACATGCAGACAAACCTACCAGATCCCTAAGGTCTCTTTTGGCCACTAAGCAAGCCCCCTGAGGCACTACGTTCTTTTTCACTGAAGGCATGAGTCTCAACAACCTTCTGTACTATGGGCACTAGCAGCACCAGAGAGCTTCTTAATAGTTAATAATAATTATGAAGCCAGGCGCCTGGGTGGCTCAGTTAAATGTCTGCCTCCGGCTCAGGTCATGATCTCAGGGTCCTGGGATTGAGCCACACATTGGGCTCCCTGCTTGCAGGAAACCTACTTCTCCCTCTCCTCCCTGCTCTTGCTCTCTCTTTCACTCTCTCTCTCTCAAATAAATTAAAAAAAAATCTTAAGACAAAAACAAAACAAAACAAAAATTTATGAGGTACAGGGCGCCTGGGTGGCTCGGTTGGTTAAGAGACTGCCTTCGGCTCAGGTCATGATCCTGGAGTCCCGGGATCGAGTCCCACATCGGGCTGCCTGCTCAGCAGGGAGTCTGCTTCTCCCTCTGACCCTCTTCCCTCTCGTGCTCTCTCTCTCTCATTCTCTCTCTCTCTCTCAAGAAAATAAATAAAATCTTTAAAAAAAATTTATGAGGTACAATTAACTCAGGGCCTCTGATGGCCTCTGGTCTTATTGCCAGAGTACCTGACCAGTGGTTAGGGACTGCTCCCCAGTTTTTTTTAGAGCCCCTTCATTGGATCTCTAATTTGACCCACTAGGTGAGCTCAGCCAGGGTGTGGGAAATTAAAGAGAAGGACCAGTGGTGCCCTGTGAACTGAAAAGTGTTTGTAAAGAACCTGCTAGCATTCCTGCAACTCCCTGGTGAGGTGCTCTGAGGAACTCTCTGGCTTTTGGCTCTTCCAAAACCGCATAGTGCTCAATTGACCACCCGGCTCACTGTGCCAAGTTGTCAAGGTGTGGAGGTAGTCAATCTGGACAATGAGCCAACTCGAAGTCACAATCAAGCCTCTACTCCCTTAGTGCGACAATATAGACAAGAGACAAAGAAAAGGCCACTGGCTCCTCAGGGTGGCATTTTCCCCAGGGAAAGAAACTGTGGGAGGGTCAGATGACAGCAGTGAGGCTGAGGTATTATCTCAGTGTCAGGGGGCACCCAACAAAAGGCCTCTGCGTTTTTTAAGGAATCCGGGGGTGGGGGTGGGGCAGGAGAAGCTCAGAGTAAAGGGCTAGGAATAGAAAACGACTGAGTCAGAGGGCAAAAAGTGCCTTGGTCAAGCCCTCCCCCAGACCCTTAAAGAGTCCCCTGAATGGAGGTATCTGAGTTAGGAACCTGGATGCTCTACTCCTATGAGCACAGCTGGCCTAGTGTGGGGCAGGCAGCTGAGTCCTCAACGGCCAGTCCTTCCAGAAACCTGCAATGCACTGGCTGTGTGCCAAGTCTGGTGTGCAGAGGGCAGCTTTCGCTTGTGAGGCCAGCCAGGCAGAGCCTTGTAATTGTCCATGGCCAGGCCTGGAGGATCCCGCATAGGTTGTTGGCCTGAAGCTGGACTCTTCACAAATAATATGAGTAGGTCCAGATGAATGAAGAGACAAGGGCGGACATTGGAAGGAATTAATTCTTGCAAACAGATCTGAAGCCAGAGTCAAATGAGGCCCCTGCACTGTCAGTTGGACAAGAAAAGATGGCCAAGGAGGGCTAATATCCAAGAATGAGAACCAGGAAGCCCTAAGGAGGCTGAGAGCCAGCCAGTGGCAAGTGGGACAAACACGTGTACTGGGAAGCCCAGATGAGGATGTCAAAGGTGACTTTCACATATGGCTTAGGTCATTCCTATCATTGACTGCTAAGGAGCATATAGTTCCTAGCTTCTAACCCACTTCACCCTCTGATCAGAAACATACAAGTAGGCATGTGAAGGATGTCGTGCTCAGTAGCATTGACAGGCTGACAGTCTCTTCTTCTCCAGTGATGCTTGGAGCCCATAACAGACATTCTAGGCAAAGAACACATGCCAACAATTACAAATTCAATGGATTATAAGGGAGGCTGGCCCAGGAAGAAAGGAAGAGTGAAAGAGATACCTTACAACTGACTGAGCTATGAGCCCTGGCACCTCGGTCTTTAATTTTAAAAGCACTGTGTAATGTGCTGTACCAATATAACTTGTTTTTGCTTTCTCGGATCTCCCCTAACTCATTTGCCACTGGTCTCAGCACCCCGGGAGGATAAAAATTACTTTATTTCTACTGCCTCAGGTTTTCTTCCTATAAATAGTTGGAGAAAAATTGGGAAAATCGTGTTTTATTTTTTTTATGAAGCTATCATAGGATTTTAGCCATATAACTGAAGAACTAAGTGACAAAAGGAGTTAGGGAATACAAAGCATCCGCCACCAAATGAAGGTTCTCAGGGGGGATTTGAAAATGAATGCAGCCGAGAAGATAAGAGTTGACAGAATATCAGCTCCTGCTTTGGTCCTGCTCTGATCATCTTTCTCATCAATTATTTACAGCAGGAAGATCTACATTAAAATTAATCATGAAATCCTGAATTGCTCCTTTACATTAATAATGAAACAACTGCAGCAAATGCAAACAGACACAGATAATAGAATATGAAATAATGCTTAACACGCCGAGGGAAAGGGCCTCTTTAAGTGAAACACCAAGAGGCTAATTATGGTACAATTGTCAGGGCTCTGGCCCGTGACCCAGACGGGCAGCCCATACCTGCAAAACACATGCTCGTATCTGTTTCATCTGCAGTTGTCCTATTTAGAGCTGTGTTCAGAGCAGCCCCAAACCAACTATCGAGTAGTTGCTCTACAAACACGGAGTTTGGGGGGCATGTGAACCATAGCTTTTGAGTTGGTGCCGGTCCCAGAGCGAGGTCTCAGCTGCTGTCACCGTCCTAATGACATGAAGGGCTAGGCTGAGCACACGGGATGATATGCACAGATTTGAGTCTCAGGCAAGCAGAATCTTAAGGTTTCTATTTCTCTTCACGAACGCTTTATTTATTCGAAAACATTCTCTGGTGGAAACTGTTATGCTCTCTCATGCGCTATGCTACAAATCAGGCACATTTCATCATGCTGTCGTCAGAAGACACAAAATGTCCTTAAAAGCTCTTCATGGTTAACGGGTATGCCTGATGGAGGATTAAGGAAGAAAATGTAATGATTTACCCATATTCAGAGGTACATAAAATTACCTATCTACTTCCAGTCCGGTAACCAAATGTCAAGTGATGAAATCCCACAAAGGTGACAAAAAGTGTTGTGATGGATTTATTGAGAAATGCTTTCCCCAGGATGAATGTTTCTCCTACAAGTCATGGTTCTTGTGGAACACACGAATCGTCCCTGGGCTAATCCGTGGTCTGGTCGAAACAGGTTTCCTATGTTCTTTGTGGCGTGAATTCCCTTGTGTTCGTGTTTCGGTACTGCAGAGGGGAGCTGTGGATTGTCAACTGGGGAAAGTAGCCGTGTGAAAAGTGAGTCAGAGGGGCCATAAACCCTTCTTTGCAGTGCCCACGAACACCACACTCTTCCTCATCCACCTGTTCATAGCGGTTGGAGTAAAAATACAGCAGTCTTCTAATAAACAGGCAGAATCCTTGTTCTTAACCCAGAAATTTTACCACTACTCTCTGAATGATGCCCATACACACAGCAACTATCTGTCAGAAGCATGCATCTCAGGTCTAAAAACGTATCCTTGTTCTCCCACTGCAATGTTGCCTTGAAGCACTTCGCTGCAGTGGAGACTTTGCAAGACTCATGCCCCACAGTGCCTTAGGCTGATCCATCTCTCTGTTGCCCACCCCTCATTCTCCAGCAGAGCTGCTGTCGGGCAGACTGAAGCAAGGGGAGTTCGAGATAGAGACAGGGAGGGGGCTCCCTGCTGCTCCACTCACATGTCTAGACTGTGACTCTCAGAATTTCCCTAAGTGTGTGCTCCGGGATGATATTAGATGTTGTGTGACAAAGAATGCTTTCCACAGTCTGTGGTCCTACAAGTTTGGAAAACTCTGGGTTATATGAGGTTAAAGAAATTTTATAATGGAAGAATTCTTCAGAAGATGTAGTGCATGTATTGACGCATTATATTTTAGTAGTCCAAGAAAATCAGCCGGTCTCTTGGCTAGTGCATCCTTTAGTTCCTTGGAATTATTTCTGGAGTGTTAGGCTGAGAAACCTCAAAACAGTCCAGCGGAGGGAAGAAGGGATAGAGAATCCTCCCCCAGATTCCTTTCATCTCCTGTCTCCTACTGGTTGAAATTCTTCTTTTAGGGGACTATTTGCCCTGAATTTCAGGGTTGCATCATCCAGCTAGATGGTAAGTGGCAGCCAGGTCCCACATGCTATCGTGTGGCATGACAGGAGCACTCGGAGACTGATCTGCAGCTGGTTGGCCTTGGGTGACTGAATGGCATGGCCAGTGTGCCGCCCCCATCCCCGAGACACAGAAGCAGCCAATGAGCAGCCATAGCCTGGGAGCGGAAACATGAGGCTGGGCGAGAGAATCTGAGAAAGATGTGCCTTACTGGACTCTCTTTTCCTTTGTGACACATGCTAGAAACCTGGCATGAAACAAAACCATTAACAAGAAGAGTGCACGGGGACCTCAAGAAGGTAGAAAAGATGGTGCATACGTGTTCTTTCTCTCAAGGTGTCTTAGGTTACAAGGTAGTGTAGGAAATAAGAAACCACCAGAGAAGAGTCTACCAGAAACATATTGGCAAAGAAGACTCTAATCGAGTTCTGGATTGTGTGTTCTAAGCTGTGAAGTGAAGGCTGGTTCTGTAGGAATTTAGGAAAGGAGAAGATATAGGATACCTTTATGCAAAAGACCTTGAATGAAGTATGGAAGTCAGATTGGCTAGGAAGTGAGGTACTCACAAAAAGATGGCATTTGATGAAATCCAAAATGAAGAGTAAGTTTTGTTTAAGATGACTTTCATGAAGACAACCGTCCAGCTGAAATTTGCTTTCTTTGACCCAGAAATAAGTATTTCTCCTTTGCACCCTCATACATCCTACACATCCCACTACTATCTGCTCCATATTACCTGTCCAAATTGGGCTTGTGAGAGTCCCCCTTGGTCTTCTACCTCTTTTTCTTCTTTTACCTGAATCTTCCCCATTCAGTTAGTGATAACCCCAGGTCTAAAGTTGCTTAGAATAAAACATGCAGATTCTTCCTCGATTACTTTTTCACTCTCTGCATTCATTCCATGGGGCAGCCCTCTAGACATGCCCTGTAAGAATTACCCAGAATGTGGCAATGCCTCCTAGTGTCAGTGTAGGGACTCTCTTTAAGCCACCACACAGAACTATCGCGCCAGCCTCCTAACTGGTATCTCTGCTTTTATTCTGGTTTATTTATACTCTGTTGGCCACCTGATGGCCAGAATGAGCCTTTTAAGATCCATGTCAGTCAGTTTTCTGCTAAAAACTTTTCAGTGGTTTTCTATTTCATTTAGAGGAAGAGCCAAACTCCCAACAATGGTCTTCAGCTGTACATGATCTGGCTTCTGTTTACTGCTTGGAGTCTCCTCTTATTCCTCCCCTGTAGCCCCATTTATTGTGCTCTAGCCACACTGAACTTCTGCTATTCATATGATACTTCAGGGACAATTCTATTCAAGGTCCGTGTATAGGCTAATCCCTCTGCCTGGAATGCTTTAAGTCTGCTTATGTCAACACATCAAGGAGGCTTTTCTTGCCTATTTAAAATTGCAACCCTTGCTCCCTAGCCTCCCTAACCTCCTTCCCTGCTTTATCTCTCTCCCTAGCATTTATAATATTCAGTATATGATCCGATTCTTTTCCTGCCTCCTTGCCAGAATGTAAACGCCACAAAGGTAGGGTTTTGGGGCTACTTGATCACTGCTTTATTTTCAATGCTTAGATGAGTGGCTGATTTATAGCAGGGACTGTATAAATACTTACTAATTAAAGAAAATTTGGTTACTTGTCTACGACTATCACAGGTCTGTCTACTATCAGGTGAACTTCTAAAAACACAGAATATTCTATTTTAATCATTAGCACTGAGCACACGACTTTGCTCTTAGTAAGCCTCAATAATATTTTGGACATGAATTAAGGGGAAAATGCTATATAGAAACATGTTGTTTGGAGAAGATTGGTCCCAAAGGGGGTGGATGGACAGGAGGAAACAAACATTTGTTGAAGAATTGCTATGTAACTTATACATGTCTTCAGAGTATCTGCTTAAGATGGAAAGCGGTACATTCCCAGGTAACAGATGAGACAACTAAGTATCAGAGGGTTCAAGTACCATGTCCATTAGCCACACAGGTAGAAGCAAAGCCCTTACACTTTCTAGTATCTCACATGATGACAGTGTGAACTGTTGTCTACTCCAAGCCAAGGAGAAAATATCCCCAAGTTTAAAATATCCTTCAGTTTAGGGGCACCTGCTTGGCTCAATCAGTTAAGCATCCAACTCTTGATTTCAGCTCAGGTCAACTCAGGGTTGTGAGATCGAGCCCTGCCTCAGACTCTGTGCTGGGCATGGAGCCTGTTTGGGATTCTCTCTCCCTCTCGCTCTATCCTTCCCACCCTCTCATCCCTCTCAAATAAATAAATAGATAGGTAGGTAGGTAGGTAGGTAGATAATCCTTAAGTTTGATTTAACATTTGAACCAATCATTTCTTCCCCTTTGTGGATTTTCTCTCTCCAGTGAAGGAAGTTAATTTTGTGTTCAGCCAAATTTTAAATTTCACAAGATAAAGTTTCACGTCTCTTCAAACACTTATTACTCAGTCTTTCCTGTTTCTCTGGTGATTTTACCTCCATCACCATCAAGGATCTTTCCTCAATTATTTGCATATTTTCTTATTTATGATTAAACTAAACCATCATCTTTATTTAATTTACAGAGACTTGTGGGAGCTGGTAGCAAGCCAGATGTGTGCAATTAGGTCGGAGACCACAAGGAACACCCCAATCAGTAGCATGTGGGTTTCGGGCTTGCTCATTAATGTTTCTCTTTGCTTTCTACAAGTTTATGTCTGACAGTTACTTTGTGGGAGAACTGACCCGGCAAAAGGAAGGTCTTTTTCTTTTTAATCCCAACTGATCTTTGAAGTTTTCTGTATCAACTCACCCAGTTGGGAAAGGAACAGTCATTGGTTCTGAATTAGAGATTGTTTTACTGGGCGTGTTGTTTTTGAATGGGATATAAAAATTAAGCTCCTTTTCCAGCACACCATCCCCCGTTCCAATAATCAGAGCTAAGAAAGGAAGGCCTGAGTGATCAAGTCTATGTACTTGAATAATTACATCACGTCACCTCTTCATGCAGTGCAGGTAGAGATGCGTTTAGGCAGAGTGACTCTTGATCATGATCAGGGTAGAGGAGAGGCCTGAAAAAGGGAAAGGTGCTTTTAATTACACGGGACACAGCTGAGATCTAACTGGAGCATATCCCTGGGAAAAAAAGTAATTGGAATTAAACAGACCATCTGCACTACCACTGATTAGAGAAAAGGAGTAAAATTCAATTTAATTTTACAAGATGACCATGGAAGGAAAAGCATTGTGAAGAAGCACTTCATTAAGTACATGAGGGGAGGGGCACCTGGGTGGCTCAGTCATTAAGCGTCTGCCTTCGGCTCAGGTCATGATCCCAGGGTCCTGGGATCGAGCCCCGCATCGGGCTCCCTGCTCAGCCTGCTTCTCCCTCTCCCACTCCCCCTGCTTGTGTTCCCTCTCTTGCTGTGTCTCTCTCTGTCAAATAAATAAACGAAATCTTAAAAAAAAAAAAAAAAGAACATGAGGGGAGACCACTGAATTTACAGTTATCTTTGTTTTGACAGACTTAGTGGAGAAAAAAAAAGTGCTTGATTATGTAGCTGGTGGCTTACTTTCTCTATGACATTGTCATTTTTCTCTGAATGGCTGGGGACGCTTAGTTTCAAGCACTAGTCAGTGGATCATCTCAAGGAATGGATTATCCCTGAGAGGTTAGATGAGCCAGTGGAAAGACAGCAGAAGAACGGAAAGTGCTCCAAAGTTTTTAAGGAAAGTTGACAGGGGAAACCCAACAGCAAGCACTGAGTCTAAAAAACGACTGGGATTGTCAAAGTAGAACCCATGGACTAGGAAACAACGGAAACCCTCTCTCTCTCTCTCATACACATGCACACATACGCACGGGCATAGATTCAAAATAGCAAAAAAAAACAAACAAAAAAACCCAAAGCAATTTTTTCATGCCAAGCATTATGTTCTTACATGTGTTCGCATATGTTAATCCGCTGAACCACATGTGTATTAGGATTGTCCAAGACACAGCTGAGGATATCAGGAATTAGGCTAAAGAATTTGCCTAAAGCTCATGCAGCTCTTAAGTAGCAAAACTAGAATTTCTATCTAGACTGACTTCATACAAAAGCTCATGTTCTCCTTCAGTATTTTAAACTGCCAAGGTAGGAGAGTCCTGAGTAATTTCCATGAACACTGTTTATGTCACTGTAATGTATCTTCATTTGTGAGTGACTCTACTAAGATAGGGTAGGTTAATTTGGCTTGAAGATACATGGTTAGAGTCCACAAATATAAAGATGTTAATAAGTGGGGCATCCTAAAAGTCAGAAATTGTGAATTTTTCTTCCAGCTTCATGGCAAATTTTTGTGAATTTAGAAATGTCATTTTCTCTTTCTAGGCCTCAGTTTCTCATTTATTATGATAGGATTTAACTTGCTTGTCTGTAAGGGCCCTTTAAGAATAAATATTCTGATTCTGCCATGTGCACTTGGATGCTGCATGTCTCCCAGATCACTGGGGCTTCAAATAATTGTGAATGGTCCAAGTGGTCTGGTTTATTTCATAATACACACTAACATTTATTAAGTTCTTAGTGTGCATATGAAACTGTTTTAAATACTTTAATTAATCCTTTTAGCAAAACTGAGTTGAGTTTTATCACTCCCATATTACAGGTAAAGAAACTAAACACTCAGAGATTGAATGACTATCCCAGTGTCATATGACTAATAGTTTTATACCCCAGGATTCCAGTCTAGCTGTTTGAGTTTGAGGGTTTGTGCTCCTAATTATTATCTTTCCCTGCCTCTGTCATCACCAGAGGACTATAGCCCATTATCCCTCTGTGGGGTAATTACACCTTCTAATAAGACCTAAAACATAAGCAACAGGGTTGTAGTGTTATTTAGATTATCACCTTGGGAAAAGCCACTCCTAAAACATTTTTGAGGCCTGACTTTAAGTAGTGATTTGAATTACATTTGTATAATCTGAACCAGTTTAAACCATACGCCAAAGATATTAACATAGTGATTTCCTACCTAGATTTTTTTCAGTGGCAAAATGTTTACTTGTAAGTCCACTCATAAATATGGATGCAAAACCCCCAACAAAATACTAGGTAATTGAACCCAGCAATATATAAAAATGGATTATCTATGGCTATGTGGGAATTGAACTTAGTAATGCAAGGTTGGTTTAATATTTCAAAATAAGGTGACATACCACATCCATAGAGTAAAGTACAAAGACCTCATGATCACCTCAATAAACACAGAAAAAGTATTGGACAAAATTCAGCACCCATTCATATCCACATATGGAAAACAATTTTGCAATAAAAAAGAAATGAAATACTGATACATGCTATGACATAGAAAAACCTTGAAAACATACTAAGTGAAAGAAACCAGTCACAAAGGACCACATATTTCATGATTCTACTACAATGACATGTCCTAAATAGGAAAATCTTTAGAGACAGAAGATAGACTCATAGTTGCCTAGGACTTGGACAGTGATGGAATTGGTGGGTGGGGGCTAAAGTGAGGGTTTCTGAGGTAAGAAAAATATTATAAAATTGGTTGTGCTGATGAATAGACATTTCTGTGACTATACTAAAACACATTGAATTGTACCCTTTCAATGGGTAGATTGTATGTCATATGAACTATGTCTCAATAAAGCTACTTAAAAATAGTCCAACGCATTTGACAGAACTAGTAATACTTTACAGATTTCAACACTGTGGGTCGTTTTTACCCTTTGAGACCAATTGTGCCTCAGAAATAAGACCACTCCTTCATTCCTCAGTTCTTTTTATGTTCAGACCCATAGTCTGGAACTAGGCAACCTCTATTTCTTTATTTTTTTAAGATTTATTTATTTCAAAGGGAGAGAGAGTGTGTGTGTGAGTGGGGGGAAGGGCAGAGGGAGAGGGGAAGCAGACTCCCTGCTGAACTTGGAGCCCCACGCAGGGCTTGATCGTCCAACCTGTAGATCATGACCTAGAGATGGTGACCTGAGCCAAAACCAAGAGTTGGACACTTAACCAACTGAGCCACCCAGGCGCCCGGACAATCTTTATTTCTTAAATGTGATTCCTGGTTTTGTTCAAAGAACCCAGAAGGAAAAGAGAGAATGTTACATGAGGGAGGAGTTAGCCTATGTTTCATAGAAAAAGTGCCCTTTTTAGAAATAAAATCTCTAGATTAGGAAGTATTTCAAAATTTATATTATTTGTCCCATTTATTCTCTCCTAAATCATTGTCAGAAGCTGTTAATTTACATCTCCATCGCCAATGGACAATTCAACGCTTGATGCTTACCTCCCAAATTGTCCCACTCTGTTTTCCACTATTCTATAGCACAGTTCTTTTTTATATTTAGCAGAAACCTATCTCAATAAGTTGAAACTTAAATGCTTTTGGTTTTATCCCTTAAGGCCAACAGATCAGTCAGATTCCTCCTTTCATCATGACTACCCTTCATTGATTTGCAAGTATCTACCATACCCAGAAGCAAAGATGTGTGATGGAATAAACACAAGAATTTGATCCAGATAGACAGATTATGGGCCTTGGGCAAATTACTTAACATCTCTGAGTTTTATTTTCACGTCTGC
Source organism: Callorhinus ursinus (assembly GCF_003265705.2). NCBI lineage: Eukaryota > Metazoa > Chordata > Mammalia > Carnivora > Otariidae > Callorhinus > Callorhinus ursinus. Next base: position 26,236,792 of record NW_027397083.1, on the reverse strand, counting down.
GAAATGTGAACGATAAAACCTACTTTACAGAATTCTTAATGAAATTTGTCGGATAGCTTTGATTTTTAAGTGCCTAGCAGAGGACAGGTGTTCTAGAACATTAGTGCCCTTCTCTTCACTATTGCCTGCTTCTTTGTCTTTCCGGTAAACTTTTCCAGTTGGTCCAGTCATCCATTATGTACAATGATAATAACTGAAAAGTGTAACCTATGCTTGACCTGTAAACATAGGTTAAAATGAAGAGTGAACAGAAAGGATTCCTCTGACCTCATAGAGATTTAGGCAGCCTACTTTGTAGGGAATTCGTAATACTTTGTCAGACATATAGGCTGAACATGTATCTCCTTTCCTCTGGCCATCCCTAAGAAATTCTTGCTCTGTAAACAAACCCTCAACTCACTTATTAGGCTCATTAGGCTGAGGCATAGAGACTTTTTAAAAATCTCTGAATTCCTTCCAACCTTACAGAGAGTTTGTTTTGGACCTATGCAATTCAGAGTTTTGCGTTTCTGCTGGTTCTTGCTTTTATTCCTTCATAGGCAAGAATCTATTCTAGAACCCAAATTGCACTAAGGAGTCTGGCTATAGAGTGCAGGATGTTCAGGCATGATAGTATACAGGTTTTAGGGTTAGGAAAGAAACTCAACTTTTTCAGGCACTTTCAGTGACTATGACCACTGTGATCAGTACTTTCCTTCCAACGATTTTAAGCATTTACTATTATTCTCTAATCCTACATAGGGGAAAGCTGAGACTCAAAGAGGAGAGAGATGTTGAAGGTCTCAAAAGCAATGCCATTCTATTTGCGAAGGTTCCCTCTCCAGTACACATGATTATCCTGATTTCATATAAAAACAAGGGTTAGCCCCAGCAAAACTCTTGAATGGGATTGTTGTGGTTTGACTCCCTATACAGGAAAGTAAAAATGAAATAAATGAAAGAGCACCTGGTTAGTGGATCAGGAAATCAAAGTTCTCATTCTGACTATGGCACTGAATGACTGTGGGATCTTTTGAAGAATAATATTAATAATTATATAGAAATCACTATATAAAATTTTAAATGAATCATTTTTTAAAAACCCTCAAATCTTCCACATCCTCCTTGCTCCTATCTCTACCTATTCTTTTTTTTATACTAGTTTTTAAGTTAATTAATTAAAGTTTTAGTCAGTTGACATACAATGCAATATTGGTTTCTGGACAAGAACTCAGTGATTCATCCCTTACAACACCCAGAGCTCATCATAACAAGTGCACTCCTTAATACCCATCACCCGTCTGGCTCATCCCTTACCCACCTCCCTCCACCAACCCTCAGTTTGTTCTCTATTGTTAAGAGTCTCTTATGGCTTGTTTCCCTCTCTCCTTTTTTTTTTTCTTTTCCCCTTTCCCCTATATTCATCTGTTTTCTTTCTTAAATTACACATATGAGTGAGATCATATGGTATTTGTCTTTTTCTGACTGACATATTTCACTTAGCATAATACTGTAGCTCCATCCACCTT